>NC_044559.1:17387325-17703262 GCF_007565055.1 Rhinopithecus roxellana
AAAGGTCATAGGATTCTATCTCTACCAGCAGTTAAAAGAGCCATGAGCTCAAAGAATTCATGGTGGTGTATTAGATTTTTGTCCTTATCTATAACTTTTGCTGTTAAATATTTCTTTATAAACATCCTGAAAATCTGGGTAGGGTCTAGCTTTTCCTGCATGTAAATCCATATTTCCTTGTGGGAAAACACAGAGTTGGTGAAAGCACCACTATATGTAATGAAACAAGATGATACAGGGATCGTGTATTTTCTTTCAGTATTTGCTAAGATGAGGAGAGGAGAAGCAGCATGAGAGATTTAGGAAAGAAGCTGCAGAAGGCTAGTGACAGAAAGAAAAATTAAAAAGAGGTCACATCTCCTACAGAGAGCTGCTGATATGAAAGGCAGACGGAAAGCTGATGAGCTTCAAGCTGGGGCAAGGAGGGATGTAGACGGACTGCACAGAGGTAAAATCTGTTTGAAGAAGCACAGTGAGATTTGGGAAGGTTTTTTGAAGTTATAATATACATATGGAAGAGGATACATTCATAAATTTACAACACAAATGTTTTTAGAAACTGAACATTCACTTATAGCCAGCACTGAGATAAAAAAGCTAAATTTCAGTTCCCTCAGAAGCCCGTATTTTTTCTTGATAACAGTCTTTATCCCGTGAAACATGACTGTTATCTTATCTAAAAGCATGGATTGTCTGCTTTTGTGCTTCGTCTCTCAATATTGCATTTCTATTGTTGTATGTTGTTTTAAATCATCCATTTGTATTGTTGTATAGTACTTTACTAGAAAATATACCAAAATAAACTTATCCACTTCGTTCCTGAAAGGAATTTGGGTAATTTCTTATCAATAGACATTAAAAATAATAGTTTTATGAAAATTCTAATACGAGTATTTTGTATGCATTCTATACATATGCATGCATCACTGTGAGTAAACCTCAGAGTACAAAGGCTGGCTCACTTAGTATAGATATTTTGGATACTTCCAAATAGCAAAAGGACTGCACTAATTTGCACCCCTACTGGTAGTGTATGAAGGTACTGGATACTCTACAACATTGTTGGCACTTTGATTTGCATCTTTTGTATCTTAGCAATTGTTATGATATATAGGAAAGCTCACTATAATTTTTATTTGAAATTTCCTGATAGCTTAAAAGGTTGTGAATTGTTTCATATTTGTGTTGGTCATTTGAATATATTTTATAAAGTGTCTGTTGAAAGTTTTTCCATTTTTTCTACTGGATTATCGATTTTTAAATATAATTCTAATCATTTTTAGATATCTATAGATTTAGAAGGTAGTCAGACGTACGTATTTGAAAATATTGTACTTGTAACTATGAGTTGACATTTCACCCTATACTAGTATCCTTTAATAAATAAAATTTTAAATGTTAACATAGTATGTATTATTTTCTTTTGGTTTAAGGTTTTTGTGGCCTCTTAAATATATGTTTACTTAGTTCAACGTGATGAGAGCCTTCTTCTTAAAAAGCTACATATTTTAAGCTACTATTTAGACATGCAATCAATCTGATATATATGAATGAATGGGTTCAGTTCAAATATGTTTTTCCAATATGTTTTCCAATTAACCAGCACTGTTTTTTTAATGCTTTTTTTCAACTTTTATTTTAGTGTCAGAGGGTACATATGCAGATTTGTTACATAGGTAAACTGCCTATTGCTGAGGTTTGGTGTGCAAATGAACCTGTCACCCAGGTATTGAGCATAGTACCTGATAAGTAGTTTTTCAACCCTTCCCCCTGCCCTCTCTAGTAGTCCCCAGTGTCTATTGATCCCATCGTTGTGTCCACGTGAACCCAATGTTAAGCTCCCACTTATAAGTGACAACATGGGATATTTGGTTTTCTGTTCCTGTGTTAATTTGCTTATGATAATGGCTTCCAGCTGCATCCATATTGCAGTAAAGGGCATGATTCATTCTTTTTTATGGCTACATAGTATCCCATGATATATATGTACCACATTTGCTTTAAAAAATATTTTTTCACTTGCCCATTAGGGTGTCATAAAAGGTGGTTATATATGTATGGATCTAATTCTGACTTCTGTTCATTTTGCCTCATCAGTCAATTTATCTGATGTCAAAAGCACGGTATTTTAAACATTAGGATTTTGTATAATACTTTTAATGTCTGGTAAGGTTAGCTCTCCAGCTTTCTTCTCCTTATTGAAATTTTTCTTAGCTTGTCTTGGCTCTATACAATTTCATTAATTAAAAAATCAGCTTGTCCAATTTTGTTAAAAAGATAAACACCTGTTTTGGATAATGTGATATATTTATCTCATAGATTAATTTGAGTCGACTTACATTATTAAACTGTTCAAGCCTATGAACCTGATCTAAGCTTTCATTTAGGACTTTATTAGTGAATGTCAACAAAATGTTGTACTTTCCAGTTCAATTGTTTTGTACATCTTTCTTTAAATGTATTCTTCGACTGTAGCTCATTGTTTATGCCATTGTTAGTAGTGTGTTTTAGTTGCAACTTCCATGTGTTTTAGGGTAACATAGAAATGTAATATTTTTGTATATTGATCTTATATCTAAAAACTTGTGAAGTTCACGTTGATTCTATATTTCTGTTCTTGGTAGACAAGTCATCTATGAATAATAGCTTTATTTTCCACTTTATATTATAGAGGTTTTTATATTCTTTCTTATCTTTTTGAACTTCCTTGGCTAGTTAGTAGAATGTTCAATAAGGATAGTGTTAATAGGCATTATTTTTTCATTCTCCATTACAAATAAGCATTTACATATATTCCCACTAGAGAACATTTATTGTAGAATTTTAAATTTTTCTAATTTTTTATTTGAGACTTCTTTGACACCTAGAAGCTAGTAATAAGAAAAATTATTTGCCACTAGGTGCGGTGGCTCACACCTGTAATCCTACCACTTTTGGAGGGCGAAGTGGAAAACCTGAGACCAGGAGTTCAGGACCAGCCTGGCCAACATGGCCATCTCTACTAAAAATACAAAAAATTTGGGCCAGTCACGGTGGCTCATGCCTGTAATCCCAGCACTTTGGGAGGCTGAGGTGGATGGATCACAAGGTCAGGTGTTTGAGACCGGTCTGACCAACATGGTGAAACCCTGTCTCTACTAAAAAGATATAAAAATTAGCCGAGTGTGGTGGCACGCACCTGTAATCCCAGCTACTCAGGAGGCTGAGGCAGGAGAATCGATTGAACCCAGGAGGTGGAGGTTGCAGTGAGCCAAGATCAAGTGACTGCACTGTGGCCTGGGTGACAGAGTGAGACATTGTCTTAACAAAAAAATACAAAATTTTGTGGTGTGGTGGTGTGAGCCTGTAGTCCCAGCTACTCAGGAGGCTGAAGCAGGAGAATTGCTTGAATCTGGGAGGCAGAGGTTGCAGTGGGCCATGATAAAAAAATAAAAAAATAAAAAATATTTTTAAGCCCAGGAATTCCTATCTTCTTTATATTTCCTATAAGTATTTCTTGAAAACTGAACAGGCTTTTGGTTTTATTTTCTATGTTTTGTTTATGTTTTTTATCTCATCTCTCCATATACATATCTTGTTTTATATAGAATCAGTTGGCACTTTTGAAATCTTGCCTAGAATTTTCTTTTCCAGATCCAAAAATGATTAGGTACATATTCTCTTTTCCATGTCAATATAGATGATAGTTTTCCTAAATATTCCACCACATAAATGAGTCCAGTGGTTTCTAAAAACAATGGCCTTGCCTTTTTTGTTAGGAAAGTTTGAGTACATAGGCCATTCATGGTTTATGATTTGGTTGGTGAGCCAAATAATAAAATGAAAGAAGTTGCTGCTTTAAATGAAAACTACATCTGTTTTAATTTTCATGGCCCTGGATTTGAAGTATAGCCTCATTTTCCCTTCCAAATCCTTGGCTAGGAATGACCACCCTTTCAGTTATTTATATAGGCTGCTTTTAATATTAGTTGCGTGATTTGGTGAGCTGGCTTTATATTGTCTTTATGGTACAATATAATATCTAATACTTTTATTGTAATCATTCAAACTGTAGCAAATAAATCAGAAACATTGAAAGAAAGATGTCTATCTTCTAGTATTATTTTTCCATTCTGTTTTTTTATTACCTGGTATAAAGACATTTAAATACATTAGAACTGATTTTATAGGACTAATGATGGTAATTTCCATGAAGCTGTGGTGTGAGTCATATACATATTCAGATTCTCCGTTGCATAATTTGGTATGGCTATAGAGTAAGCATCACACACACACACACACACACACACACACACACACACACACACACACACACAGTATTGTATTTAACTCTGCATCTCTATATTTCTAGAAGTATCTAACATTCACAAATACTTTGTAATAGCTATCATTAAAAGAATCATCTGGCTGAGAAGTCAGAGAATAAATATATGAAAAACTTAAACAACATTACAAGAGACACATAAAAATTCAATATAACTATGTAAAAGGATCTAAGATAATTCATGCTTAACAAATTTGTGTTGAATTGAACGGAATAGAATTCTTAATGGTGCTAAAGAAAATAGAATGCCTAATTCCTTTTATGATAGTTTTTCCAAATTCATGGGAAGCGTAGCAAGCACAACGCTTCAAAACTTTTATAAAGAAAATTGAAAACACATGAGAATACAAAAAGAGGTTCTGAAAATTGTCAGGCTGCCTGCCCTTTATCCAGATATTTGCAATTGCATAATTTATCCATAGGGAGGGGGCATCCTGATGAGTTATTGTTAAGGCAACAGGATGTGCTG
Source organism: Rhinopithecus roxellana (assembly GCF_007565055.1). Taxonomy (NCBI): domain Eukaryota; kingdom Metazoa; phylum Chordata; class Mammalia; order Primates; family Cercopithecidae; genus Rhinopithecus; species Rhinopithecus roxellana. Next base: position 17,392,119 of record NC_044559.1, read on the forward strand.
GATTTGGGTCACAGGCAGTGAAATATCTAGAAGTCAATTCTAGTTTACAATAGGTACTTTCTTTGAATTCTTTCATGTTCCTAAACAACCAAAAGTATTTTTAAATAATTATATTTATATTCTGAATAGTCATACCATGTCATGGGGCATCAGGAGACTCTCCCTTCTTGTCTCATCACATCACTTAAAATTAATAGTTTTGTGGGGTTTTTTCATATTATTATGTCAGCTATTCTTTATGAATTGCTTTTTTGGATAGCAAAATAACAATTTATAATTTTAGTTTTGGGGTAATTATAAAAGGAAAGACCGTTAATCTGTGCCTTTTGCTTCACTGTTGATTTAAAATATCCTCAATCTTCCTTATCTCCTTTTTTTTGCTACAAATCTAATTTGTCTACTACTCAACTTCCACCACATGATTCAGGTCTAATGACTATGACAGGCTTCATGATGGTGCTAAAGTATTAATCCTGACCTACTTCCCCCAGCGTTATATCATTCATGCTACCACTCTATCCTATACTCATAGTCTGTTTTTTACTCTGGCAAGTTTACAACTTTGATATTTAATTTTGTTGTTTTTTTTTTTTTTTTTTTTTTTGATGTCTGCCACTTTACCTTTCTAAGGATATTTAGGAGAGTTAGGAAACCTGGGGGTGGAGAAAAGAAGTTATGGAAGTAGGGTCACTGTACCATATAAAATTAGGACAAGGATTTGTAGGGCCAGAATCTTAACAATTTGGGGTCCTCTTACACTAGATAAACTAGATATAATGAAAATAAATACTTTTTTTTTGAGTGAGAAATTAATGTGACTTGGAAAGGGGCTCTTTCAAGTGCGGGCCCTGAAGCTTAGGATACACTACTTCCTGCTAAGACCTTTTGTCAGTAAGGGGATGGTAGGACATGGAATTTGAAGGAATATCAAAATATTTTTTCTCCTGAGCCTGCTGAAAAGAAGACTGCTTAAAGTTGAGTTTAAATGCAATAAAACGGTGATAATTTTATTTACTATGAATCTAAGAATGAATTGAATATGAATCTTAGAATGAGTTAATCTAATTCGAGTTCTGTTTCTTGGAATAAACAGTAAGACCTGAGCTGCAACCTGAAGCATCCAAGTTCACTGTGCTACAACACACAAAAATATGTGTATATCCTCAGAGCAAGGGTAAAAAAATAGAATAGAAGGAAAAGTTTTTAATGTCCATTTAAAGACGCTAAGAAGAAACTTGGTGCTGCACTGGGGAAAGTCAGAGAGAGGAATCTTGTTCACCAAGTTGCCCCAAAGCTCCCTAGGAGTATGGCAAGTCCACGAGAGAAAGGAATGCCAGCTTTCCTTCCTTCCTTCCTTCCTTCCTTCCTTCCTTCCTTCCTTCCTTCCTTCCTTCCTTCCTTCCTTCCTTCCTTCCTTTCTTTCTTTCTTTCTTTCTTTCCTTTTTCTTTCTTCTTTCTTCTTTATCTTTCTTTCATTCTTTTCTTTTTTTCTTTCTTTTTTTCTTACTTTCTTTCTTTCTTTTGGAACGTGCAATGCAGTTCATACTTACCCCCATCCCGCATATGCTTATCCCTTCGTATATTGATTAATAATACTTAAGATTTTCTCGTTCTGATTCCAGTTTGCCATTGACTCAGTTCAAGAAAAGGCTGTATCACAGACTTCATAAAAATCATAAGGGGTGAAGTATTGAGTGATTAGACTCAAAGTTAGAGGAAGGAGAAAGAAAAAACACTTCACTTGTGTTTAATGCTAGCACATTTGTTTAATGTTCCCTTACCACCATTTTATGGAAAGAAATGAAAACTAAATGTGTGTGTTTTGCCCGTATGTGTCAGTAACCAGAGCACACCCCTCTTGTTTCCAAGTCCAGCTCCTCGCTTTGCCTGCTTGCCTGCAGCCCTTTTCTTTCCTCTGAGAAAAAGCGGCTCTTACTTGCACTAAAATCTGTGCAATAACATCTACCTGAAGTCAGTGGGCTGAATCTACACAGCCTCATGGGTATCAACGTTTACAACGTTTACAGAGCCATACGAGTGACTAAGTCACAAAAACTGCACATCTAGGCATCAGTGCAAAACATGTCACAATTTTTTGCTTATCTGTTCTATATGCTCAACCTCAACTGTGGTCTCTAAGTCCAGGGCAGTTTCTTCATGAATAGTGAAGTGACCTGGAAACATTAAGCATTGATGATGCTCTTCTCAGTGGTACCATGCTTTTGTAATTTAATAATCACATTTGGAAAAAAGAAAAAATATATGATTATATTTTCTTTTCTTTGCACTTTGATAATCAGAATCCATTTTTTAAAATTAAAGCTCTCTAGGGTAGCCAACAATTCACATGGACACAATTAAAGGATAATTGATGTCTGTCTTGTAACAAACTGTTTTTTGCAGCTTGTAACTTAATCATGTTGTTTTCTGCCATGTCTATTTGGGTCTGAAAGAAGCTGGAATCATGCAAGGTAAAACTGGTGGCAATGCAAGGTGGCCCATGGATTGGAATCCAGTTGAGGCAAAGATTATATCAGGTTTGAGAGGACAAAGCAGACATGGGATAAACTTTGAGAAATGAGACATCTGGAATAAATTTGTGAATAATCTTTTATTTGTAGCCCTTAAACCAATTGCATTTTGAAGTTTCCCAGGTCTTGCTGCACATAATAATTTCTAAATAAATTTTATTGTGTATATTTTAGGTATATAACATGATGTTATAAAATCTGTATCTATCTATCTATTGTATATAGATATATATAGAGAGATATATATAGATGATAGATAGATAGATAGATAGTAAACTGGTTACTATGCTGAAACAAATTAAGATATTCATCTCTTACTTTGATATATAAGATTTAGACACCTGGAATCATTTTATATTTGCATAGTTAAATTTATCTATTCTTCATGACAAAAAACACAAATACAATTCTTTTCACATATGCCTCTATAAACATGATATGTATCAGGCTTCTGTAAGACCACGTCTTCAATATTGCTGAGACCCGGTTTGATCCTTATGTCCATCGGAAAGGTTCACAAGATGCCACTTTAATATTTTCAAAAATGTTAGTAAAAGTCTGACAGCCACTTCTTGACTGAGTGTTTGCCTTGGATCCATGTCTTAACAGAGTGTTCTGGATTTTTTTTTAGCAGCTTAAAAGAGATCACACATTTATTATCTTATATTTTTTGTGTCTCGGGTGTCTGGACATGGCTTAGCTGAATCCTATGCATGAGTCATTCACCAGCCTGCAGTGAGGAGGTTACCTAAAACTGAGGTCTCATCTGAAAACTTGAATGGGGGCTTCCAAGCTCATGTAGTTGCTGGCAGAATTAAGTACTATGAGGGTGGTTGGACTAGGGGCCTCAGTTCTTAGCTGGCTATTGATTGGAGGCTGCCTTTATTCCCTTGAAAGGTGGGCTTCAGCAACATGGATTCTTGCCTCATCAAAGTGTATAGCCTAGTAGGCAATAGAGAGATTCTGATACCACAAAACAAGTTATATAATCTTATATAGGCTAATCATGAAAGTGATATGCCATAACCTTTTTCATACTCAATAGGTTAGAAGCAAATCACTAGACTGCCTATACTCCAGGGAAGAGGATATATCTCATGTTAAGTGTTCTTACTACAAATAAAACAAAACAACACAGGGAAACTTTGGGAAATGTTGGTTATGTCCATTACCTTGACTGTGGTGATGGTACAACAGGTGTTCTCCCTTGTCTAAACTCATCAAATGATACACATTAAATATGTGCAGTATTTTGTGTATCGATTATACCTCAATAAAGCTGTTAGAAGAAAAAGAAACAAGCAGTGCGTACAGAGGAAGCCAGGTGAAAACAGATGATTGTTTATTGGTAGGATGAAGGGGTCTTAATAAACTGGAATAAATTCATACATTCTCCTTGAATCCCACTTCTTGGTCCCTTCCTCCTTTCCTGTTACTCTTGGCATTTCAGCTTAGGGTATATGTGTATCACCTACTGTTGAACTTCAAATTTAAACTTAGGAAAATGGAAATAGTTACAGTTTGAGCTGCTGTCCTTAGATCCTCCTGAGGGTTCAAACATCTGCCCTAAAAACTCTTCTCCAACTCAACTTTAGCACAATGATCATAGCTATGCTCCTACCTACGTACATTCTAAACCCTTTGGTCTTCCTTTCAGTAATCTTATCATTAGTCATTCCTTCCCACTTCTTAGCATTTTAATTTGCTTTTACCCTAATAAGTGTTTCTGAAACAGTTGTTTTCCTCCCTAAAACTAGCATGTTTTATCTACCCACGAACCACTGGAATTTCTATTTACATTTATTCCTTTATTCATATATTAGAATGAAACAGCTTCTGAATGATACATGATTTTTTCCTGTCTACAAAATATCAGAGAATCTTTTCATTTTTATACTACACCTGTCAAGTTGGATTTACATGGCGCAGTTATCTACCCACTACCAAAGATAAAAGCACTGTGAGAGCCTCTTAAATTTCCCAAGACATATGTTGTAGTTGTTATTCTTAAGTAGTATTGTAAGCATTATTTAATAGTACACTGACTGCTTTAAAAAAAATCTACAATCCTTTCTCAGTAGGTTTACAATTTAAACTAATATATATATGACATATATGTATTTCATATATATGAAATAGAGAAAACACAGAGCATAAATGGAAACAATCATGAGGAGGAGTGAAATCACTGTGTAGGGATGCTTTAGCTGTGTGGTGAAGGGTGTGTGTGTGTGTTTGAGAGATTCATCACTTTGATGGGTTAAGCAGGTAGCAAACCACTTTATATTTCCAAAAAGCTTTGTTTACTCATATTAAAATGAGTAGTTGTTAATGTTTCTATTCAGTGTTTCCCGCAGGTGTCACACCTTGCTAGACATAAGCATTTTTTAAAGCATAAGCTATAACATAACTTTTTTATTCAACAAAAGGATGCAAGATATCCACAATGCAACAGGCATTGAACAGGTGCTAAGAGGATGATTATGAACAAAAGAGATAAAGTATCTGTCTTCATGGAGCTACACTTCAGTGAGGAACATTTTTATATATTGACAGTGTGAATATATGTTTATACAGTACCTATTTTAGAGAAATAGTGCTGGATTATATTAGAACTTGCCTGAAAATAAATGACACAGTCTGAGAGTGAAATTAGTCAACAGAAGTTTTTCTGAGAACGTGACAATTAAGTAATGCTCCTGAAAGTTAGTAAAAAAGAAGATGGAGCAGGTCATAGGAAGAACACAGTTTAAGCAAGTCACATTGGCTGGTGTGTCCAGAAAGCAGGAAAGAATGGTCAGAGGTAAGGCTGGAGTGATAAACAAGGGCCACTTCATGCGGTGTCCTGTGTGTCCCACTGACAACTTTGAGTTTTGTCACAAAAGCAATGTGACCCAGAGGATTCAAATTTTAGGGAGGGTCTGGAAATTGCAGAGTTATATGTTTATAAAATATAGAAAGGGTTGTATTTGAATTAAAGCATGCCTAATTTTGGCTGGCAGGGGTAAAATAGTACCATGAATCTCTCTCCTTTTTGGATCCCTTTCCCAAAGGTACCTTAAGAAATTTATCTGACACTTTTACCTTTATAACATTTGTCAGGAAACTGTTCTTGACTACTCAAACGAGAGACGTAGAAAAGAAGCTAGTTCCGTAAGATATTTTTCTGTGTTCTGTAGGTCTGCCCTTCTGTCATTACTTTCAAAGATCCATTACTATAAGACGCCGATGTTCAAACCAGATAGTCACGGAGACATAAGCAAAGGAGGTGGGGATCAGTGGGTATCTACGGGAAAACAATCTTTTTGTTACAACCGGGAGGAGAGTTGTTTTACCCACTCCTCCAGTTGCCACCACAGCTGATGTTTAACATGCTAAGCCTGTTAACCTGAAGAAAAATGGGTGGTTTTTAGTGAAGTAAATATTTTGAAGTTAACAACATGAGAATTAACTCCATAGATGTAACTAAAATTGTATCTGGAGGCTCATTTCAGCTCAGAGGTTGCCAGGAAGAAGGAGGTAGGGAAATTTCCATTGATTTCATTGATGGTTCATGTCGAAATGGAGAGGCTATTATTCTCTCCAGCTAGTCCTGTCGTTTGGTCTAACCTGGCTCTGCCCCGCTCTTTTCTTTCCTGGCATGTGCTCTATCAGTATTGCATCCCCTACGTCCCAGGATCCCCTTATCGTAATCCATCTGCCAAGTGCGTTCTTTTCTGTTTTTTTTATTATTATTATTCCCATTGATTTCTTTATGAAAGTGAAATTGTGCAGAGGAAATTTTCTCAAGAATTGGGCCTGGGGATATTATATCAAAAAAAAAAAAAAAAAGTCCTAAAAGTCACTTGTATTATATGACAGAACAAGTTCCCGGGAGCAATAGTAAGAGACCAATCACCTGATTTATTTAAAACTCAGATAGACAAAGTCACAGTGGATATGTTGGCAGAAATTCCCTATTTTTAGCCAAACAATAATTAAAAGACAAAAACGTCACAAAATATTTTTTCTCTTTAGCTCAGTTATTCTCTAAACTGGATTCTGTAATTTCTGCTGAAATCAGCTATATTAATTGCAAGATTCCCTGCTTTTCTGTCATAATATTGATTAGGAACTAGAACAAAGGAAGGGTGGGAGTACTAAGGAAAACCTGTAACTATAAAGAAATATCCAAGTCTCATGAATGAAAATCTTAAGTGTGGCGTTTAGAGAGTGGGTCCTAAGTCAATTTCTCTTTCTGATTCGCTAAACAAAGAAAAAAAAATGTGAGAACATGCAATAATACTGTTAACATCTTAGGATAAACTTGCCTATATCATTTCTGCAGTGTCTATATGTCAATTTTATGAATCAAAAAGTAAAGTTGTTCCTAAATTAATATCTGTTTAGAAACTAAAAGATTAAGATGATTTTCCTAATATCCATTTACTACTACTACTGCTGCTACTACCACCTGCTATGATGGTCATTATAATTATGATTATAATACGTATCAGCCTTAAGAACATTACAGAAGATCCCCCTTAACCAATATATGTAAAACACTTGCATTGCTATTTGAGGATGTAACTATGTTTCTACCACAATAGTACCATGACTTTTCACTATAATATAAAAAAAAAAAACATATTCTTAGAGTATCATAAACCTTTCATAAAAATACCACCATGGCTTCATAATTCAATATAATGAAATTATAAATATAATTTATAATTCATGGGTCCCAGTGTAAATGGAACCCATAGTTTATGGAGCACATTCACAAATGCGACCTCATTTAAACCTCAGGACAACCCTGTATAGTGTGTATTATTATTAAATTTAGTTGATGTATAATAAAAAATAAGAGTAATGGTTTGCTCAGACTGATAATAAGTCCAAATTCAAATCCAGCTTGGATTCCGAATCTCGACACTCTTTCCCTGTTCTATATACCTGCCCTTCTCAAGCATTTTTGGGACTTCATTCTGTAAAAGTATTCAGAGGACAAATATTATGTGCTAATTATTCTTTCCACCTTCCACTCTGACACATATTCTTGTTCTAAAGACACACACATAAAATATATACAGTATATTGGTTAATGGCCCAGAGATAAATAGAAGCTTTTTTGCAATTATTTTATTTTTATTGACAAGGAAGCCATCATGCAAATTCTTGTGGACTATATGCTTCGTGGTTAAAGTAACTAACCTCCCTCCTTATCACCCAAGACCTGGATCCATTTTCTGTTCATGTACACTCTGCAAAGCCCTCTAACACCTTTCCTCCTTAACCACTTCAAGTCCCCATGTTTTGATGTGATTTGAGAAAAGAGATTTTAAGTGAAAAAACAAAACAAAACAAACAAACAAAAAAAAAAACAACCAATTTTGACTATGGTTTCAACAGATGGGAATGGTAATATGTATTTTCGCTGAGTTCTGACAAAGAGACTGCTGTCTCTTGAATCTGACTAGGCACATTTTTAACCATCAATAGCTTTACATTTTGATTCTTTTTTTTTTTTTTTTTTTTTTACTTTTATTTTAGGTTCAGAGGTACATGTGTAGGTTTATTACATAGCTAAACTTGTGTCACAGGAGTTTGTTGTACTGATTACTTTGTCACCCAGGTACCAAGCCTAGTACCCAATAGTTAGTTTTTATGATCCTCTCCCTCCTCCAACCCTTCACTCCCAAGGAGACCTTAGTGTCTGTTACTTCCTTCTTTGTGTCTATGAGTTCTCATCATTTAGCACCCACTTGTAAGTAAGAACATGTGGTATTTGGCTTTCTGTTCCTATGTTAGTTTCCTAAGGATAATGGCCTCCAGCTCCATCCATGTTCCCACAAGAAACATAATCTTGTTCTTTTTTATGGTTGCATAGTATTCCATGGTGAATATGTACCATATTTTCTTTATCCAATCTCTCACTGATGAGTGTTTAGGTTCATTCTATGTCTTTGCTATTGTAAATAGTACTGCAATGAACATTCATGTGCATGGGTCTTTATGGGAGAATGATTTATATTTCTCTGGGTATATACCCAGCATTGGGATTGCTGGCTCTAATGGTAGTTATGTTTTTAGCTCTTTGAGGAATTGCCACATTGCTTTCCACAATGGTGGTTACACTCACACCCACAGTGTATAAGCTTCCTTTTCTCCTTGTCTCAGTACCTTGCCAACATCTGTTACATAAAATGGCCATACTGCCCAAAGCACTTTATAGATTCACTTCTATTTCTATCAAACTACCAAGGACATTCTTCACATAAGTAGAAAAACTATTTTAAAATTCATATGGAACCAAATAAGAGCCTGAATAGCCAAGACAATCTTAAGCAAAAAGAACAAAGCTGGAGGCATCACGTTACCCAACTTCAAACAATACTGTAAGGCTCTAATTACCAAAACAGCATGGTACTAGTACAAAAACAGACACATAGACCAATGGAACAAAATAGAGAGCCCAGAAAAAAAGGCTGCACACCCTTGAACATCTGGTATTTGAGAAAGCCAAAAAAAAAACAAACAAACAAACAAAAAAAAAAAACGAGCAATGGAGAAAAACTCTTCTTATTCAATAGTGCTGGGATAACCGGCTGTCCATATGCAGAAGATTTAAACTGGATCCCTTCCTTATACCAGATACAAAAATCAACTCAAGATGGATAAAAGACTTAAATGTAAAGCCCAAAACAATAAAAACCATGAAAGACAACCTTGACAATACCACTCTGTACATAAGAATGGGCAACATGACAAAGACATCAAAAGCAATTACAATGAAAGCAAAAATTGACCAAAGAGATCTAATTAAACTAACGATCTTCTGCACAGCCAAAGAAACTATCAACAGCATAAACAGACAACCTAAAGAATAGGATAGGCCAGGCGCGGTGGCTCAAGCCTGTAATCCCAGCACTTTGGGAGGCCGAGACGGGTGGATCACGAGGTCAGGAGATCGAGACCATCCTGGCTAATACGGTGAAACCCCGTCTCTACTAAAAAATACAAAAAACTAGCCGGGCGACGAGGCGGGCGCCTGTAGTCCCAGCTACTCGGGAGGCTGAGACAGGAGAATGGCGTGAACCCGGGAGGCGGAGCTTGCAGTGAGCTGAGAGCCGGCCACTGCACTCCAGCCTGGGCGGCAGAGCAAGACTCCATCTCAAAAAAAAAAAAAAAAAAAAAAAAAAGAATAGGATAAAATATTTGCGAAATATGCATCTGACAAAGGTCTAATATCTAGCATCTGTAAGAAACTTAAACAAATTCACAAGAAAAAATTAACGACCTCATTACAAAGTGGGCAAAGGTTATGAACACTTTTCTAAAGAAAATATATATGTGACCAAGAAGCAAATGAAAAAACAGCTCAATATCACTGATCATTAGAGAAATGCAAATCAAAACCACAATGAGATGCCATCTCATACCAGTCAGAATGGCTATTATTAAAAAGTCAAACCCAATCTTACGCATAAAAAAGGACTGGGTACAGTGGCTCATGTCTGTAATCCAAGCACGTTGTGAGGCAGAGGCAGGCAGATTGCTTGAGCCAAGGAGTCGGACATCAGCCTGTGCAATGTAGTGAGGCCTCCACTCTACCAAAAAAAAAAAAAAAAAAAAATTAAAACACTAGCCAAGCATGGCAGTGAGCACCTGTAGTCCCAGCTCCTCAGGAGGCTGATGCAGAAGGATCGCTTGATCCCAGGAGGTTGAGGCTGCAGTGAGCCATGATCATACCATTGCACTACAGCCTAGGTGGCAGAGCAAGACCCTGTCTCAAACAAAACAAAACAAAAAACCACACAAATGAAAAAGAGTCAAAGATATAAACTAGTGAAGAAATATATGATGATTTAATTAATTTGAATATAGATCAGAAGAAAAAGTTTTATTAATAAAGACCTTAGGGCCAGGCATGGAGGCTCACGCTTGTGTTATGCGTTGGTTCTGTGTCCCCACCCAAATTTTATCTGGAATTGTACTCCCATTATTTCCACATGTTGTGGGAGGGACTTGGTGGGAGATAATTTGAATCATGGGGCTGGTTCCCCCATACTGTTCTAGTGGTAGTGAATAAGTCTCATGAGATCTGATGGTTTCATCAGGGGTTCCTTCTTTTGCATCTTCCTCATTTTCTCTTGCCACCGCCAAGAAGGAAGTGCCTTTTGCCTCTCACCATGACTCTGAGGCCTCCCAAGCCATGTGGGACTGTAAGTCCAATTAAACCTCTTTTTCTTCCCAGACTCAGGCATGTCTTTATCGGCAGCATGAAAACAGACTAATACAGTAAATTGGTACCAGTAGAGTGGGACATTGCTGAAAAGATACCAGAAATATGGAAGTGACTTTGAAACTAGGTAACAGGCAGAAGTTGGAACAGTTTGGAAGGCTCAGAAGAAGGCAGGAAAATATGGGAAAGTTTTGAACTTCCTAGACACTTGTTCAATGGCTTCGACCAAAAGCCTGATGGCGATATGGACAATAAGGTCTAGGCTAAGGTGGTCTCAGATGGAGTTGAGAAACTTGTTGGGAAGTGGAGCAAAGGTGAATCTTGTTATGTTTTAGCAAAGAGACTGGTGGCATTTTTCCCCTGCCCTAGAGACTTGTGGAACTTTGAACTTGAGAGAGATGATTTAGGGTATCTAGCAGAAGAAATTTCTAAGTAGCAAAGCATTCAAAAGGTGACTTGGGTGCTGTTAAAAGCATTCTGTTTTAAAAAGGAAACAGAGAATAAAGGTTCAGAAAATTTGCAGCCCGATGATGCAGTAGAAAAGAAAAACCCATTTTTTTTGAGGAGAAATTCAAGATGGCTGCAGAATTTTGCATAAGTAATAAGGAACTGAATGTTAATCCCCAAGACAATGGGGAAATGTCTCCAGGGCATGTCATAAGTCTTCACAGGAGCCCCTCCCATCACAGACCCAGAAGCCTAAGAGGAGAAAATGGTTTTGTGGCCCAGGCCCAGTGTCTCCATGCTGTATGCAGCCTAAGGACTTTGTGCCCTGCGTTCCAGATGCTTCACCTGTTGCTAAAAGGGCCAGCTACAGCTTGGCCCATGGTTTCAGAGGGTGCAAGCCCCAAATCTTGGCAGATTCCACATGGTGTTGAGCCTGTGGGTGCACAGAAGTCAAGAATTGAGGTTTGGAAACATCCATCTAGATTTCGGAAGATATATGGAAATGCTTGGATACCCAGGTGAAAGTTTTCAGCAGGGGCGGGGCCCTCATGGAGAACCACTTCGAGGGCAGTGTGAAAGGGAAATGTGGGGTTGAAGAACCCACACAGAGTCCCTACAGGGGCACTGCCTAGTGGAGATGTGAGAAGAGGGTCACCATCCTCCAGACCCCAGAATGGTAAATCCACTGAAAGCTTGCGTGTGCACCTGGAAAAGCCACAGACACTCAACACCAGCCCGTGAAGGCCCCAGACAAGAGGGAGGCTCTACCTTGCAAAGCCACGTGGGTGAAGCTGTCCAAGACTATAGGAGCCCACCTCTTGCATCAGCATGACCTGGATATGAGACATGGAGTCTAAGGAGATCATTTTAGAACTTCAATATTTGACTGCCATGCTGGATTTCAGACTTGCATAGGATCTGTAGCCCCTTCGTTTTGGCCAATTTCTCAAATTTGGAATGAGAGGAATCCTGGCTGGGCCAGGGCCCTAGAGGGGATTATGGAGTCCTGGAAGTAAGTAATCCATATCTTGGTGTCTGTGTTTATGCAGATGTGTGTGTGTGTGTGTGTGTATACATATATATACATATATACACACACACATATTATATATATATATATATATATATATATATGATGCTTAGGACTTTGTAAAAAATGAAAAGCACCAATATATATTAAGCAACAAAGTAATTAAATTTGTAGTTTTGAAAGACCACTTGTTCGAAATCTAGAGTAGAATTTGGAAGGGTAGAGAAGCTGCAATCAGGAACCTAGTCCAAGAGCTACTTAAATAGGCAAAATGAGATGTGATGAGGGGATTATGGGGGTTATAATTCAAGATGATATTTGGGTGAGGAGACAGCCAAACCATATCATTCTGCCCCTAGCCCCTCCCAAATATGTCTTCACATTTCAAAACACAATCGTGCTTTCCCAGCAGTCCCCCAAAGTCTTAACTCATTTCAGCATTAACCCAAAAGTCCAAGTCCAAAGTCTCACCTGAGACAAGGCAAGTCCCCTCCACCTATGAGCCTATAAAATCAAAAGCAAGTTAGTTACTTCCCAGATACAATGGGGATACAGGCATTGGGTAAATACACCCAAGTGGGACAAACTGGCCAAAACGAAGCGGTTACAGACCCCACGCAAGTCTGAGATCCAATAAGGCAGTTATTATACCTTAAAGTTCCAAAATGTTTTCTTGTTGACTCCATGTCTCACATCCAGGTCACGCTGATGCAAGAGGAACACTCCCACAGCCTTGAGCAGCTCTGCCCCTGTGGCTTTACAGGATACATCACCCCTCCTGGCTGCTTTCACAACTGATGTTGAGTGTCTGCGACTTTTCCAGGCTCATGGTGCAAGCCGTCAGTTGATGTAGCATTCTGGGGGTCTGGAGGAAGGGGGCCCTATTCTCACATCTACACTAGGCAGTACCCTAGTAGGGGCTCTGTGTGGGAGCGCCTACCACACATTTTCCCTTCTGCACTGCCCTAACAGAGGTTCTCCATGAGGGCTCTGTCCCTGCAGCAGACTTCTGACTAGATATCCAGGCATTTCTATACATCTTCTGAAATCTAGGTGGAAGTTCCCAAACCTCAATTATTGTCTTCTGCTCACCCGCAGACTCAACACCATATGGAAGCTGCCAAGGTGTGGGGCTTGCACCCTCTGAAGCAACAGTCTGAGCTGTACGTTGGTCCCTTTTAGCCTTGGCTGGAGGGGCTGGAATGCAGGGCACCAGTTCCTGAGGCTGTACACAGCAGGGGTTCCTGGATCCAGCCCAGGAAACCATTTTTCCCTCTAAGGTCTCTAGGTCTATGATGAGAAGGGCTGCCAAGAAGGTATCTGACTTGTCCTGGAGACATTTTCCCCATTGTCTTGGCAATTAGCATTCAGCTCCTCCTTACTTATGCAAATTTCTGCAGCTGGCTTGAATTTCTTCCCAGAAAATAGGTTTTTCTTTTCTACCCCATCATCAGGCTGGAAAATTTTCAAACTTTTATGCTCTGTCACCTCTTGAATGTTTTCCTACTTAGAAATTTCTTCCACCAGATGCCTTAAATAGATCATCTCTTCAAGTTCAGAGTTCCACAGATCTCTAGGGTAGGGGCAAAAAGCTGCCAGTTTCAACCTTCACTCCAGTTTCCAACAAGTTTCTCATCTCCATCTGAGACCAAGTCAGCCTGGGCTTCATTTTCCATATCACTATCAGCATTTTGGCCAAAGCCATGCAACAGGTCTCTAGGAAGTCCCAAACTTTCCCACATCTGCCTATCTTCTTCTGAGTCATCCAAACTGTTCCAACCTCTGCCCATTACCCAGTTACAAAGTTGCTTCCATATTCTCAGGTATCTTATAGCAATGCCGCACCACCTTGGTACCAATTTATATTATTAGTCTGTTCTCATATTGCTATAAGGAAATACCCAAGACTGGATAATTTATAAGGAAAAGAGGTTTAATTGATTCACAGTTCCACATGGCTGGGGAAGCCTCAGGAAATTTACATTATCACTGAAGTCACCTCTTCACAAGACAGCAGGAGAGAAGTGCCAGCAGGGAAAATGCCAGGTGCTTATAAAACCATCAGATCTCATGAGAACTCACTCACTTTCACAAGAACAGCATGGTGGAAACTGTCCCATGATTCAATTACCTCCCACTCACTCCCTCCTATAACACCTGGTGATTATAGTTCAAGATAAGATTTGGATGAGGACACAGCCAAGCCATATCAGTCATTCAAATTTAATGATCCAATGACTCATCAAAAACAAAGAACAGCTAGTTATCTTCTTACTATATATACTGTGAAGTGTCCAAATAAGTATGTTTGTAATTCATTAAACAAATGTCATCGGTGTTGAGATAAGCTTGTGAGTCATTATAGTATACATATTCTAAGCCAAAGTTGTATTAAAGATTGGCCAGGGCTATTGTTTAGAAAAGTAAAGTAAGAACAATGAGAATATGAAAGAGATATATATATATGTTCATTCTTCATATATATAAAATATACATAAACATATATATTTATATATGTTTATATATATGAATAATGAGCAAAAATATGGAAGGTAGAAGGTGAGGAAGGAAAACAAATAGGAAATACTACACAAGGAGTAAAAGATCTAGATGATTACAAATGTCAAAAAATAAAAGTTCTAAGGATTAAATGGTCAATGGTATCAAATCTGCAAAGTGGCAGTAGTATACAGATTTTATAATGTACAGTGAATTTTTGGCATTAGCGATTACTAGAGATACTTCCAAATGAAGAGAAGTGAAATAGTTAATGTGAGTCATGATGGTGAAACTGACTGCAGTGAACACTGGCAGGATTGGGAGATGAAACATATAAATTGTAAAAATGACTCAAACTTGGAAATTGAAAAGTTAAGGTTATAAACTAGATCCATGATGTTTTTAGTGTATAAGACAGACTTGTGCAACTGTATTTGAGCCCAAAGTGCAGTTGAAGAAAAAGTAATAAAAGAAGACAGGATCATGAGACTCATATCCACTTACTACTCAAATTTTGTTGTCCGTGGTGGGTGTGTTGCCTTAAAGTTTTTTATTACAACTATTTCATTGAGAAATGGTGTATCCCCTTTTATTCACTGCTGTGAAATATTTGAGCATACATATTATGTATACTTTCTTTTTTTTTTTTTTTTTTTTTTTTTTTTTGAGACGGAGTCTCGCTCTGCCGCCCAGGCTGGAGTGCAGTGGCCGGATCTCAGCTCACTGCAAGCTCCGCCTCCCGGGTTCACGCCATTCTCCTGCCTCAGCCTCCCAAGTAGCTGGGACTACAGGCGCCCGCCACGTCGCCCGGCTAGTTTTTTGTATTTTTAGTAGAGACGGGGTTTCACCATGTTAGCCAGGATGGTCTCGATCTCCTGACCTCGTGATCCGCCCGTCTCGGCCTCCCAAAGTGCTGGGATTACAGGCTTGAGCCACCGCGCCCGGCCCATATTATGTATACTTTCAATGAAGAAGTTTTGATTATGTCACATTGCTACTCAGATATGGAGTATCCCTACCGACCAAGGATTGATTCCTAGTCACCTGAGAGACCCCTGGTGTCTCTCTGCTTTGATCATATGTGGTGAGCTTGAGCCCTGATACGATCATCTGAGGCCATGTGAAAAGAATTGGTTTCCTTCAGGATGCATTGGGACTTGAGACTGTGGGCATGAAAGGCACCTGATACTTCATAGACATCTCCACAGTCTGACCATAAAATCCCCATATCTGCCAAACACGGGTAGTATCACCCTTTTGACTCCTTTTCCAGAGGGGATATAATAGAATTTTCTCATTTAAAAAAATCCAACTATGACTATTAGAAAGTACTGTAGGAAGGTCAATGTTTCTTTGCAGTACTTAATGGAATAGTTGAATATGCTAAAATTTCTACACTTGAAAGCCCTACATGCCAACTTCATGAATGTGAGATATTTGCCACAACAATTGGCAATCATTTCAAGGTTTTTATTTGCTTTCAATGTTGTCAGTCCCTAGACAAGACTCATGACATACTCCCCTATTTACTAAAGTGACTCATGACTAAGGGAAAAGGAAAACCAGTAGGAAGTTTACTGATGGCCCATGCTAATGATATTTGTCCTCTGCTTCCCTGACATTGTTCAAACTTCAGGCTCTAGTAGCTTTGCAACTGACTCTCTTTATAGCCCTCATATTTTTTCCCTAACTAATGTAATTGAAATCAGAAAATACTACTAAAAAAAAGAATGCTTTTATTCCTCTCACTGTCTCTAGATTCTGTGAGTAAGTAATCGTGGAAGAGCGGCAAAGGAACTAGGATTGTAATGAGGTCATCTTGAGGCCTAGTGACTTTGAGCAAAGTGCTTCTCCTCCCTGCACATAATTTTCCTCCTCTGTAAAAGGAAGGGGCTCAATTAAAAGATCTCAAAGGTATTTTTATGTTAAACATATATAAATATATAAGCCTTTGATTGCCTAAGTATCTGTAAACTTAATTTTTCTCACAGAAGTTTTGCTCAAGGAAGATTGGCACTTTAAATATGACTGTGTCATTCATATGGATCTGCTCTCATAATTTCAGTGTCACTACTACTGTGACATGACAGCTGCTTAACCTCCTTATTAATGCCTATTAATGTGTCATTGATTTATTTGTGTGCTTAAAATCAGCAAATCTCAGACGTGTGGGACTAACAGAAGAGTGTAGCACTGTGTGTTAGAAAATCAAGGAAATCAAGTCTAGGTTATGTCACAGAGCAGGTACTTGCATAATTTAACCTCTCTCTGTCTCAATTCTCACATCCATAAAATTAAGATAGTTATACCTATACTTAGGGTAGCATGAGAATTACATGAAATCATATATGTGGAGAATGGAGCACAGTACCTAGACAGTATTAAGTATCCATAAGAGCCTAAATTTTTGTTCGTTTATTTTGTGGCTTAGTATTCAAGCTGGCAAAGTCCATAAGATCAATAATTATCCAGTTCTCAAATAAAATTCTTATCAAATTTAGGCTAAATGAATATTTGTCCTTCCTCACTAGTCTGACTCAGGATTCAGAGATATGAAGTCATTGGAAAACACTAATGATATTTATCCCCCAACATACACAGACAATAATATAAATGACTTTTAATGTTTGTCACTAAATACTACGCAAGAAATTATTCTTGACAAATATATGTTTATGATGATGGAATCCAGAATTTTTGATCCAATGTTATAACTACTATCCTTTGACAGTTATTAGATTACTTATTTTAAAAATATGTTTATTGCATAGATCTATATTTCTTAAATATTGCCCAGTGATTCTTCATTACAGAAACATTCGAATACATGTTGCATTAGGACACATATTGATATTGCCTTCTATTTTAATGCAAAATTCATTTACAAAATAACTGAAAGGTATGTATTAGTGTCTCCGCTATTAAGTTCCATATCATTATGTAATATTTATTCTTTCAAAAAACTCAGTCCATGTGATCACAGTTCCTAAGATTATGGCTATCTGAACCTCCTTTCATAGACCACATTAACTTTGGTTCATGATGAGAATGCATTTCCCATAGCCCATCCTGTTATGCATTCTTAGTTTTGACCCTGGGCATTAACCAATGAACAGCTAGTTACTAGCAATTCAGGGTGTGAACTGCAGCAAAATTATTCCCGCAAGGTTCCCAACAGCACTTTCATATTTGATTGAAATGTCTTTGTGTCAGAACGTTAAAACTGCTTAAGACATTCACCAAAGCTGAAGTTCGCAATCTGGATAATAGACTGTTGAGAAGGAAAATCATTTTTTATCTCAATGTGGTCAAACCAACTAAAGTAATCTATTGTTTTATGTCTATGGAGAAGCATCTTCTCATTTTTAATTTCATTTTTAAATAATAATATAAAGGAATTGGAATAGTTTACATTTCCCATTGCATCATCTTCCAATATTATGACTCAAACTATGTTTGAGTAACTTTTATATAACAGATTCCATGGGTTTTTAAAGTAAGTAAATGCTTCTGTCTGGAGGTAAGTAAGCAAAATTCTCCTATTCAGTGAATATGTAGGATACTGACATCATGATAGAGGCAGTCAGAGGAGAACAGGGAAGGCAGTAACAATTGTTCTGGTTATATATCTTCTTATCAGCTTCTTGCCCTCAAAAGAAACAGGGAAGAAGTGGTCATGTATGTCCATCCTGCCCACACAAATAAAAGTACAGAAGCTCCTCAATTTATGGTAGGGCTACATTCAGATAAATTCATGGTAAGTTGAAAATTCATTTAGTGCTGGCAACACAGCATACAGTTCCTGATTTACAATGGTTCAATTTAAAATTTTTTGACTTTACAATGGTACCAAAGTGATACAAATTCAATAGAAACCATAACCTTCTTGACTTACAATAGGTTTATGTCCCGATAAACCCATCATAAAGTCAAAAAATCTTTGAACCATTGAACCATATTAAGTTTGGAACCGTCTGTACTTCTATTTCCTTTGTGAAGATAGATAGGAACAGTAAATAAATTGCCAATTTGAGTATAAATTAGAGGGATCTAAAACCTCCTTCCAAAAGCAAAATATTTTTTGTCTAAATCACAGGTGTGGCTGATTTCTCTGGAATCCCCACCCCTCAGCTACTCTGATAATATCATAATTCTTTGGTTCTCTGTCCTCTCATTACTATATTCCACTAAGGTCTTAAGAAAGAAGTGTATCATTAATAACTAGATAGAAAACAGGCTCAGAGAGTTCAGTAGACATTAACCTATCTCACTGTCCAGGTCTTTGATCTAACAAATGTTTAATTAGCAGCAATTTTGGCCAGACATTGTGCCTGGGGCAGGGGATTCCAGAGTGAATGAGACACACGCACTCCTTTCCAGGAGTTCAAAATTTAAGGCAATTACTATCCTTATAGAAAGGAAAATTGATCACAAATGTTAACACGTTAGGTTTTGTATATTAAAAAGGCCTGGATAGAAATCACAGCTTACCATAGTTCCACTTGTATGACTTGAAAAGAATGACTGAACTCTCTGAGCCTCAGTTTCCTCTCTAGTTACTAATGATGCATTTCTTTCCCAAGATCTTAGTAGAATATAGTAATGAGAGGACAGAGCACCAGAGAATTACAATATGATCAGAGTAGCTGAGGGTAAGACACTCCAGAGAGGTCAGGCACAGCTGTGGTTTAGATGTAAAATATTTAACATTGAGGACTGAGCTGAGATTTAATACATGAGAAAACATGTTGGCTCATCAAAAGTGTGTCTAAGGAATAACATGAGTCACGACTATAGGACCTTTGGTAGACTCTTCAGAACTGATGTCAATTTCAAAGTCCAGAGATACCAAGTAAATTAAGCATGAATCTTAGGTACACTGTCTAAATCTTAGGTACACAAATCTTAGGTACACATGGATCTTAGGTACACCTTTTAGACAATATAGTCAGGGCCCAGGGTGTTATTTCAGCCTCTGGTTGTTTATGCTTGATGTTTCATGCTACTTTGTTAAGTCTTACTGCCTACAAATGAGACCAAGCCAATAGTTCAGGAGTTAATAACTACATTTAAAATTTGTGAACGTTGGGGTACATTGGGGTATTGGGGGGAGCACAAAAAAATAAAGAGATCAGTTGAGTGTAACAGCCATTGAATTTTTAAGAGAACATGGTAATCTTGTGAGTTCATCCTGAGGCTGGTATTTACAACCTGGGAAATCTAAGGAAAGGGAAAGTTCTCAAGAAAATACTCAGAAGGAAAGACTACATGTCATCATCTGATGACAAGGAAGGATCCGTAACTTCTTGAGAGAATATGACTGTCTAGTTGTCTTCTGGATTTGAACTCCCCACCCTTAAGCTGGTTGCCTCCTGTACCATCTGACCTTAGAAGTCCATACTGTATGCCCACATCGAGGATAAAACAAAGATATAGGGATCATAAAGAGGTTAATATTTGTTCATCTTAGAATAGTAAACCTGCATTTTTTATCATTTTAATTCTTCTTTGGAAGAAATAGCTAACATTTCTCTTGGTGGATCACACGTTCTTTACTCATAGCTATATGTCTCGGCTGTGATTGACCTTACTCACAGCTGTAAGGATAGATTCTGAATAGCATATGACTTATTTCTCAAAGTAAGGATCACTAACCACATGAGGAGGATCACTTGGAAACCTATTAGAAACACTGTGTCCTGAGCCCTGCACAGGCCTACTGAGTCAGAGTCTCCCGTTTGACGGGTTCCCCAGGTGAGTTGTACAAACATGAATTATTGTAGCCCAGATCTAAAGCAGTGGTTCTTAATTCTGGATAGACACTGAAATCACTCAAGGGCTTTAAAATATGCTAATACTTGAGTTCCACTCACAGATGGACTAGCTTACTTAGTATAAGGTAGGCCCCAGCATTAAGTAGTTTTAAAACCTATGCAGGTGATCCTAATGTACAGACTTGTTGTTGTAACATTACTTGATTGTAATGATTTCCAACCACTTAGCTTACTTTGCCCCTACCCACCACGTGCAATGATTGCTTCAGGTGTAGGAAGTCAACCTTATCTGACCAGTAAGAGGTTTACCCTGGGCATTTGTGGCATTCTGAGAGAAAGATAATCTCTCTCTTCCAAACTGAAGATGAAGCCAAAAATACATGATTCAGAGCAGCTGTTCACATCTCGGGACAAGGATCATGATCATACATGCCTGAGAGCAAAACTAACAATGAAAGAGAACAAAGCTGAGCAGAGAGGTGGAATGAAGTGGTCCTGGTGATATTTTCCGAACCCTGCTTTAAGTCATTTCTGAAACTATTTAAGCTTTGCCTTTGTAGTTATGTGAGCTGGTAAATTCCTTTATGGTTTACAATCATTTGGTTGGTCCTTTGCAGCAGAAAGTGCCTTACTTGATATACAAGCTAGTGATAAACTCAGATAAGCCTTCTTGCTAGATTCAATCTCAACAGAAAAAATATGTCAATGGATAATGAAGTTATAGAATGTTAACATGTTTTGGGTTTTGAGTCCAACATCCTTCATAACTGAGAATGCAAAGGGCTGTAATGTGCTAAGAAAGTTTCTCTATAAGTAAAGAACAAGGCTGGTTTGTAGGAGCTGATTGCAGAACAACACGGTAAGAACCCTATGTCTTTACAGAAGATTTTCACCTTTCTCTTTGCAAGCGTCTCTACTACTTTGACATTTCTCCTTTCCATTAGTAGCTTGGATAGTTTAAATATCTAAGTTTTGAAGTTTTTTCATCATTTACTAAAATGTGCTCTAACAATAAACAGCAGCTTGGTAAATGAATACACAACTAAAGGAGTCCTTTGATCAAGTAAATTTGGAAAGCGCTTTTTAATAATCTCTGCCTTCTCAGGGATCATTTTAATTCACTTAAGGTTCTGATAAATGCTTTAGTAAAGATTCCTGTTTAAATCACCCTCCTCTATAAATAGACATATTAACATAACAGCTCTTTGAACTGAAGTTTTAGAATTCAGTTGATGTCTATTAATACGGCTTTAGATGAGTTTAAATTCCTAAGAAATGTCTGGGTTCAGTTTCTCCCAAAGCTCTATCTGAGAAAAATATTTGTATAAAATGATTTATTTAGGAGATAATTTCAGAGAGCAGAACAAAAAAAGGGAGTGGATAAAGGAGGAGTGGGAGAAAAAGCCAAGAGATTATGCAGATTGATGAGTGAGTTACTACCTAACCAGGTTTCCACCTTGCTGGGATGGTTAGAAACTTGAATTTGAGGGTTGCTCTGAGTGTGTTATATGTCCTTTACTTCAGATATGCTCTGAACATTGCTGAGCAGGCCTCGTGTTACTAGCAAAAACCCTCAGCCAGAGAAGCAGAGAGACACAGAGCTTAGAATCTCTCAGTATTCCATGAACTGCCCCATTCCTGTGGAGACCTTACTAGTAAGCAGAAAGATAAAGAAGCTGAGCATGGACATGTGTACTACAGGGAGTGTCAAAGGAGATCATGTATGTTTTTGTCTATTTTTAATTGTTTAGATTTAGATACATCCCAGCCAACTAGCACCTTCGGTAAACTTAATAAACCATCTGGGAATGATGAAAAAAAAGAGAGAAGGTACATATGAAGAATGATAAAATACAGGGAACTGTATACTGGAATCTTGACAAATATGAGAATTTTGGAAACAATCCTGCAAATAAGTAAACATGCTATTACTTATTTTTTTTTTAAATGTTGCTCTGTATGTTACATTATGAAGATTGCACCATTAATATGTAAATATGTCAGTATGAGAGCACATCTCTCAACCCTATAGGATTTTCTGATTGTAATAAATTCTGCCAGGGGATCTGATGATTAATGATCTTCTCTGTTATCCCTTAAGGTGAATTCAAACTAATTAGTAAGTTTTTTCACACACATAGGTCAGCAAATATTCATTATTGTTTACTAACCTTCTTTTTTCACCTTGGGGATGCAGTTCAGAGAAAAAAAATTGTTCCACTTCTATGTTAAAAGCTTGGCTTAGTACATTTTTAAAATAATTAGTAGATTCCAATAAAACATGATGAGATTAACCCATTTTATGAGTTGTTTTGCCCCAATAATTTACCAAAATATGTTGCTAGAAGAGTTTTAAAATAAAGAATAGAACAAAGGTATATAAAAATGATCTGAGGTTCCAAGTAGTGTGTGGTAAACCTGCTACATATTTTAGTATGTAACATATTTTGTATTTGAATAACATACATTTATAGCATGAGAATTTTAACTATTCTGTGCCAAATCATTTAAAGATAACTGGAGCCAACTACTCAAAATTCTATAAAAATTTGAATGGATAAATAAAATATGGTATATTCACTCAGTGGTAAACAATACAGTGCTGAGAATGAACAATCTAGGAAATGTATGCAAAAAGAGAGATGAATCTTACACACACAATGTTGATTAAAGGAAGCCAACATAATGGTACGTACTATAACATTCTGTTTATATTCAGTAAAAAACAAACAGGTACAACTAATCTATGCTGTTTCAAGAAAGAATGGTGGTTATCTTTATGAGAGTAGCAACTTCTAAAATGTTGATGTGAATTGATTTGAATGTTGGTCACATGGGGTGTTCGTTTTTTCTGATTTTGAAGTTGTCCACATACTAAAGCTACCTATAATTATATTTTATATAATATATATGATATATACTTATATATAACATTTAAAAAATAAAAACAATACACTTACCAAAGCAATTATTTTGCAACCTTCATTAAATGTCCACTACAGAAGACTTGAGGCCTTGCCTCCTGATCTCACCTTCAAAAATGAGTAAATAATTTGTGTACATTATTTTGCTTTTCTTTCTTTTTTTTTTTTTTTTAATTATACATTAAGTTCTAGGGTACATGTGCACAACATGCAGGTTTGTTGCGTATGTGTACATGTGCCATGTTTGTGTGCTGCACCCATTAACTCGTCATTTACATTAGGTATATCTCCTAATGCTATCCCCTCCCCTTCCCCCCTCCCCACAATAGGCCCCGATGTGTGATGTTCCTCTTCCTATGTCCAAGTGATCTCATTGTTCAATTCCCACCTATGAGTGAGAACATATGATATTTGGTTTTCTGTTCTTGTGATAGTTTGCTGAGAATGATAGTTTCCAGCTGCATCTATGTCCCTACAAAGGACGCAAAGTCATCCTTTTTTATGGCTGCATAGTATTCCATGGTATATATGTGCCACATTTTCTTAATCCAGTCTGTCACTGATGGACATTTGGGTTGATTCCAAGTCTTTGCTATTGTGAATAGTGCCGCAGTAAACATACGTGTGCATGTGTCTTTATAGCAGCATGACTTATAATCCTTTGGGTATATCCCCAGTAATGAGATAGCTGGGTCAAATGTTATTTCTAGTTCTAGATCCTTGAGGAATCACCACACTGTTTTCCACAATGGTTTAACTAGTTTACAGTTCCACCAACAATGTAAAAGTGTTCCTATTTCTCCACATCCTCTCCAGCACCTGTTGTTTCCTGACTTTTTAATGATTGCCATTCTAACTGGTGTGAGATAGTATCTCATTGTGGTTTTGATTTGCATTTCTCTGATGGCGAGTGATGATGAGCATTTTTTCATGTGTCTGTTGGCTGTATAAATGAACAGCCACTTTTGAGAAGTGTCTGTTCATATCCTTTGCCCACTTTTTGATGGAGTTGTTTGTTTTTTTCTTGCAAATTTGCTTGAGTTCTTTGTAGGTTCTGGATATTAGTCCTTTGTCAGATGAGTAGATTACAAAAATTTTCTCCCATTCTGTAGGTTGCCAGTTCACTCTGATGGTAGTTTCTTTTGCTGTGCAGAAGCTCTTTAGTTTAATTAGATCCTATTTGTCAATTGTGGCTTTTGTTGCCGTTGCTTTTGGTGTTTTTGACATGAAGTCCTTGCCCATGCCTATGTCCTGAATGGTATTACCTAGGTTTCCTTCTAGGGTTTTTATGGTATTAGGTCTACCATTTAAGTCTCTAATCCATCTTGAATTAATTTTCATATAAGGAGTAAGGAAAGGATCCAGTTTCAGCTTTCTACTTACGGCTAGCCAATTTTCCCAGCACCATTTATTAAATAGGGAATCCTTTCCCCATTTCTTGTTTTTGTCAGGTTTGTCAAAGATCAGATGGCTATAGATGTGCGGTATTATTTCTGAGGGCTCTGTTCTGTTCCATTGGTCTATATCTCTGTTTTGGTACCAGTACCATGCTATTTTGATTACTGTAGCCTTGTAGTATAGTTTGAAATCAGGTAGCGTGATGCCTCCAGCTTTGTTCTTTTGGCTTAGGATTGTATTGGCAATGCGGGCTCTTTTTTGGTTACATATGAACTTTAAAGCAGTTTTTTCCAATTCTGTGAAGAAAGTCATTGGTAGCTTAATGGGGATGGCACTGAGTCTATAAATTACCTTGGGCAGTATGGTCATTTTCACGATATTGATTCTTCCTGTCCATGAGCATGGTATGTTCTTCCATTTGCTTGTGTCCTCTTTTATTTCACTGAGCAGTGGTTTGTAGTTCTCCTTAAAGAGGTCCTTCACACCCCTTGTAAGCTGGATTCCTAGGTGTTTTATTCTCTTTGAAGCAATTGTGAATGGGAGTTCATTCATGATTTGGTTCTCTGTTTGTCTGTTATTGGTGTATAAGAATGCTTGTGATTTTTGCACATTGATTTTCTATCCTGAGACTTTGCTGAAGTTGCTTTTCAGCTTAAGGAGATTTTGGGCTGAGACAATGGGGTTTTCTAAATATACAATCATGTCATCTGCAAACAGGGACAATTTGACTTCTTCTTTTCCTAATTGAATACCCTTTATTTCTTTCTCTTGCCTGATTGCCCTGGCCAGAACTTCCAACACTATGTTGAATAGGAGTGGTGAGAGAGGGCATCCCTGACTTGTGCCAGTTTTCAAAGGGAATGCTTCCAGTTTTTGCCCATTCAGTGTGATATTGGCTGTGGGTTTGTCATTGCTTTTCTTTTCATTTCTTCAATTACCATTACCACTAGTACCAATAAAAGCTGAATATTTATCTCTTAAGGCATCTTGGCACAGTAAGTTTGTTTTTAATTGTATTTTATTGTGTTAAAGACAGTTAACAGGAGATCTATCCTCAACACGTTTGTAAGCTTCTAATACATTGTTGATGATAGGTGCAATGTTACACAGCAGATCTCTAGAGCTTGTTCATTTTGCTTGACTGAAGCTTTATGTCAGTTGATAAGTAACTCCTCATATCTCTCTCTCTCCAGCCTCTTGTAAATACCATTCCAATTTTGATTCTAAAAATTCAACTATTTTAGATACCTTATGTAAGTGGAATCATGCAGCATTTGTCTTTCTGTGACATGTTTCATTTTCCTTACCACAATGCCCTCAAGGTTCACTCACATCGTTACATTGCATAACATCCTTTATTAATGCTAAATAGTATTCCATGGTTTGTGGATATCATAGTTTCCTTATCCATTCACATATCAATTGATATTTAGGTTGTTTCCATAACTTGGCTATTGTGAATAGTGTACGATGAATATAGGAGTGCTAATGTCTCTTTGAGATCCTGATTTCAATTATTTTGGATAAATATCTAGTAGCAGGATTGCTGATTCATATGACAGTTGTTTTAATGTTTAATAAACCATCATATTGTATTCCATAGTGGCTGTACCCTTTTGCATTCCCACTGGTATAATCGGAATGTGTCCCCAAATTTCATGTGCCAGAAACAAATCTCTGAAGCAACAGTACTAGGAGATGGGCTTAATAAGAGGTGATTAATTAATGTTCGCCTTATGGGAGTGGATTAGTTACTGCGAGAGTAGGTTTCTTATAAAAGTGAGTTCAGCCTCCCCTGTGCTCTTTTGCTGTCACAGTCTCTTGCCCTTCTACTTTCTCCCATGAAATGATGCAGCACAAAGACCCTGGCTAGATGCCAGTGCCATGCTCTTGGAGTTTTCCAGTCTCCAGAACATGAAGCCAAATAAATGCCTGCTCTGTATAAATTACTCAGTCATTGGTATTCTGTCACAGGAACACAAAACTAAGACATAAACCAATGCTGTGCAAGGGTTCCAATTTTTCCACATTCCTGTCAATTGTCTTTTTATTTTTTCTATAATAGTCAACTTGACAGATGTAAGGTGGTATCTTGTATTTTTGGTTTGCATTTCCCTGATGATTAGTGACATTGAGTTTTACACACACACACACACACACACACGTAACTTCTGATATGGCGTCATATCAGAATAAGTAACAAGTTACTAAAGTATGAGTTATACTTTATTATATCTAGTAAATAGCCATAGCCCTTACTTTTTGATAACTTTTTATGTAAATTCCTCAATTCTGAACCAGAACTGTATAAAATTAAAATCTTGACGTTGCAAAGGATAAGATCATCAGGTGTCATTTCTGATCATATTTGAGCAGTGTTCTCAGCAGTTAGAGGGCCTTCAATAAGTGATTTAACTGTCTCTTTTCTACTTGACTTCATTTGGTTCAGACTGAAGATATTTTTGAATCTCATAATATGTTGATAGCAAGAAATGTTTCTGTACAACAAGAAAAGCTTTATTTATGTAATTGCAAGTACTAGGTCAGCAATAACCTATGTGTTAGGCTTATATTGGTACAAATTACCTTTAGATATCTGTTTCAAAGTGGATTAGTAATAATATGGATTGTTAAACATAAAGAAATTGTCAGTTGCACGGGTAATGATGCCTTTTTCTCAATTCAGATTAAATTCTATTATTAGTTTTATTTCACTGAAGATGACTTGCTGATGAGTTGTTGTTCTGAATGCTGGAAAATTCTTTTCACAACATGAATTGTCATCTGTAATGACTTAGGGACATATTCTTGGACAAGTCTTTCCAAGTTGGGCATGTATCCTGGATGCAAATAATTGCTAATATTTTACCTTGTAAGGCTGAAGTTTTTGCCTTTTTATCTCAAGGGACAAAGATGGCATTAGGCCTTGATAACCTTTTGGTGACATTTACCTCCCAAAAACTACTGCCAATAGAGACTTTCTTTTCAGTCTGTAGCAGTGAAGCAGATCTTTACTCAATTTAGGACATTGTGGAAAAAAAAGCTGGTACATTTCTTGTTTTTTTTGTTTGTTTGTTTGTTTGTTTGTTTTTTACAGGAAACTTAGAGGAAGAATGTGTTCTTCTTGTGAAATAATCTTGGAACTCCTTATTACATTTAGTGGAGGGTGACAGGGGGACAGAGTCCCACTCTATCACCCAGGCTGGAGTGTAGTGGTGCAATCTCGGCTCACTGCAACCTCCACCTCCCGGGTTCAAGCAATTCTCCTGCCTCAGCCTCCTGAGTAGCTGGGATTACAGACTTGAGTCACCACACCTGGCTAATGTTAGTATTTTTAGTAGAGACGGGGTTTCACCATCTCAACCAGGCTAGTCTCGAACTCCCAACCTCAAATGATCCACCCGCGTTGGCCTCCCAAAGTGCTGGGATTACAGGCATGAGCCACCGCTCCTGGCGCCTTATTACATACTAACCCTCAGCAACCCAGACATTTTCTTTGAACACAAAACACAATACTTTACCCCTGACTAAAGTTCTACTTACTATTTAACTGATTAGGAAAACAATGACAACAGTAACATCAAAAATAAGAGGAAGGAAATAAATATTCTAACTATAGGAATTTCGGTAATTTTTGATCAAGAAGCAAGTGGTATGAATACTAACAAAATATTATGACATCTATGCCACACTTTTAAAGAAGGTGACATTTTATATTTAACTTGGTTTGACTTACTGAGAAGTAGGATGGCTCAGAGGCAGTGAATCCAGTCAATCAGTAAAGGATGCTTAATTAATTCAAGGATTTACTAACAGTTGCCCTTAAAGTTTACTGTTTCCTAAGTTTACTAATCAAAGGTGAATTTCGATTATCATACAGCAGAAGAAATCATACAGAATATCATATAGCAGAAGAAACAATTGTGTTAAGTTTGAGGAAAAGAGGGAGAGTAATCTTCAAAATTATTTTCAAAATTAGACTTTGGATATAAAAGAGATACCATGTATCTCTTTGCTTTTGCAGCTGAGATGTGGTACCTATGAGGGCGTGAGATGGGACACTGAGCATACTAGAAATCAAAGGCTACAACTGTCTTAGCTTCCAGAAAGTGTTTTCTTCCATTAGAAGGTTATATACACAAAAGCTTGTTTTATGTTAGAACAAACGTAGGCAGATTTTGAAATTCAGTGAGGGATGTGCTTGAATCTTAAGAAAGAAAATTGAGGCCGGGTGTGGTGGCTCACACCTGTAATCCCAGCACTTTGGGAGGCCAAGGCAGGTGGATCACGAGTTCAGGAGTTCGAGACCAGCCTGACCAACATGGTGAAACCCTGTCTCTAGTAAAAATACAAAAATTAGCCGGGCATGGTGGCATGTGCCTGTAATCCCAGCTACTCGGGAGGCTGAGGCAGGAGAATTGCTTGAACCCAGCAGGTGGAGATTGCAGTGAGCTGAGATTGCACCACTGCACTCCAACCTGGCAACAGAGCAAGACTCCATCTCAAAAAAAAAATAATAAAATAAAATTGAAATATCATAGAAATGCATTGATTGTTTTTGTTGACTTGTTAGTCTGAGCCTGGGTTCAGACCTTCACTCACCTTTGCTATCAGGTTTATCTGGAAGAAATTTCATTAGAATCACAGAGTGACTTGCCAGATTCCTCATCATTTTTTAGATCAGAAAATGGGAGATCAAGAAAACCGAAGTGGTATGTCCAGGTTACATAGCTGACAATGGCAGGGCCTGGCTTGGATTCTCATTTCTTTATCTCTAGGGTTCTTCTCCTACTGGGGCTCTTAGAGGATGCCGAGTAAAACTGGAATCGAGGTAAAGACATATCCACATCTGTCCCACTCTTATGTTTCAAGGTAGAAATACATGTCCTGAATGCTCTTTCTGTGGGGGAGATGAATACCTGAGATAATGTTGCATAACTAAGCTTTTAAACTCCCTGTTTCTTCACATTTGTAGCATTCACTTCATTGAGTACACTTGAGGCACCAATATCTCTGAGTATGTCACTATTAAGAATATCCACTTACACCAGGCACAGTGGCTCATGTCTGTAATCTCAGCTCATGGGGAGGCCAAGGCAAACGGATCACTTCAGTCCAGGAGTTCGAGACCAGCCTGAGCAACATGGTGAAACCCTATCTCTATGAAAAACAGAAAAATTAGCTAGGCTTGGTGGTGCATGCCTGTAGTCCCAGCTACCCAGGAGGCTAAGGTGGGAGGACCGCTTGACCCTGGGGGACAGAGGTTGCAGAGAACTGAGACTGCATCACTGCAGTCCAGCCTGGGCGACAGAGCAGATCCCTGACTCAATAAAGAAAAAGAAAAAGCAAATCCTCTTAATGATTTTTATTAAAAAAACATTTGTTAATTACCAGTTATGTGTTAGGGTGTTAGACTTCATGCTAGGTTAGAGGTGTTTCATGGAGTTTATTATATTTAGACTAGCGGGAGAGAAAGATGAATATGAATATACTCAGTTGGTAGGTATCCTGCATTCCTCTTTCCCTATCCTCACCCCAGCAAGAGTTTTAACAGCAAGGGGAAAATGTTCCAGCCATTCTAGTTGGGACACATTATATTCCTCCTCAAATCTACCAAAGAAAGTAAATGCTTGTTTCCATGTTATCCGAATATCCATAAATAAATTCTACAATAAATTCAGAATTAAAGATGTAGTAACCTGGATAACCATCCACCAGCAGCAACAGAAGGTGACTTCGGTGCTGTCCTGGCCGTAATGGCCTTTCTCCCTGAGCTCTTTCCATAATGGTCTTTCTCCCTGAGCTCTTTCCATGAGCCACATCTAGTTCTCTGGTATTTCTGATGCCTCATGTAATCCTGGATGGTAATTGAAGGAGCATGCACCCTGCAGAAATCAATGTTCTTCAACCAAGGTGCTCTCAAGGAGGAAAAGGTCCTGGATTTCAGAAGTAGACTTGTCAAATACAATGTAGGCTTGTGGAAGAATGATTTTAAATATTCTCAACATTTTGATTCTGTTTCAAAGCATATCTCCGTTGTAATTTCTTACATCTCTATATGCTCTGTATCTTATTATAAACAAAACAAAACAAAGAAACAAACACAAATAGCCTGGCCATCCATTGTCCTTTTATGACTCAATATCCAGTGTTGGTTTTCCTTTCCCAACGAACAGCTTGAGGTTGGTCATTAGTGGTTTCACAACACCGAAATCTGTATTCCGTTGATGAGCAATTATGATTCTCTTTGTTCCTTTGGGAGGTTATAAAAATTTTTGACATATGCATACTTTGGTAAAGTTTGAAGACATTTTAATTGTCATAATTTCACAAATTCAACATTCTGTGAGGTGGAGAGCACAGTAACATTGTTACTTTATTGAGAAATGATTCATCCATTATTTACTAAATGTATACTAGTGAATACTGGATAGTATAAAAACATAGTTGAGCAAGGCACACTTTCTGTTTTTAAGACATATATATCTGACAGGGCCGGGAATCATAGACAAAAACAAAATCACAATAGAGACTGATTCAGGAACCCTATTATCACCATAATATTTTATATGCACAATATTAGAATTTGTGCTTCAATATATTGATGTATATATTTATATTTAAAACATTTACAGTCAGCTCTATGTAAAAAAAAGCCAGAGAAAATCTAATGGGGCATTGCTTGGGCAACACTTGAGGAAAGAGAAAGAACATACTGACTGGAAATTAGGGAGGAGGAAGGAATGATATTCTTGCAAAGAGAAGAGCTTGTGCAAAGGCATGGCAATATTGAATAGTTTACAGCAAGACGCCACTCATGAAACGTTATTGTGGGGGTGATGTGACTTGTTCAGTGTCATGTACCTCTTCAGTGACAGAGCTTAGGGTCAAGTTCAGTGCTCTTTCCAGAGCTTCTTTCTCCCCAGTTTTATATGTCTGTGCTTTGCCTAATACACTGAGCTTCCAGAATGGAATGCCACCTACAACTGGGTACTTAGAAAAAAAAAATCTTTGATATTCTTGATTTCAAACCACACTTATTCGAGTGAACTTCTTTCTATAATGGCAAAATTAAACAGTTTCTATTATAGTGATACTATAAAAATAACAAATGGAATTGAAATGAAAATATACCACTGTAGTCTGGATTTTGCTCTTACAATGTGCATTTAAGTTTAAAGCCTTTTATGATTAGCTGGAATATGAGAAGGACTACACTCTGAATATAATTTGGTTTACTGGATAATCTCTTTACCCCCACTTCCAGTTTCAAAATAAAAGGAAAACAGCCTTCTTTGAAATCAGATGATATGCAAAATAAGACATAAAGTAACAGAAGATAAACAATTTAGAAATACATACATTTAAAACATTATCACTGGTGGGCCAAAATTGGAACTATTGTAAAATAGCCTGTAACTAGCATTCATTTAACATAAAAGTAAATTATTTAGTCTTTTTATCATGTTCTTGAAGCAGGACAAATAGAAAAATCGCTTGCCTTTTGTTCATGGTCTAATTCTAGCTATTTTGATAATTCACATTTTTTTTATTAGAGACAGCATCTGCTAGACTTGTGAACAGGGCTACAATAGTTGTTTTTAAGTTGCATTTGACTATTCAGAATTGTTGTTGTTGTGTATTTACTTGAAATGTCTGGGGATATAGTTAATAAAGCTTGGGGTGATACAAAGAGAAATCTCCCAAGTCACCCACAGTGACATGGCTGAATTGAGGCCAGGCTTCCTTCTCTCACATAGTGAATGCAGTGAACTTTCTCAGTGGTTGATTGCTCACTGTAATTGAGCAGCTGTGTATACATCCACACAGAACTCACCAAGAGACAACACTTCTGTTTTGTGACAATTTGCACCAACAAATTTGGATCCAGTGTTTCCCTCCTGGCTTCACACACTCTTTGTGTCTGTGCAGAACAGACAGATGTTTGTTTGCAAAATTGCAAGCCTTCTGTAGTAACAGACGTTTTAGTGAACTATTTTCCCCAGTGAAGGGATCTAAGACTATTACAGTTGGCCTTCCATGTCTGAGGGTTTTGCACCTGCAGATTCAACCAACTGCAGATGAAGAATATACAAAAGAAATTCTCCCCAAATAAGAATATAACAACAAAAAATAACAAATATAAAAATATAAATACTATTTATATAGTGTTTACATTTTATTAGATATTATAAGTAGTGGGGAGATGATTTAAATTCTACAGTAGAATGCATATAGATTATATGCAAATATCACCATTTTATATAAGGGAAGTGAGCATCCAAGGGTTTTCTTATCCTCGGAGGTACTGGAACCAACCTCCCACTGACACTGAGAGACAACAATATATTAACAAATCTGAAAACTAAAGTTGTCTATTGAATTTATTGATCTATGTATGTACATGTAATGAGATGACCTTGACAACAATAACTTAAGACTCATAAGCTTCCTGGTCAATGATGTGTTCTGTGATGTAATCTAACAAACTCTGAGAAAAGAAAGAAAATGCATTTCTAGAGTTACTTCTAGGTGGGTTCTTGACACAGATAATAAAGTAAACGCACTGGAGTTCAAGTCAGATGTGGCCTATGTGCTCTTATTCTAATCAACTTTGAACAAGTGACTGTTAATTAACAGAAATAGAATGAGCATTGAGAATTAAATGTTAAGAATGTTATTTTTCCAGCAGCTTTCTGGAATACAAATATGGGATATTTTTGTATTCATTAAATATTATGGAATATTTTAATTCATTAAAACAAACCTCAAAACCATATTTTTAAATGATAAACAGCAATAATAATAACTATTAGCATATTTATACTATGCCCACAATAGTACAAAGCACCTCATTAATATCGTCTAATTGAATGTTCATCTTTTTAAAAGACTTTATTTTTTACAGCAATTTTAGGTTTACAAAAAATTGAGAAAAAAGTATAGAGATCTCCCATATACTTGTTGCCCCCACACATCCACAGACTCCACATGTATCAATCAGTTTCCCCCATCAGAGTGGGATAGCTGTAACTGATGAGCCTACTTTGGCACAATATTCTCACCTTAAGACCATAGTTTACACTAGGGTTAACTTTTGATAGTATACAGTTCTGGACAAATGTCTAATAACATGCATCCAACCTTATAATGTACAGAGTAGAATTTCACTGCCTTAAATATTCTCTCTCTGCTCCACCTATTCATCTCTCCCTCCCCACAACACTTGGTCACCACTGATATTTTTACTGTCTCCATAGTTTTGACTTTTCCAGAATGTCAAAACTATGGAGAGTTTGCAAATTGGATTTTTACGTTTCTTATACTAAGCAAAATTTATTTAAGTTTCCTCCATGTATTTTCATGGCTTGATTACTCATTTCTTTTTATTCGTGAATAATCTTCCCTTGTCTGGATGTATCATGGTTTATTTACCATTCATCTACCAAAGGATATCTTGGTTGCTTCCATGGTTTGGCAATTATAGATAAAGTTTTAAATGTCTGTGGGCAGGTTTTTGTAGGGACATAAGTTTGAGAAGATACCAAAGAGTAAGTTTGCTGGATCATATAGTAAGAGTATGTTTAGCTTGGTAGGAGGCCACTAAACTGTCTTCCAAAGTGGCTATACTTTGTTTTCCCACCAGCAATGAGTGGGAGTTCCTGTTGCCCCACATCCTCACCAACACTTGGTATTGTCAGTGTTCTGGATTTTGGCCATTCTAGTAGGTAGGTAGTGGTAGCTCGTTGCTTTAATTTGCATTTTTCTGACGACATAATGTGGAACACCTTTTTATATGCATATTTGTCAGCTCTATATCTTCTTTGATGAAGTGTCTATTAAGGTCTTTGGTTTGTGTTTTTTTAATTGGGTAGTTCATTCTCCATTGTTGAATCTTTCGTGCTATTTGTATATTTTAGATAATAGTCCTTTATCAGTTATGACTAATGCTTTTCTCCCAGTCTGTGCTTTATCTTTTCATTCTAAAAAGACATCACCAAACCCAAGCAACTATTTTGCGTAGGATATTCTATCTACATTTTACAGATAAGAAAATTGACATCTAGAGATAAATAATAAACTGCCTAAGAAATAAATGCTCAGGAATTGGTTGAGTTGGCACTTGATCCAAGATCCATTTGATTGGAAAGCCTTTACTTTTAACCACAAGGCCAACCTGCCTCCTAAGAGTGTAGGTTCTATTTAGTTTGACTCTGTGATTTGAAATTCTGTTGGTTCATTTATATTCAGCATTTTTAATAACTTCTCATTATATTCAATGCATATTGGTAACATTTGGGACATGGAAACATAAATAAGAGACAGCCATGTTCCAAGGAGCTTTATTTTGGGTTAAAAAGTGATCTACTTAAAAAGAAATAGATGTTCAGTAAATTGCAGATCTAGCCACTTTATTCAAATTAAGCTATTCTTGCTCAGTGGTTCAAAAACTTTCCTGTATGTCTGAATCACCCAGAAGACTTGTTAAACACAGGTTACAGGACTATGTGCCCCTTACTTTACCTTTTGATTCAATAAATCTGAGGTGGAAATTTGCAACTCTGACAAGCTACCTAGGGTTGCTAATGCGGCTGGTTCAGAATAAATATGGAAAGCTGCTGCTCTGTTAGCTGATTAAATTGATTCCTATGGATTGTTGAGTGACTGGTAGTTTTCACACTTCCTAAGAGCAGTGAGGAAATGTAAATTTTGCTGATATAAATGTGAAATGAGTGGTCATGGTTTAAATAACATTGCTAAGTAGGGTGAAAATTAGATATTGGCTGGGGGGTTGGAGTGTTGGAAAGTAACGTGAGAAAGAGGTAGTGTAAAAAACAGCAAAAGTAATGTTACCTGGAAACAGGCATAGGCAGACTATAGTGTCAAACTTGCCTACTGGGTGATTTAGCCTACAGTTAGCCTGGATTCAAGTTGAGGAGGAAAATGAAGGCCAGTGACCGGTGTTTCTCCATTGCTGTTGCTTTAGTTAGTGAATCTCGTTAACTCGATAACTGCCTGAAGTCCTGAACCTCCAAAGCCCCCACATGATGTAGCTCCGGTTTCTAAAATGGTAAGAAATCTAACCCAATGCCACCTTCAGGGACATCCTCAGTGGTTCAGGCTTGGGGGTAATCACCTGGCTGGCTGAGTTGTTGTACTTACAGCTTCACAGATGGGAAGATTTTTCCTCACCTTTTAGCCATTTGCTGTCATCTTAGGACACAGTTCTCAAGCCTCTTCCTTCCTGACTCAGCAACATGAGATCATTGTTAAGCCTGAAATCATTTTTGAGCTTGAGCTTCCTATTTTGAGAATTTCAAGGCAGAGAAGAAGAAAAGTGCTATTTTTCCCCTCTGATGTGGTGGTCAGACTTCATTTGAATTGACGGCTTGGGCCCTAGTATCCTGGGTTTCATCACAGAAGATAGCTATCTGAAACTAAGGATTCTGAAGGCATTAGTAAGATTTTAAATTCAAATAAGGTCTGAAAAAAAAATGGGACATGTTGGAATAGCCATCAGGAAAAATGAAGACTGGCAGTTTAATTTCTCTCAATACTGTAAGCAAAAGAATGTCAGCTTGATTGACAGGCGGGGTTACCTGAGTTGAATATAATAGATATTAAAACATATTTTTTATTAGCTGTTACATTAAGAAACCAGCAGAGACCCTTCTGGACAAGATTTCAAGCTGTATTTTGCTTTTTACCATGGTCTCAGCCTTTAAAGTAGGCCAAAGTGGATTTATTTATTTGCTACTGCTTAAAACCCTAAACTTACCCTTTTAATTTATCAAAGTAGCCCCTGTGTCTTCTGTACGTCACCGCTCATACAGTCCTTAAGAATGATACCTCAACAAGTGACCAGTACATATAAAGGGCTCATGTCTCCTCCACTTAGAGGAGTTGCAATTTACAATCCATCGAATACTTTGATGGGTGCAGGAGACCTAATTTTATTGAAAGAGATAAAGGCTATATGCCATGTCTGAGTTTTATTTTTGAGGCAAGATCTGTGTCCTAGTCTATGTATGTTGCTATAAGGGAATACCTAAGGAGGGGTAACTTACAAAGAAAAAAAGGTTTCTTTGGCTCGTGATTCCACTGGCTGAAAGATTAGGAATCTGGTGAAAGCCTCAGGCTGCTTCCACTCATGGCAGAAAGTAAACGGGAGTCAGCATGTGCAGAAATTGCATGACACGAGAAGAGCAAGAGAAGGAGAGGGGAGGTGCCAGGTTTTCTAAAAAAACAGCTTTACGGGGAACGAATAGAGCAAGAACTCACTTGTCTTCCCTAAGGGAAGACATTAATCTATTCATATGGGACCCATCCCTATGATTCAAATGCCTCCCATTAGGCTCCCGTTTCCAATATTAGGATCAAATTTCAGTAGAGTTTCTGGAGAACAATTCTCCAAACCATAGCAGCCTGCAATGTTTTGTTTGTTTGGTTGGTTGGTTGGTTGGGTTTTTTTTTTTTTTTTTGAGACATGATCTCACTCAGCCTCCAAGGCTGGAGTGCAGTGGGGAGATCTCTGCTTCGTGCAATCTCCCTGTCCCAGGTGAAACCATCCTCGCATCTCAGCCTTCCTAGTAGCTGGGACTACAAGCATACACGACCACACGTTGCTAATGTTTGTATTTTTTGTAGCGATGAGGTTTTGCCATGTTGCCCAGGCTGGTCTCAAACTCCTGAGCTCAAGTGATCCTCCCACATTGAACTCTCAAAGTGCTGAGATTATAGGCATGAGCCATCATGCCCAGCCAGCAGCTTGCAATCTTGTAATTAATTTTAAAAGCTATATTTACTCAACAGAGAGAGCAGGATCTATTCTTTAGAGAGAACACTGGAATTCAAATGGTGGGGGAAGGCAATAAAGTTAGGAAAGTCAGATATTTTAAGCTTGAATTTAAGAACGTTTGAGTCTAACAGGAAGGATAACTCCATGTTGTGAATTAAGTAGCTGGAGAGTGGAAAGAAGAATCCTTTATGAAAAATAAAAATATCTCTTAGTTGTTTCATTTTCGGACATCTACCTTCAAATATACACAACTGTCCTTCAACTCAATAATGCTTCACATTGTGTTGATATTTAATAATTATAGCTACAATATATTGACAGTTTTTTAATATCCATATTAATATAGGTACTTTACATATATTAACCCTAATATTTATATGGCAGGGAATCTATTATAATATATATGTCATAACAATGAGGAGAGATTAATTTCTTCTACAAGGGAAAACACTTATTTATACTATTAACTATAACATTTGTATCTACAGGGAAAAAAATAGCCTCATCATTTTACAATCATATTGCTTACTCATAAAATGGTTTAAGAATAAGAATAAAATATCATGCCAACTCTGAGGGTTAATTTTATGTGTCGACTTTACTGAGCTAAGAAATGCTCACATAGCTGGTAAAACATTATTTCTGGATGTGTCCATATGGTTGTTTCTGGAAGATATTAGCATTTGAATCAGTAGACTGTGTAAAGACAGAACACTGGAATTCACATGGTGGAGGAAAGGCAATAAAGTTAGGAAAGTCAGGGTCTAACAGGAAGGATAACAAATAAGACAAATAAGAGATGTCTCACCAATACGTACAGGCCTCATCCAATCAACTGAGGGTCTGAATGGAATGAAAAGGTGGATGAAGAGTGAATTTATTCTTTCTGCTTGAGCTGGAACACTCATTTTCTCTTTTCCTAAGAGATTGATACTCTCAGGTCTTGGGCCTTTAGACTCAAACTAGAAACTACACCTCTAGCTTTCCTGGACTTCCAGCTTGTAGGTGGCAAATCACAGGACTTTTCAACCTCCAGTCATGTGAGCCAATCTCTCATGGTGAATTTCTTCATATGTATCCATCTATAGAAATATAGATATCTGTTAAATATCTTAACAATAGATAGAGTGATGGTTAATACTGAGTGTCAACTTGATTCAATTGAAGGATACAAAGTTTTGATCTTGGGTGTGTCTGTGATAGCGTTGCCAAAGGACATTAACATTTGAGTCAGTGGGCTGGGAAAGGCAGACCCACCCTTAATCTGGGTGGGCACCATCTAATCAGCTACCAGTGCAGCTAGAATATAAGCAGGCGGAAAAATGTGGAAAGCAAGACTGGCCTAGCCTCCCAGCCTACATCTTTCTCCCATGCTGGATGCTTCCTGCCCTCAAATATCGGAGTCAAGTTCTTCAGTTTTGGAACTCAGACTGGATCTCGTTGCTCCTCAGCCTGCAGAGAGCCTATTGTGGGACCTTGTGATCATGTGAGAAAGATGTAGGCTGGGACTTGACTCTTCATGGTATGGTGCTGTTTTTGCAATAGTGAGTTCTCATGAGATCTGGTCATTTTAAAGTATGTGGCACCTTCCCACCAGACTCTCTCATGCTCCTGCTCTGACCATGTGACATAACTGCTCTCCATTCTCCTTCTGTCCTGATTGTAAGCTTCCTAAAGCCTACCCACCACCATGCTTTCTATAAAATCTGCAGCACCATGAGCCAATTAAACCTTCTTTCTTTATAAATTACACAGCCTCGGGTATTTTTTAATAGTAATGTAGGAACAGCATATTATATTTTCTATGGTTTCAGTGTTTGTGTCTCATTCAAAATTCATGTTGAAACTTAATCTCAATTCAACAGTAGTAAGAGGTGTGGCCTTTAGAAGGTGATTAGGCTATGAGGTCTCTGCCCTCATGAATGGGATTAGCACTGAAGAAAGCTAGCTAGGCCCCTTTTCCCCTTCTGCCTTTTTTCTTGCAAGGACACAGCAACAAGCAAAACTGAACACAGAGACCGGGCCCTCAACAAACACCAAATCTGCCAGTGCCTTCATATTGGACTTCCCAGGCTCCAGAACTGTGAGAAACAAATTTCTCTCACTTACACATTACCCTTTTGGAGGCATTTTGTTATAGCCATACACATGGACTAAGACAGAATTACAACTATAATTCAGTATCAGTAAATAATAATTAGTGAAAATAAACATTTAACATATTTTATTTGGTATATGGCAAGGCTACAACCACAAAACTTGAAATCTTTACTAGACTTACCCCTGGGGTGAGGTTAGAGGGAGGATTTGCCTTGAAGAAGTTCTTTGGTCTCCATCCATTTCAAAATCCATTCCACTTCCTTATTCCTAAGCTACCAGGCAGTTCTTCCCACAAGGGCCAGGCAGAATCCCTCTCTCATTTTTTGGCCCCCTTCACCTATGTTAGAATGCTTTTCATAGCCTGCTGGAAATTGTGATTAATTCGGTTTATGTACTTTTCCTTTGTTAGGTGGTGAAGGCTTAAAGGGTAGACAGTTTGTCAGATTTATCACTGATCCCTCAAAATGTTTAGCATAGAATCTCCTACATATTTATTAGCTGTTCAGTGATGCAAGTGGCCCCATCCCTTGAGCCTGTCTCTCTGTCTCCCTTTGTCTGTGTCTCTTAATCTCTCTTTTTCCCTCTCCCTCTTTTATTTGTATTTCTCTTTCTCCTTCATTTCTCAGTTTGGGCCATTGGTCACTTCACAGAAATGCAAAATGCTTCTAATCACTCTTGCTGCCGCAACTCTCTAGTTTTGTTACCCAAATACAGAAGCTAAAAGAGTTAAAGAAAAACAAACTTCCAAAGGCACAAATTGTATTTCAGGCTATACAAATTAAATTGGACTTCAAAAGTCTAATATAAGAAAAAATACTTGCAGTTTTGCCATCTGGAATGAAAGAGGTGTGAAACAACGAAAATAGACTCTGTGCGCGTAGGTGTTGTGGCAAAGATGGTAGCTGGGAGGGGCTGTTTTATGCAAGAGTTATAGTCGGAGAAGTTATAAAGAATTTCATCAACCCTTGGTATTCTATAGCCATATGTCATTCACTGTCTCTCCTAGCTTAGTTTGGCTGAAGCAAGGACTCCACAGATGGTTTTTGCAGCCATGTATCTCAACCTGTGCCTGGTTGGGCTAAAAACCTTTGGGAAAAGAAAGGATACTTTTACAAGTCCAGGCACCTCAGAAATTTGGAAAACCCTTTGCCCTACAAATATTTTTTCTCATAAACTGGGATTTTTGTCTTTGTTTCTGGCTTGGACAGGAAAAGAGAAAAATCGGTGGGAAAGCAAAGAGTTGCAACATGAAGGAATCAGTTTCAATTCTGTGAAAACCTTGAAGTTTGGATGTAAATTCTAGTTAACCTCTTTTGTTATGTGAATCTATTTATTAATGCCTAATAAACACAAGACAATATTCTGAGAAGTTGAGGAAATGATTTCTCTATTTAAAGGTACATGCCTTTCTAAGAAACATTTTGTCATTTTCATAGGGGTAGTGGTGGTCACGTTTGACTCTTGCTCTCCATTTCATATTATGCTATTTAGTATGAAGTAGTTTCCCAGTAAATGTTTATTCAACTAGTAAATGAGTGTACTGACTACTTGACCAGTCTGATAGTTTTCTATTGCTGTGTAAAAATTACCCCAAATGTAATGTTTTAAACAACACCCACTTATTATCTTACAATTTCCATGGATCAGGAGTCCAGGTTCATGTTAGCTGAGTACTCGACTCAGAATATCATCAGGCTGAAATCAAGCATTGTCTGGGGATTCAGTTATCACCTGAGGCTCAGGATTCCTTTCCAATCTCAGAAATTTTAGGCTATAATCAAAGCATTGTCTGGGAATTGAGTTATCACCTAAGACAGGATCCTTTTCCAATCTCAGAAGTTTTTCTTTGCAAAATTCATTTCTTTGCAGCTATTTTACTGCAGTCTCATTTTCTTGCTAGTTGTCAGACAGGATAGCTCTCAGTTCCTAGAGCTGACCTCCATTCCTTCCCTCATGGCTCCATGGCAGTTTACACAAACCTATTTGCTTTCATCCAGTTTCATGCAGTTTCATGCATCTCTCTGACTTCTTAATTCCACTCCAATCTGCTATAAGGAAGTCTTACATCATGTAAAATAATGATAGGAGTGACTATCCCATCACCACTTGTCAAATATAACATAACCTAATTAAAGGAGTAACTCTCTTCATATCCACAGGTTCTGCCTGTAGAAGGGAAGAGGACTATCCAATGGAGG
This sequence comes from Rhinopithecus roxellana, assembly GCF_007565055.1. NCBI lineage: Eukaryota > Metazoa > Chordata > Mammalia > Primates > Cercopithecidae > Rhinopithecus > Rhinopithecus roxellana. The sequence continues at coordinate 17,434,043 of NC_044559.1, forward strand.
AGGAATGTGGGTCCATCTATGAATTCTGCCTACTACAAGTGAGATGGATCTATCACATATCAAGATTAAGAATATGTACATTTGATTTATATATGAATTTTATGTGGCTTGTTTTAGACATGGTCAGATTTGAATCAGATATCATAGTCTATTTCCTATATTTTTAAAAATCTGTCTTTCTTGTCGGTAGGACAGGTAAAAATTATTATTTTGCCCTAAGGCACAGAAGATATAGGCTAATGTACCCAAATTTGCACAGGTGGTTTTCTTTCTTAGATAGTCTTAGTTCTTGGCCAAAAGGAAGGCCCCATCACTTTAAGAGTTCTTTTATTCTTGCCTGCTGAATGTTGGCAGTCTTTTGATAGAGGAAGAAAGTATTCACATCACATAAATGTTTGATTTTGTCATCCATAGTCTTTCAGTTTTACCCCCTTGTTCACTAGACAGTGACTGGTCACCTGAACCCAGCTGAGCCTACGGAGTTCATTTGTACTTCAATGAGTGTACTTTGTGTAAAGATCCCTATATGCTCAGGCATGCACTAGTCACTGTGAGAAATACACACTTACATAAAAGTAGTACTTTCTATAGAGACAAGTATAAAATTCCTAACTTCCTAGGGAGATCCACACAAAGGCCTTCATTTGTAGTAAGATGTAATTGCCATTCTCAGAACCTTTGTCCAAAATAGACTTTGATCATAGCTAAGGAACTTTTTGCTCTATTGCAGAAAGAAAGGCCTGCTGGAAAAATAGACCAATGGGCTGAAAAGAGTGTCTTAGGCCATAGCATCACCCTACGTAATCCAGTCCTCCAAAGATTTGATTTCCTAGAGATGTTGAAGCAAATTCATGCTCTTTCTCCAGTCTGTTCATCCTAAGCTAGGGATAAAACATAAAGATCATGTTTTTATGTTTATCCAGTGTCTTAGGGTAACTTTAAGTGACTGTTTCCTCTTGCAGTGAGATCATATTAACCCAGTTCGTGCCCATTGGGTCCCATTTTCTTCTGTTTAAGCCTGGTTATTCCAATGCATCTCTCTTGCTCCTTCAATGTAGGCTTGGCAGTGTCTTCATTCTGGCAAGGTTGTGGGGTGCTAAACATCTATTCTCCTACACTCCCACTTATTGAAACACAAGATGTCTCAATAGTATTCTTTATCTTACACCCATTAGTTGATAAATTAATCATCCATGGGATGTTGAGTACCTGCATTGTGAAAAGCACAAAAGAGATAAAAGTCACTATCTTTTCCATAGGGATCTTTACATTTTTCTGCAACTTTAATACTATTTATTTTACATTTAAAAGGAGAGAATGATCCAGGGCAGTTTATTAAATGGTTAAGTATGTTAGATCACCCCCAACTCCACTGAAGCTGTGATTATATCTCAGTCTGAATGAACAAAGCTAGAATAATAAGAGTCTCTTTCCCACAAAATTTGAATTATGGGAGTCTTTACTGTGCACTTGACCTAAAAGGACATGTAGTGTTTAGAGAGTTCAGCCATAATGTGGCACAGAAAAACATGTGTAAAGAGAGAAGACAAGGAACAGAGGTAGAGAGAGAGAGTGAGAGAGAATGAAAAGTTTTCTCATTTTGGTTTGAATCCCTCATAAGGTCCAGATACATTATGTGCCCATGGGTTACTAAATATGCCTTTTTGTTTTGCTAGTTCTTTCCTCTTACTTGTGTAAGATAGTTTGACTCATGTCTGATACTTTTGAACAAAGACTGGCTCACAAAGAAAAATGCTAATCTTTATGGTTCTGACCATGCTTACAATATGAATGCTGAGAAAGGAGAGGTTTAAGTAGATCAGAACAGGCAAGGTGGAACTTTGTTGGTCCTGAAGGAATGAGGGATATTTGGAAAGGCATAAGAAGAAAGAAGTTAATGACAAGTGGTATGAACAGTGTGACCAAAAGCAAAGAGAGAGTAAGGGACATTGTATATGGAGAGCATGGGACCAACCTGATTTCCACAGTAGGTTTCTATCATATGTTTGTGGCACGTTTAAACTGGAGTAACATCAATGTTCACTATTTGAAAGATAAAAACATTTACTTATTATTAACCTCAAAATGTCAGGATTACAAGAATAATAGTCCTAATTTCCCACTGATGGTCAGTTACCCGTGTATTTAATCTAACTCCTTCTGCAAAATGTCATAACAAAAATTGAGAAAATCTGGTGCAGACAAAAATTCACATATGCTTTGAGAGCAGTTAGATGAGGGCTCAACTCCTAGCTGCATCACTTACCAGCTGGATGATACTCAGTAAATTACTAAGTCTCTCTGAGTTTGAGTTTCAGTTTTCTCATGTATAAACTTGGGACAATAGTGCTTAATTCACAAGGCTAATATTTGAATTAAATTAAACTGTCCATATATAATGATGTCAGAAAGATGCACAACGTATGTATGTGACTTCTTTCCCTACTCTGTTCATTAAGTATCTGCATTGCTCCCAATTCAGCACTAATCTACTATGACAATGATAATAGAAGTCATGACTGAGAGAGACAGAATATGACCTAAGAGCTTTACTAATTATTAATACTTTGTGTGCCTTATTTCATTAAATTCTCACAACTAGTCTCAAGAAAGATAAACAAATCCAGTTTAAGGTTCACTTTGTAAAGATTTTCCATCATGCTTACCTCTGGAATTCCTTCCTTTTGCTGTCAATTCTGGATAAGTGAGTATGTCTCTGAACTCTGAAATAGAGTTCGATTCTGTCATGAAAACAAATGCTGTTCCTCAAACCTAGGCAATTAGGAAGGGCTAAATGAAAAGTAAGTATCGCTTGCAGACCAACCTGTGTTTATTCTCAGAGAAGGAATGTGTGTGTGTGTGTGTGTGTGTGTGTGTGTGTGTGTGTGTGTGTGTGTGTGTGTGTCTGTGTCTGTGTGGGGGCGGGGGGGGGCATTCAGAAAGCATGACTAAGAATTCTTGTACTTGGTAATTTGAGAAGAAAGAAAGGATTAAGCTCCAGATATAGCTTTGCCACAATTAGATTATATTTGTGACTCTTAGACAAGTCACTTTATGTTTTTGGACTATACTTTCTTCACTTGTATTAGGTTGCTTTCAAAATAGGTAATATGATGAATTTCAGTGGTTTTAAGCCATGGCTTCACATTAGAATCACTTGAAGAGTGTCTAAGACCTACTTCAGACCAATTAAATGAGAATTTCTGGAGGATGGGGTTCAGTCACAGATAATTTTAAGGAGTACAAAAATGATTTAAATGTGAAACCAGGTTTTAGATCACTGAAATAGATCGTTTCTAAGATATAGTATATGTCTAAGATTCTAGATACCAGGAAAGAATTACCAGAAAGAGAAAAGAATAGGGCCACTATTGGAGGAACTGAAAGGGGTCAATGAAAATGATATGTTTCAAGTAGAAACTATGGTAGCCTAATTAGTTTGGGAACCATTTTTGAGACTGAGAGCAACCTAGTGAAGACAATTTTGAGATAGAAGCCGAAATTGGTAATAAACTTTGAGATTATTGTGCTGATAGGTTAATTTATTTTATTTATTCAGTAATTTTTTTTACCAACTACTGTGTGCAATCCCCTGGGCGTCATAGTAGAAACAGAGATAAATTAGACTTGGGTCTTACCTATAAAGAACAAAATTTCTTTCTGTGGGCATCTGGAATACTTCACAGAGGGATGAGGTAATGTTTGAGTTGAGCCTGGAAGAATAGGTGGAGACACATGCACATGTGGAACTTGGGGTTGGGAAGATGGGTGGAAGAACATCCAAAGCAGAAGTGAAATCAATGCTTTTCACTCTATTCAGCATTGCTGAATTGTGCAGTTGCCTTGTGCCGCTTTATAATTCCATATACCATTAATCTAGCTATATATTCACCCTGACCTTAATCCCTTTCACTTCTTTTTCATATTCAAGATTCAATTGAAGGTTTCCTCCTGGAAACGATCCCGTTATACCTGGTGTGGTGTGTCTACCCATATATTCCTGGGCTCCTCTCCACCATGATATTTACAATATAATATACCAACTAGGTTCTAAGTGCTTCAAAGAAGGAAGCATGCTGCTACCTTTTATTTAAAGTACTGTGCCTATTACATGACCTGGCTCAAAATAAGTCATAAAAAATTGTTGAACTGCAAGCATTAGATAATGTCTTAAATGGGGTAATTGTAATGATTCAATCTCTAGCTAATTCCTATAGTGTAATTTTTGTGTTTTGCTATACTTAAAATTAAACCCACTACCAGATTTCAGGTTTTTTCAAAGTAGGATTTATGTCCTTGCCTTAACATACAACTCACGTGATTTGTCTCCTGAATATTTTTCTACTATTGTGTCATACCCTTCTCCCTCATTCTTTACTGCGTCCCATCCCCACTGTTCTCCCTTCTTCTGTAACAGGTGACAATATTCCCTTCTCAGCTTCTTTATACTTGCTGCTTCTACTTCCTGAAACACTCCTCCCTCTCACATGGAGCATGGAGAACATTAACATTGTTTCCCTTCCCCATTGCTTTTTTTTTTTTTTTTTTTTTTTTTTTTTTTTTTTTTTTGAGACGGAGTCTCACTCTGTCGCCCAGGCTGGAGTGCAGTGGCCGGATCTCAGCTCACTGCAAGCTCCGCCTCCCGGGTTCACGCCATTCTCCTGCCTCAGCCTCCCGAGTAGCTGGGACTACAGGCGCCCGCCACCTCGCCCGGCTAGTTTTTTGTATTTTTTAGTAGAGACGGGGTTTCACAGTGTTAGCCAGGATGGTCTCGATCTCCTGACCTCGTGATCCGCCCGTCTCGGCCTCCCAAAGTGCTGGGATTACAGGCTTGAGCCACCGCGCCCGGCCTATGGAGTCTTACTCTATGGCCCAGGTTGGAGTATGTAGTGGTGCGATCTCGGTTCACTTTAACCTCTGCCTCTGGGTTCAACCGATTCTTCTGCCTCAGCCTCCCAAGTAGCTAGGGTTACAGGTGGTGCATGCCACCAAGTCCGGCTAATTTTTGTATTTTTAGTAGAGACAGGGTTTCACCATGTAGGCAGGGCTGGTCCTGAACCCCCTGACCTCAGGTGATCCTCTCACCTCGCCCTCACAAAGTGCTGGGATTACAGGTGCGAGCCACCATGCCTGGCCTCCTTCCCTATTATTTTTGTCTCAGCCTAAATGACATTTCCTCACAGAAGTCTACCTTGATCACCACTTCTTTCTACCACCCAAATGCTCTCTTTCTTACATATAGTGTTTTGTTGAATTGTCGGTTTCCTTGTTTATTATTTGACAACTCCTGGCCAGAACATAAGCTACATGACAGCAATAATACTGTCTCTTATTATTAACTCTTGCATCCTTCATCCTAGAATGAGGCATGACATATTCATTCTATATGATATTCATACTATTTTAATAAGTGAAAATAACTGCACAGGAAAGAACAATTGCCCACTGTGCCTACCCATCTGGTTTGGAAAAGAGAATAATGGAAGACAGGGGTGGAAAGTTTCACTCATGACAAATTATGTTCAGTCTTGGATGCCAAATCTCAACATTGGTCACAAGTTCATGTAGCAATTGTTGGCCAATAATAATGATAATAATAATAATAACAGCCCAAAATGAAAAATGGGACAGACTCCTAGATAAAACATGTATAAATTGACTAGCTTTACAAAATGTCATATTTTACAAAAAGGCTGGTCTTCCTTCCGTCTCCTGATTATGTCCTTTCCCATGAGAAATGCAGTAATTGGTTGCCATGCATTTAGGTGGCCAAATGCCAAATGCATAAACAAGCTAGGTGGCATTTAAACAATGGTGACATTTACACTCCACACTGAGAATCCTCCTTCAGAAGTATAAAATTTATTTGTAAACTGGGAAGAATGGTAAGTATAATCTTCCTTTGGTGTTAAATCAATATAGAAATCAAAAACATTACAAAATATGTAGGTCTCAGAAAATATCTCCTATCATTGTTATTATTCTTGTCAGTGTATTATTTTGTCATTGCAACATTTTTTTTTTTAATTCAACAACCACCAAGTCTAAGGTTCCTGGAATTAAAGGTATAACAAGGAATAAAAAATATACTTTTTTTTGGCTTGGTTTTATGAGGCTGCTAGCAATCTCTTATTTCGTAAACTTCAGCCATGTTTGTACCCTAAATGCAGCCTTTGACTCATTAAACATGACACAGACAGGAATACAAATGAGAAAGTACTAAATTATATTAACCAGTAGGGGTGGATAAATGCTGACCTACCTTGCTTCCCTAGAAAATAGAAGGCCCAATGTAACTAATGATCAGGGAAATGCAAATCAAAATCACAACAAGATACCACCTTACTCCTGCGAGAATGGTCATAATTAAAAAATAATATTAATAGATGTTGGCATGGATGTGGTGAAAAGGGAACACTTTTACACTGCTGGTGGGAATGTAAACTAGTACAACCACTATGAAAAACAGTACGGGATGGCTTAAAGAACTAAAAGTAGAACTACAGTTTGATCCAGCAATCCTACTACTGGTTATCTACCTGAAGAAAAAGAAGTCATTATATGAAAAAGACACATGCACACACATGTTTATAGCAGCACAATTCACAGTCACAAGAATATGGAACCAGCCTAAATGCCCATCAACCAATGAGTAGGTAAAGAGCATGTAGTATATATATACAATGGAATACCATTCAGCCATAAAAAGGAACAAAATAATGGCATTTGCAGCAACATGGATGGAGTTTAAGACCATTGTTATAAGAGAAGTAACTCAGGAATGGAAAACCAAACATTGTTTGTTCTCACTTATAAGCAGGGGATGCAAAGCTATGGGGATGCAAAGGCATAAGAATGATATAATGGACTTTTGGAACTCAGGGACAAGGAAGGGGGTGAGGGATAAAAGACTACACATGGGGTACAGTGTACACTGCTCAGGTAATGGGTGCACCAAAATCTCAGAAATCACCATTAAAGAACTCTCCCATGCAACCAAACACCACCTGTTCCCCCAAAACTATTGAAATAAAATTGTAAAAACAGACAATACAATTTGGGAAAGATTAAAAATAACAAATCAGATTTTGGATGTAAATCTGAACTCACCCATTTCAATGAATGATTAGTATATGTTTTACTACTGTTGATCCCAGTAGAGGATAAAAGACGAAAGGATTTGGTTGTCCCTAAGTATTTGGGTTAACTGTGATATGACAACAAAAGGCTAAGAATTAGTCTGAATTTTATTGCTTATTCTGCCCCTAACTACATATGTGACCTGGGACAAATCACTCCACCTTTCTAAGCTGTCATGTTCTCATTGGTGAAATTATACTAGATTTCCAAATCCTTTCTAGCTTGAAAATTTCATGGACATGGCACATACCTACACAAAAAATTTCCAATATTTGCAATATTCCTTGTAAAACACCTTTTGTCTTGACTCCCACAAATGGACCCACACAATATGTTATTATATTCATTTTGCCGTTGAGTAAATGGAGGTTTAACTGAGCTGAAGGACACATAGAGTGATATCATCAGCAGGTGATAGTTCTGTTTCTGGAATCCAGCTTGCTTTTCTTATAAATTATAAAAATGAAAAAAAAAATGGTATTGGAAGATGTTTACAAAGCACTCTGCAGAGAATCTTTGAAAAAGACTGTTAGGTGTGATCTAGTCCAAACTTTGACTTCGTGTTAAAGCCTCCCAGTTCCTGAGAGATGGCTATTTTATTTTCTCACTTTCCTTGAGATGAGGAACTACTTGCTAACTGACAACTTTTTATCATTTGTAAGTTAGAAGAACAGAACATGTCTGTTCTTCCTGTATTTTACAATGTGAAGAACAATATGTAGGATTCAAATAGATGAAACTTGCCAGGTGGTTGTCAGACTGAGTAGTATATTAAATCTCCCCTTAGGGATAATGTATGTCTCATGTATTTTTAGGTAACATCATGGAATGATCCAATATTTAAAAGAAAATGCATTTGGGAAACATTTATTCTTTTCACCATCGTCTACTAAAAGTTAGTAGGGATCCTTTCCCCACTGAAGAGGATGGAGGTATTTGATGACAATTTGAACAGTTTTACTTTGCAACAATTTTCTTTAGTGTTGATGATTTCCTTATTATCCCACCCTCTACATCAGGTTTGGCAATGATTCTCTTTCGCTAGAGCAAGAGGACAGCTCTGTTGTTACCAGTTTGAATAAAATAATGGCAATTTGGAACATCTGCACTTTGTCACTTTGGCCCTTTTAAGGAAAGAAAGTGGCTATTAAATACATTTTTGTTATTATGAAAGAAGGAAGTTAATGAATTGGGAATCCCATTACCTCAGCTATTTTCTTTGCTTTTGATTTTTTTTATGGTAGAGCCAGTGCCAATATGTCTGTTAGTGTCAGAAGCAGAACTGCCCTGTGCTTTCTTGCCACACTGCCTTACTCACACTCCCTCTTCCACTTTTAATGGCATTATGTCCTTATGTCTTTTGATGACCTATGTCCTGATTCTCATGGAAGTTAAGTATTCCTTCTCTATCAAATACACTTTTACAAAATACTTAGCCTTTCTCCTGTCATTAGTTCAATTCTTTCCAGTATTGTGTTTATTTCCATATTGTTTTTTCTTTCGTATTAAATGTTACATTTATCTAGGACCAGATAAATAAATCCTTCCACAGGATATGAAATTAGAGGTTTAAACCAGCATTATCTAAATCACTATGGTTCCAGGAGATCCTGATTGACATCCTGCTGTACACAAATTTTCTTGGACACTGAAAAGCTTTAGACACAAATGATCAATATACTTGCGGAATACTGATTACAAGTTTATTTATTTGCTTTTCTTTGAGGACAATATGCAATGAATTAATCTCTTCTAAAACCAAATCAAATTTATAGAACAGCTGAGCAATTTCTATCCATATTTGTATAGAATTTCCTCCTAGAAAACAATCAAAGTCTAAGGTGCCTTTGTAACTTTTTATTCCTTGTACTACCAGGAGAATTTGGGCTTGTTTCTAATGTATAAATGATGGAATTAATGTTGTAATATATTTTAAAATGTCCAAAACATGTTATTTGGAGTGGAAGAATTTTTATTTTGATGCTTTTAAATGTTATTCAGCTAAATGCTAACCCATATTCTTAATCATCATAAATGTTTCAAGGCACAGAATATTTACAATGTTATGCCTTTTGTAGATAGGGTATATTTTATTTGCTTTATAGTTTATTAGACTGCTAAGACTCAGACTGGTGCTTTTAAATGATCATGCTGTTACAAAAAATAGAGTTCCTCATCTGGACATTTTTATTTGAATCTTCAAAAGTGTTGTTTCTGTACCTCTTTAGAGACAAAATTAAATCTCGTGTGTGACATATCCTAACAGCTTAAAGCACATTCGGTATTTTCGCTATATCATCTCTGTACAGATAATATTGGTACTGCTATTCCTTACAGAATATAGCTAACTCTCAAAATAATACTTCTCAGTACATATTTACTAAATGAGTAAAATATTTTTTCATCAAATTTCAGAATTTGAAATAATTCTTCTCTATTGTTTTGGTTTTTAAGAGGAAGTGCTGGCTGTGCAATCACTTAGAGAGGGACAAGCCAGGAGTTTTTATTTTATTGATTCCTGAAATTGTTTTTTACTTTTATCTTCTATTCATTTGTCTTTTTCAATTTATTTCTTTCTGTCCCTTCTTTGTTTTTCTTTTTTTAACTGTTTTTCTGCAACCATTATTCTTACCATTTTTCTTTCATTTTGACCATTATTTCCTGCATGCAGTTGTAGATGATCAATTAATATTTTTAATAGAAAGAAAATTATTTTAGCAAATGTTTTTATTAGGTGCTAGGTACAATACTAGGAACTAGACATAGAATATTAGAAAATAAGCTGGACGTGGTGGTGCACGCCTGTAGTCCCAGCTACTTGGGAGGCTGAGGCAAGATAATCACTTGAGTCCATGGATTTGAGGCCAGGTGGGCAGCATAGTGAAAGCTCGTCTCTGAAAAAAATACATAAAATTAAAAATTAAAAATACACATAAAAAATAAACATGTTTCTGGCACTGCGGATTTTGTAGTTCATGAGGTGTCCTTATCCAAATCATCAAATGAATCCAATGGAATGTTGTTAAAGATAGATAAACAAAGAAAAGTAGCAGGACTACATGGACAGAACAGAAAAATATTAATCAGAGAACAATACTAGGTTCTTACCTAGTGAGCTGTTGTTGTGTACCAGCCTCTGCTAAACTGATGGCACCTGTTCCTAAAGTAATAGTCCACTTTAAGTCAACTCCAAGAATCATCTCTGGAACTCAACATCCTGTCCTGGACAATGGGCGTTCAGAAGTGTTAATTTGCAAAGCAGTTAATGAAAAACAAATAATAAAGAAAAATTGCAAGTAAATGAGGTGTAAGAAATGAGATGAAAATTCCAGTGGCTATTTAACTCATTCAGTAAGAGTTTAGAGACCCCAAGGCCGTATGACAGTTCTGTGTCCAGCTAAACTACAGCTAAACTACAATCTATGATAATCCTTATTCTAAGACATATCATGGTCACCAGGATATCAGCTGATATGCCACTCTTATGTTTGCAAAAACCCAACAGATGTGATTGATTGACCTTGACCAATACCATTGGTTTTGCCAAGAAAGAATGTTCCATTTTCTTATCATCTAGGGTGTTTTAATAACATCACACTTCACCAGAACACTAAATACCATTTTAAGCTATGGAACTATCTGATGTCATAGCATTAAACATAGGAATCATACCTTCATGTATAAAGAAATATCCTTGGATGGATTGCAGTAATAATGTGTGAATTACCAGTTTGTTATGACTATTCTCTAAATACCAAAAACCTTCTGATTGTGACTCAGACTATTTCTCTCAGTTTTTTTTTCTTCTTCATTGAAGAATATAGTGAGTAGACTGTATTTTTAAAAGTGATCTAATTGACATATCTATCATCCTAATTAATCCAATCAAAACTCTTTACCTTTCCTTTGCCCTCCTATACAATTGAACACAATTTTAAGGTTGATATCATCATAATACTGCTATCATTGAGCATTTAGCCACTCAAGTGGCTAAAATGTTTTGTTTTGTTTTAATTTTCTTCTCCTTTGAACCTCCTAAAGTTTCCATATCTCATTTGTCCAATAATTGCATTTTGCCTTCCATAATTATCACCCACCCTCACTCGATTGAAAGATTTTAGGACAAGACTCATGTTTGCACATTCACTTCTGTAACCTTTAAATTACTTATCCCAGCTTATAATAGATTCACCATTTATTGAGATTAGCCTTAACTGAACACAGAAAATTTCTAGAGAAATTTAAACTGGAATCCCAGCTCTACTAAAGCCGCATTGACAATGTGTGAAAATACGTTTCTTATGTTGCAGCCACCATTTTCCATCACTTGAGCTGGATCTCTTTGCTGCCAAATTTCTGATAAATGTGAAGCCAAGCTTAACAACTGAGAAAAGTTTTTTTTCAATTTGTTTAGCTGAGATGATTTCAATCTCAATTGTGAAAATTGCTAAAAATTTTAAGACATGTGTATGAGTCATTGTAGAGACTTTGTTTTATTTATATGTGTGTGTGTGTGTACACACACAAATGTATCACTTCTTTTTTCCTTATAATTAATAGATCAAACATGTTCACAGAGATCAATTGACTTTCTTAATGTCACAAAATTGGAAAGTAGTGAAGGTGAAATTCTGGGGTAGTCTTTCTGAATTTAGTGTGCAACCTCTTAACCTCTAAACTCTCTGTTCCAAAATAACATGGTGTGGAGAGCATTTCTGTGCACTGCTATTATTGCATGTGCTCTGTAACATTGGAAGAAGTTCAAATCCTCACTAGAAAAAAAAAAAACACTCAACTTGAAATTTAATTCCTGTTTTGCAGCCATTATTTGGTTGAGGATATAAAAAATTCCAAGTAATTCCTGAGAATCTGAATGAATAAATAGATTTTGCATGAAAAGTACAGAAAACAGTTTTCCTAAACATTCTAGCTATTTGTCTCTTGCCAATGTCTAACATTTAAAATTAACTAAAGATTTTATAAAAATTCCAGTGAAAGACATTTGGAGAGCATTTTTAAGTGTTAATCTGCTGAATTGTATCCTCACACCATTTATATGTTGAAATCTTAACCTCCAGTACCTCAGAATGTGACCATACTTGGAAAGGGTGTTCAAAGTAGTAATTAAATTAAAGTCAATAGAGTGGACCTTAATCCACTATAACAGCTGCCCTTATATGAAGAAGAAACTGGGACACAGACACCTATGAAAGGCAGACCCTGAGAAGACAGAGGAAGAAGGCAGCCATCGACAAGCCAAGGAAAGAAGGCTCTGAAGAAATTAACCCTGCCAACAACTTAGTCTCTGATGTTTAGCCTCCAGACTAGTGAGAGAATAAATTTGTATTGTTAAAACCATGTTGTCTGTGGTATTTTTATGGCAGCCCTACTACCCTAATACAATAACTTTTTAGAAAATTGGGAATGTCAACTATGTATCTTGTTCTTTAAGAGGAAAGTTCTGTAAGGCATGGAGTCATTATGTACTTTGCTTCATCTGGTGTCAATTCAAACTATACCCAGAAATTTCACCAGTAGAGGGAAACAGAGAAGAAGCAAGCACAGTGGTGCTTTCAGCATGGAGGGCCAGCTTGAATGAAAGGGTGGAAGAGAAGCTGTAGCTCTGCTGACTCTCTCCCCTCTAGCATGTGATTCAAGTCCTTCACTGAGAACAAGGCAAGGAAACCACAAGAAAAGCCAGGGCAGAGGAGCTAAAAACTAGAAAACCAAAAATAATTTAGTATTGTGTCATAAAATGTTGGGAGTGCTGAACAAACTATTAGTCTAGTGATAGTATAATGCCAACATACCCTCCAGAATAATTGAAAAAATTGGTAACTACATATTATCATCACCCACTGAAAGTCTTTAATAAGCTGGGCATAATAATAACCAAAACGTTCTGAGAAAGATGAACTATGACATAAAAATTTGCTTCTCTCTTTTTATATAGAAGCTATAAAGGGATAAATACAATGGGAGGTATTATAACTAATGACTAAAATAATTCAAAGTCACAGACACAAGATTTAAAAGAATTTCAGTTGTGTCAAAATTTTGCAGACTTAATGTGTAGATTTCCAAATTGTCTGAAATTTCTACTGTATAGAAGCATTCAGAGGTATGTAAAAATATGTGTTGTAATAAATCCATTATAGTTATTCTGAATTTACAAAATAATCAATTTCCCAAAGGAAATTATATATGAAAAAATGGAGTTTTACTGTCAATATCTAAATCTGCAATGACATATTTTTTGTCCATGCCAAATCAGGTATTTGTTTGCAGTAGATTTAATAAGTTTCTTGTAGTTGTAGACATTCACTTGAATTACTTGAATAAATTTGGACAATCAAATAATGGGTGTTACCTAAAAATAAGAATTAAAGGCCCTTTGACATAAACTAACAGCTTGTTTAATGTGGGGATTTCTCACCACACTATTATCTAGAGAAATCCTTTTCCTTTTTGGCAGCAAAGCTGATAATAGCAAATGTTGTTTGCTTCTTAAACCCCTCTTATTTAAAATGAAATAAATTTTTGACAACCTGGAATTGTTACCTCTACATTTTGGTGAATACCTGTGTCTCTCATAGTTAGGGGAAAAAATAGTATGTGGTTCAAGATAAGAATGGAATAAGAAGGCAGGAGCAGGTATGTCGGATAACCCTTAGAATTCCCTCCTTACCATTGAAAATACTCAGGAATGTTTTGGGTCGATGTTCATATTACATTGTATTAGAATATCTTTTAAAATTACTATCAAACCCCACATTTCCAAATAACTTTAAAGTTTTCAAAAGTATCCACTATAATTTTTTTTGAACCCACACATACTCTATAGGAATGCAGGACAGTTGTTTTAGTATACGACAAAGAGGTTTAGAGAAAGTAAATAAATTGCTAAAAGTCACACTATAAGTAAGTGGATAGAAACAGGAATGTGCAATCCATTTAGCTACCAATATCCTTTGATAATTCTACGTAATGACATCCTGTCGACATTAAGAATCACCCAGACCATCCATTCATTTTGCAGACCTATGGAATGTATGGTATGTTCCACATAATACAACTACTGTGTGGCAGAGTTAGAACTCCCAAGAAGGAACTCTAATAAAAGACGGAAAATCTTCATTCATGATGCTGAATTGCCATTGCAAGATTACTCCATATCATTACAAATGGTTTTAAAAATTAAACTCGCAGCTTATGTTGCCTGGAAAATCTGGCGTTTGTCAATGCATATACTTGCTGTTAGTTCAGCTCTGGCTCATTAGACTTCCTGAATTTAAAGCAAATTGCTTAAGACATAACATGTGTGAGACTAGTACACTGATTAATATGACTCACGACATAATCAAAACACACTTTATTTTTATCTCTCACTATTTCTTTAAAATTTTGCTTAAGAGAAGGTCTTTCTCTGACCCTAAATAAAAATTCCCAACATTCATGATTTTCATATTAACTTTTTGGTAACAGAAAATTCTACTTTAAGTCACAAAGTCATTTCAAATCAGAAATTAGAATCTCCAAATCTAAGATATTAATCAAAAGTTGAAACATAATTTAGCATTGAAATCTCCCTCTGCCCCAGTTGGAGCTTATTTCACACACAAAACCCACTGTGACAAAGAGACTTGTGATTTTCTACTGCATTCCTCTGCAATGTCCACTATTTGTGTATGCAGATATATGCTATTTGAATATTTTACCCCTCAATTCTACTGAATTTAGTTTCAGTTAATCTCATTCATCTTTGAGTAAGTTCTTTGAAAATACATGGAAAGAACTAATGGCTTCTTCCCTCGACATAGCCTGTCACTATTCCTTAGAGAAACGTGTAGAAAGATATTCACTTCCCTTGCTGCTCTTCCTCTAGCTGGTGATCCCAAGGTAATTATAAAGGACAGTTGGGGCTCTCTGACTTGTTCTTTCATTTGCACCTTTCAGAGTTGGGTTTGTGAATTAAATGAAAATAATACATCATGTTCTTTTTAACCTGGTCTAGTATGTTAGACAACTAAAGGGGTTCAGGATGGTTCAAGACCAAAGTATGAAATAAGACTAAGGTATGTTAGGTCATTTCAAGACAATTTTGATGTAATGCTAATATATTTTAAGACTTTGCCATAAAATAAGAAATCTAATAAGATTTGTAAGTGCGCCTACTGAGATGTGATACACATTTCATTTGTTACTCTACTCAGTATGACTTCCTCTAAAGTATACATACACACACATAAAAATATATATGATATGTACATGTGCATGCATATATATTCATACATTGGCAATTACATTATTTTACTATTCTCTTTTGCAACATTATTACACAAGTGATTTTTTAGAAACCTGAAATAATTGAGAAAGTAGTACATAAAGCTAGGAAGCATTCTGTAGATTCATTGTATGTAAAAAGAGTGAGGAGATAATACGATTAATGTAAGGGAAAAAGGTTTACATGCATTTTATTTTATCTCTAAATCTAAATTTATTTTTAGATTGCTGTGTTGTGTAGAAAGTTCATGTGCTCAAATGACAAATAGGTGTTTATTCCCTGCCACCTATTCATCATTTGAACCTTTTGTAAGACTAAGAAAATTAGAGAAAATAAATGGAGAAACTGTGTATAGATTGGATGGGATACATGTCTAATTAAATATAAGCTAATGTATATAGTCCCATTTATATTGGGTATACAATCAGGAGTATAATTGATGGAATGTAGGTTATATATACATTTGGCCTTGCTGGTACTCTGATACATTTGTATAAAATGACAATAACAATTTATTCTTCTGCCTACAATATGAAATAGGTCCTTTTACTGTGCATCCTCACTGATGTTTAATATTATCCGTCTCTCATTTTTGTAATTTTTGCCATTTTTTCTAAGCTTTATATTCAAGTGGAAGTGAAGTATTATCTCCTAATAGTTTTAATTTGCATTTTCTAATGACTAATGATGCTGAGCTTCTTTAATTTCTTGTACCTTGGTATATGTGCTGTTTAAGTCTTTCACAAAATTTTCAGATTGTATTGTTTGTACTTTTATTATTGATTTGTAGATATTTATCGTATATGCCCTCTACAGGTCCTTTGTCATTTCTATTCATTTTGAATACTTTTCTCAGACTGTGTTAGGTTGTCATAACTTTTCATTTTCTTGATAGTGTTTTTGAAAGAGCAGGAGTTTTTAAAGAACTTTATTGAGATATAATTTACATACCATAAAACCCATCCATTAAAAGTAAACATTTATTTTACTAAATTTATAGAATTGTGCAGCCATTAACACATTCAAGTTTTTGAACATTGCTATTGCTCCAAAAAGTTTATACCTACCTCATCGTGGTTTATTCCTCCACTCTAACACCCAGCTCTGGTCAATCACTGACCTCCTTTCTGCCATAATTTATTCTTTTTAAACATTCCACATAAATGGAAACACACAATATGTAGTCCTTTTCACCTGACTTCTAGTGAGCATATTATTTTTATGTTTACTCATGTTGCACTCAATCTTTCACCATTAAATATAGTGTTAACTGTTGATTTTTCATAAATGTCCTTTATTAGCTGGAAAAAACTTTGATTCCAATGTTATTGAGAGTTTTATAATATTTTTTGTTTTATAGCTAAAGGTTTTTCTGTTGCATGGATATACCATATTTTGTTTATCCAGTCACCAGTTAAACAACATCTGGATGATTTCCAGTGTTTAAGATATTATGAATAATGTGGCTATGTATATGTGTACACACATTTTATGTGGACATACATTTTATTACTCATGAATAAAGCTCTAGGAGGATAATTGCTGTGTTGTATAGAAAGTTCATTTTTAACTTTTTAAAAGTTGCCAATTTGTTTTAAAATGGCTGTGGAATTTTACTTTCCCAGCAGCAGTATATATGGCTAGTTCTAACTTCTCCACATTCTCAACAACACTTAGCATTGCCTGCCTTTCTTTTTTGAATTACAGCAAGTTTGATGCATTTGTAATAGTTTTTGTCTCTTTAATATACATTTCCTTAATAATTGGTGTTGAATGGTGTTGACCATGCTTCTATGCGCTTATTATTTATGTGCATAGCATAGCTGCTTTAGTGAAATATATATATATACACACACACACACAAATCTCATATCTATTTTTAATTTGGTTGTCTTATTATTATTGAGTAATGAAGTTTCTTTATATATTCTGGGTACATTTCTTGTTATCAGATATGTGATTGTCAACATTCTCTCCTGTCTTTGCCTTGCCTTTTCATGTTTTTAATAATGTCTTCTGAATTGCAATTTAGATAAAGTCCACTATACCTTTATTTTTATTTTATGAAGTGTGCTTTTAGTATATTTTCTAATATAAAATATTGTTGTAGGATTTTTCTTGCCCTAATAAAAATGTAATTTATTTGGGGGCATTGATTTTACTTCCTGATTGCACTGGCTAGGCCCTCCAGCATAATGTTTAATAAAGGTGATAAGAGTGGACGCTCTTGCTTTGTTTCTAATGTTGGAGAGAAAGCCTTCAGTGTGTCACCATTAAGTACAATGTTGACTGTTAGTATTTCATGAATCTCCTTTATTGGGTGGAAAAACTTTCTTTTACTTCCTACTTTTTTTAAGTTCAGAGGTAAAAGTACAGGTGTGTTACATAGGTAAACTTGTGTAATGAGGGTTTGTTGTACAGATTATTTCATCACCCAGGTATTAAGCATATTACCCATTAGTTGTTTTTCCTGATCCTCTCTCTCCTCCCACCTTCCACCCTCTGAAAGGCCCCAGTGTGCGTTGTTCCCTTCTCTGTGTCTATGTGTTCTCATTATTTAGCTCCCACTTATAAATTAGAGCATGCTTTGTTTGGATTTCAGGAAAAAAAATACTTCCAACATTTCTATGATGACAGTATTTAGAACTTGTACATCTATTGATACGATGTTCCTTTGTTTTAGCCTTTATTACTATTGTGTGTTACATTAATTTATTTTTGAATAGTACACAAACATTATAGTCTTGGTAAAAATCCTATTTTTGGCCAGGCGCAGTGGTTCATGCCTGTAATCCCAGCACTTTGGGAGGCCGAGGCAGGTGGATCATGAGGTCAAGAGTTCGAGACCAGCCTGGCCAAGATGGTGAAATTCCATCTCTACTAAAAAGACAAAAATTAGCCAGGCACAGTGGCAGGCACTTGTAATCACAGCTACTCCAGAGGCTGAGGCAGGAGAATCGCTTGAACCCAGGAGGCACAGGTTGCAGTGAGTAAAGATCGTGCCACTGCACTCTAGCCTGGGCCACAGAGCAAGACCTTGTCTAAAAAAAAAAAAAAAAAAAAAAAAAAAAATCCTATGTTTGTCATGGTGTAAAGTCATTTTTATATGTTGTCAAATTCTGTTAGCTAAAATTTTGTTAAGGATTGTGTATCTATGTTAGTTTTTTGTTTATTTGTGGTTTTGTCTGGCTTTTATGTTAGTGTATTATTTGCAGAATGAGTTGGAAACCCTTTTTCTTTTCTATTTTTTGAAAGTGTAACATATTGCTATTATTTATTATTTAAGTATTTGAAAAAATTCACCAGTGGAACCATCTGGGTCAATTTTTTGTGGTATTTGTTAAGAATGCTGAATAAATTATTTCACTCATTACACATATTTAAGATTATTTTATTTCTTCTGGAGTCATTTATATTATGTGTTTCCAGGGACTTTTCCTACTTCATCTAAATTATCTGTCTAATTTGTTGGCATAAATGTGTTCATAATGTAATTATCTTAGTTTCTTTGGGATTGGTAATAATGTCCTCTCTTTTGTTCCTAGTGTTGACATTTTATGTATTCTATTTCTTTGGTCAGTCAATCAAAGAGTTTGTAAATTGTTGCTTTTGGTGTTCCATTTGTTTTCTTTATTTTTCTTAGTTCTATTTGTTGGTGTCTAATCTTTATTATTTTCTTCTCATTAATTTTTGTTTAGTTACTCTCCAATTTCTAGGTTTTTCGGTAGAATTTAAGGCTAATGGTTTGAGAGGTTTCGTCTTTTCTAATATAGGCATTTATGTCTATAAATATTCTCTAAGAACTGCCTATGATTTATCAGTAATTGATACATCAAACAGGCAAAAATAAGTCAGAATATAGTTAATCTGTACAAGAAAATTAATCAGTTTAATCTAACGGATAATTATAGAATATTCCATCTAACAATAGCACAATACATATTCTTCTCAAGTGCACATGGAACATCCACCAAGATAGACCCCAAGATAGACTGAGCCATAAAGCACACCCTAATTCATTCTATTTATTTTTCCTGTTGCTTGTATAGTCCATATTTCATTAATTTTTACTCTAATCAATTATTTCCTTCTTTTGCTTGCTTCAGATTTAGTTTGCTCTTCTTTTTCTGGAATTTTAAGGTGAAAAGTTACATTATTGATTTGAGAAATTTATTCTTTCTCAATATGGATATTTAAAGTTATACATTTTGCTCTAAGCACTACTTTAACTGAATACCACACATTTTACAATGTTGTGTTTTCATTTTCATTCCCCTAAACCTTGTGGTTTCTTTTGTGACTCACTGGTTATTTAGGAGCATGCTGTCTAACATCCACATATTTGAAAGCTTCACAAATTTTTGTTATTCATTTCTAATTTGTTGAAGAACATACTCTGTTATTTCTATACCTGACAATTTTTTTTTTTTTTTTTTTTTTTTTTTGAGGCGGGGTCTCACTCTGTCACCCAGGCTGGAGTGCAGTGGCCGGATCTCAGCTCACTGCAAGCTTCGCCTCCCAGGTTTACGCCATTCTCCTGCCTCAGCCTCCCGAGTAGCTGGGACTACAGGCGCTCGCCACCTCGTCCGGCTAGTTTTTTGTAATTTTTAGTAGAGACAGGGTTTCACCGTGTTAGCCAGGATGGTCTCGATCTCCTGACCTCGTGATCCGCCCATCTTGGCCTCCCAAAGTGCTGGGATTACAGGCTTGAGCCACCGCGCCCAGCCTACCTGACAATTTTTTGAGGTTTATTTTGCAGACTAGCAACAGGTCTAAGCTGAGAATGTGTCATGTGCGTACACTCAAGAAAAATGCATATCCTACCGCTGTTGAATGGAGTGTTCGATAGTTGTCTGTTAGAGCTAGTTGGTTTATAATATTGTTAAAGTTTTCCATTTCCTGTTGGATATTCTGCCTAATTGTTCTATTCACTACTAAAAGCAGGTTATTGAAGTTTCTGACTATTATTGTCACATTGTCTATTGTCTATTTCTCTCTTCATTTCTGTCAGTTTTTGCTACATGTATTTTGGTGATATGTTATCAGATGCGTATACATTTATAACTGTTTTACCTTCCTCATGGCTTGGCCTTTTACCATTATAAAGAGTTCTCCTTTATTAATTTTTTGTTTTATGGTCTATTTAATCTAATATTTAACATACTAACTCTAGTTTTGTTGTGGTGACTATTATATCTTTTTTATCCTTTTACTTTCAATCTATTTATATATTTAAATATAAAGTATATTTCTTATAGCCATCATATAGGTTGGATCTTTTTTTAAATTTAATCTCAGTTTTTTATTTGGACTGCTTGATCCATTCTCATTTAATGTTACTATTGAAATAGTTGGGTTTATATTTGCCTTTTGTTTTGTTTTGTTTTCTATCTGTATCACATTTTCCCCTCTATTCCTTCTTTGGTGTATAATTTAGCATTAAGTCAATATTTTTTAATGTAGTAATTATATTTCTCCAATGATATTTTCATATAATTTTGTGTTATTTTTTCAGTGCCTGCCCTAATGCTTATCATTTTTATTCTAATGTGTCAAAATAGCTTCAGATTTATACAGACTTAATTCCAGTAAGATATAGATAACTACTCCATGGAGCCCACTTTCCCTTTTTTGTGCTATTATTGCTGTATATATTGTAGCTATAAATGTTACAAACATAATTTATTTTTTAATTTTTAACTTTTAGTTTAGGTTCAAGAGTACATGTGAAGGTTTCTTATGTAGGTAAATTTGTGTCATGGGGGTTTGTTGTACTAATTACTTCATCACCCAGGTATTAAGCCCAGTACTTAAAATTAGCTTTTCTACTCCTCTTCCCACTCCCACCCTCCCACCTTAAGACACCCAGTATCTGTTGTTTCCTTCTTTGTGTTCTTAAGTTCTCATCATTGAGCTCCCACTTATAAGCTTGAACATGTGGTATTTGGTTTTCTGTTCCTGTGTTAGTTTGCTAAGGAAAATAGCCTCCACCTCTATCCATGTCCTGCAAAAGACATGATATCATTCTTTTCATGGCTACATAATATTCCATGGTTTTTATGTACCACATTTTCTTTATCTGATCTGTCATTGATAGGCATTTAGGCTGACCCCATGTCTTTGCTATTGTAAATAGTACTGCAATAAACATTCATGTGCGTGTGTGTTTATGGTAGGATGCCTTATATTCCTCTAGGTATATATGCAGTAATGGGATTGCCGAGTCAAATGGTAGTTCTGCTTTTAGCTCTTTGAGGTATCGCCATACTGCTTTCCACAATGGCTGAACTAATTTACACTCCCACCCACAGTGTATAAATGTTCCCTTTTCTCTGCAACCTCACAAGCATCTGTTATATTTTGGCATTTAATAATAGCCATTTGACTGGTGTGAGGTGGCATCTCATTGTGCTTTTGATTTGCATTTCTCTAGTGATCAGTGATATTAATATTTTTTGCATATACTTGTTGGCTGCATATATGTTTTCTTTTGAAGAGTGTCTGTTCATGTCTTTTGTACACTTTTTAATAGGGTTGTTTGTTTTTTCTTGTAAATTTGTTTAAGTGATGCTGGATATTAGACCTTTGTCACATACATAGTTTGCAAATATTTTCTCCAATTCTGTAGGTTGTCAGATTGATATGTTGATAGTTTCTTTTGCTGTGCAGAAATGTTTATGTTTAACTAGATCCCATTTGTCAATTACTGCTTTTGTTGAAATTGGTGTGGTGTCTTTGTCATGAAATATTTGCCCATTCCTATGTCCAGGATAATATTGCTTAGGTTGTCTTCCAAGGTTTTTATAATTTTGGATTTTAAATTTAAGTTTTTAATGAAGCTTGAGTTGATTTTTGTATATGCTGTAAGGAAGAAGTCAACTTCAATATTCTGCATATGGCTAGCCAGTTATCCCAGCACCATTTATTGAATATGGAGTCTTTTCTCCATTGTTTGTTTTTGTCAGCTTTGTCAAAGATCAAATGGTTGTAGGTATGTGGCCTTATTTCTGGGCTCTCTATTCTGTTCCATTGGTCTGTGTGCCTATTTTTGTAACAGTCCCATGCTGTTTTGGCTACTGAAGTCCCGTAGTATAGTTTGAAGTCAGGTAGCGTGATGCCTCCAGCTTTATTCTTTTTGTTTAGGATTGCCTTGGCTATCCAGGCTCTTTTTTGGTTCCATATAAATATTAAAATAGTTCTTCCTGTTATGTAAAGAATGTCATTGTTAGTTTGGTAGGAATAGCATTACATCTGTTAATTGCTTTGGGCAGTATGGCCATTTTAATGATGGTGAATCTTCCTATCCAGGAACATACAATGTTTTTTCATTTGTTTTTGTCTTTTCTGACTTCTTTGAGCAGTGTTTTGTAATTCTCATTGTAGAGATCTTTCACCTCCCTGGTGAGCTGTAATCCTAGGTATTTTATTCTTTTTGTGGCACTTGTGAATGGGATTGCCTTTCTGATTTGGCTCTGGGCTTGGCTGTTGTTGGAGTATAGGAATTCTAGTGATTTTTCTACATTGACTTTGTATCCTGAAACTTGGCTGAAACTCTATCAGCTGAAGGAGATTTGGGGCAGAGACTATGGAATTTTCTAGACATGGAATTATGACATCTGCAAACAGAGATAGTTTGACATCCTCTTCCTATTTGGATGCCCTTTATTTATTTCTCTTGCCTGATTGCTCTGGCTAGGACTTCCAATACTATGTTGAATAGGAGTGGTGAGAGAGGGCATCCTTGTCTTGTGCTAGTTTTCAAGAGGGATGCTTCCAGTTTTTACCCATTCAGTATAATGTTGGCTGGGATTTGTCACAGATGACTCTTACTATTTTGAGGTATGTTCTGTCAGTACCTAGTTTCTGAGAGTTTTTAACATGAAGGGGTGTTGAGTTTTATTGAAAGCCTTTTCTGCATCTATTGAGATAATCATGTGGTCTTTGTCTTTAGTTCTGTTTATGTGATGGATGAATCACATTTATTGGTTTTTGTAAGTTGAAACAATCTTGCATCCCAGGGATGAAGCCTACTTGATCATGGTGGATCAGCTTTTTGAAGTACTGCTGGATTCAATTTGCAAGTATTTTGTTGAGGATTTTTGCAGAAATATTCATCAAGGATATTGGCCTGAAGATTTCTTTTTTTGTTGTGTCTCTGCCAGGTTTGGATATCAGGATGATACTGGCCTCATAAAATGAGTTGGAGAGGAGTCCCTTCTCAGTTTTTTGGAATAGTTTCTGGAGGAATTGTACCAGTTACCAGTTCTTCTTTGTATATCTGTTAGAGGTCATTTGTGAATCCATCAGGTTTGGGGACTTTTTTGGTTGATAGCCTATTGGTTACTGATTCCATTTTGGAGCTCATTATTGGTCTGTACAGGAAATCAACTTTTTCCTGGCTCAAACTTGGGAGGGTGAATGTATCAAGGAATTTATCCATCTCTTCTAGATTTAGTAGTTTGTGTGCATAGTGGTATTCATAGTAGTTTCTGACTTTTTTATTTCTGTGTGGTCAATGGCAGTATTTCCTTTGTACTTTCTAACTGTGTTTATTTGGATCTTCCCTCTTCATTCGTCTAGCTAGCAGCCTATTGTTTTTTTTTTTTTTTGCAAAAATCCAACCCTTGGATTTGTTAATCTTTTGAATGTGTGTGTGTGTGTGTGTGTGTGTGTGTGTGTGTCTGTCTGTCTTGTTTTCCTCTGGTTCAGCCCTGATTTTGGATATTTCTTATCTTCTGCTAGCTTTGGGGTTGATTTGTTCTTGCTTCTCTTATTCTTTCAGTTGTGGTGTTAGGTTGTTAATTTGAGATCTTTCTAATTTTTTGATATGGGCATATAGTGCTATGAATTTATCTCCTTACACAGCCTTAGCTGTATCCCACAGATTCTGGTATACTGTGTCTTTATTCTCATTAGTTTCAAAAAACTTCTTAATTTCTGCCTTACTTTCATTATTTACCCAAAAGTCATTCAGGAGCATGTTGTTTAGTTTCCATGTAATGGCATGGTTTGGGGCAATTTTCTTAGTCTTGACTTATTTTTTTGCACTGTGGTCCAAGAGTGTGATTGGTATGATTTTGGTTCTTTTGCATTTGCTGAAGATTGTTTTATGTTCAATTATATCCAATTATGCCAAATTAGGTCGACTTTATAGTATGTGCCATGTGGCAATGAGAAAATATATATTCTGTTGTTTTGGGTGGAGAGTTCTGTAGAGGTCTATCAGACTCATTTTGTCCAATGCTGAATTCAGGCCCTGGGTATTTTTGTTGATTTTCTTCCTGGATGCTCTGTCTAATACTATTAGTGGAGTGTTGAAGTCTCTTACTGTTATTGTGTGGTAGTCTATGTCTCTTTGTCGGTCTCTAAGAACTTGCTTTATGAATCTGGCTGCTTCTGTGATAGGTGCTATATATTTAGGATAGTTAAGGTCTCCTTGTTGAATTGAACTCTTTACTATATGTAACGTCCTTCTTTGTATTTTTTTATCTTTTTTATTTTTGAAGTCTGTTTTGTCCAAAATTAGCATTGCAACCCTGCTTTTATTTCTGTTTTCTATTTGCTTGGTAGATTTTCCTCCATCCCTTTATTTTGACACTGTGGGTGTCATTACATGTGAGATGGGTCTCTTGAAGACAGAATGCCATTAGGTCTTGCTTTTTTATCCAGCTTGCCACTCTGTGTCTTTTAAGTGGGGCATTTGGCCTGTTTACATCCAAGATTAGTATTGATATGCGTGGATTTGATCTGGTCATTGTGTTGCTATCTGGTTCCTATGTTGGCTTGGTTTGTGTGGTTGCTTTATAGTGACATTGGTCTGTGTGTTTAAGTGTGTTTTGTATTAGCTAGTACCAGTTTTTCCTTTCTATATTTAGTGCATCTTTCAAGATCTCTTGTAAAGCAGGTCTTGTGGTAATGAATTTTCTCAACATTTGCTTATCTGAAAAGAATCTTACTTCTCCTTTGCTTAGGAAGCTTAGTTTTTCTGGATATGAAATTCTTGGTTGAATTTTTTCTATTATTTAAGATGTTCAATATAGGCCCCCAATCTCTTCTGGCTAGGGTTTCAGCTGAGCAATCTTCTGTTAGCCTGATGGAATTCTCTTTGTAGGTGACCTCCCTTTCTCTCCAGCTGCCTTTAACATTCTTTCTTTTATTTTAATCTTGGAAAATTTGATTATTATATTTCTTGGGGATGATCTTCTTGTGTAGAAACTTGCAGGAGTTCTCTGCATTTCCTAAATTTCACTTTTGGCATCTCTAGCAAGGTTGGAGAATTTTCATGAACAATATACTAAAATATATTTTCCAAGTGACTTGATTTCTCCCTCTCCCTTTCAGGGATGCCAATGATTTGTGGATTTGGCCTCTTTGCATAATCCCATACTTCTCAGAGGTTTTGTTCATTCTTTTCTATTCTTTATTCTTTTTTTTTTCTGTCTGTCTTATTTCAGAGAGCCAGTCTTCAAGTTCAGAGATTCTTTCCTCAACTTAGTTTGTCCTGCTGTTAATACTTGTGATTGCATTGTGAAATTCTTATATTTTTATTCACCTTTGTGAGGTAGGTTAGGGTCTCTTTTATACTGGCTACTTCATCCTTCATCTCCTGTATTGCTTTATTGTTATTCTTAGTTTCCTTGCATTGGGTTTTGCCATCCTCCTGAATCTTGATGATCTTCATTCCAATCTATACCTTAAATTCAGTTTCTATCATTTCAGTCAGCTCATCCTGGTTAAGAACTCTTGTTGGAGAACTGGGGAGCTCATTTGGACGACATATGACACTCTGGCCATATGAGTTACTGGAGTTCTTGTGTTGATTCTTTTTCATCACTGCATGTGGGTGTTCCTTAACTGCAGTGTAGATTGAGAACAGTCAATAAACTTTTTTTCTGGGTGTTCACATGGGGTTGAGGCTTTCTGCAGGGTCTTTATTTGAAGCTGACTTCTTGTCTATGGTTTCAGAAGGGGGTATGTTAGCAAGGTATTTTTGGTATTGAAGATCTGGAGTGTGATCCAGGAGGGGCTCTTAGGCTTATTGGTCAGTTGGTAGACTCTTAATTGGTTGTGTGGCTCCCCTATGTTTTCTCACAGTTGCAGCTGTGTTCCCTCTCAATGCTCTGAAAATGTGGGTTCCTCTCCCTCTTAAGTGCTGGCGGTAGGTCATGGCTTGGCACCCCTGGGGTAGCCACTGCAGCTCTGGGGCTATCTCAGTAATTATGTTCTTTCCCCAGCTTGGAGGCAGCAAAGGGACCTCAGTAGTGGTGTGGCCAAGGGGTCTTTTGCTTGTCTTCTGGAGGCACCACCTCAAAGAGATGCAAGTCAGCAATTGCTCAGTGTAATCAGCCCAGGTTAAAGGGTCTGTGCTATGAGCCCAAGCCACGGGATCCCTGTCTGGTGACAAGCAGTGGGTGGTATGTGGGACTTGTGGGAGATGAACTGGCCTCCTCTCTTTATTTTACTACAGCTTGTTGGAGATGTGGATAAGGCACTTAGGGTCATTGTTTGTTCGTTAGTCTGAGAGTAGCAAGGAGAGTTCCACTGCAGAGTCAGTGGCAGAAAAGCTTTCAGTTGCCCCTGGAGGTTCTGTTCAGGGAGTTGTCAAGTTGCTACTGGCTCAATAGCTCTGGTGGCTGGAGACTGGAGGCCCAGGCCTGGAGGACCTGCCCAGTGAGGGGATACAGGAATGGGCACCCACTTGACAGTCTGGCCACTTTTCTGTAGCGCTGCTGTGATAGGCTAGGGGCCTGCTCCAGTCCCTAGTCACCTCAGATTTTCCAGTATTTAGGGGTATCACCAGCGAAAGCTGCAAAACAGCAAACATAGCAGCCTGCCTCTCCCTCTGAGAGTTCTGTCCCAGGAAGGTACAGAGCTGTTGATGGCTGAAATACACCTGTAGGAGGTGGCTGGAGACCCCAGTTGAAAGGCCCTGCCTGGTGAGGAATGGGATTGGGGACCCACTTTAAAAAAGCAGTCTGACCATGTTTTCAGAGGGTAGTTGTTCTGTGCTGGGGGTGCACTTCAGTCCCCAGTCACCTTGGACTACCCAGAGTCTCAAGGCCGGAATAGCTCTGTCATCCAAACAGCAAAGATAGCAGCCTGTCGCTACCTCTGGGATCTCCATCCAGGGAGGTTTCAGATCTCTATCAGTAAAGAGCACTTGGTAGGGTGGCCGAGAACCCTGGTTGGGAGGTCCTGCCCCGTAAGAAGGAATGGGATCGGAGATCTGTTGGGAAAAGCTGAGTGCTGGGAGAAGCTGAGGCAGGGTTTGCATGTCTGACATAATGTAAAAGAGTCTTGGAACATGTCCAGGGCCCAGGGTCTAAAACCCTTTGTGGCCTTTGCAACAGCAAGCTCTGTGCTAAAGGGTGGAAGACTACCCTGATGCACCATAATCTAAACCCAGGGCATAAAATCCCTCGTGGCCTGGATAGAATCCAGGGCTCGTGGCTCTGGAATGTATCTAGACTTGCTGGCTCCTTGCTCTCCTAGGATCAATTGTATCTCGAGTTAAAAGAACCTGTGCTCCATTATCTCAAGTAATAGAGCAAATGCTAGACCATCACAGCTGTAAATCATGTGCTTAATGCAATGTGTCCTTTTGACCTCCACATTCTCACCACCTGTTTATCTGTAGGATTACCAATAAATAGCCTGGGCTCACAGAGCTTGGGGCCTTCGCAGCCTCCGTACACTAGCGATGGTCTCTCTCTCCCAGCTTTTTGTCTCTCAAACTGTCTTTTTCTCAATCCTTTGACTTTGCCGGACTTTGTCACCCCCACAACCTGGTGTTGGGTCTGATCACCCCAACAGAGATCCACTTATAAAAGCAATTGGATCACATTTTCATAGAGTAGCTATGCAGTGCTGGGGGACTGTTCCTTTCAAGATTTTTTTTTGCCTTTTTCTTACAGCGTTTTCCCTATGATGTGTATATTCGTGAATCTCTTTGCTCTTACCCTACTTGGTGTTTGCTGTGCTTCCTAGATTTGTAGATTACAGCTTTTCAATAGATTTGGGAAGTTTTCTGCCATCATATTTTTGAATATTTGTTCCTTTATGTTCTATTCCTCTAGTACTCCCACTACAGATAAGTTGGTGTATTTAACAGTGCCCCACATCTCTGATGCTCTGTTCATTTTTCTTTATTCTTTTTCTGTCCTTGGAAATGTATAATCCCTATAGATCTATATAATTTCTCTAAAGCCTTATCAGTTTAAAGCTGTCATTGAACCCCCCTAGTGAATTTTTGTTAATTGTAGGTACCTTTTAACTCCAGAATTTCTATTTTTTTGTATCATTCCTTTTCCAATATTATCTTTTTAGTTCAACATTACTATCATATTTCCACTTTAATCATGGTTTAAGATTCTTTGAGCATATTTATAATGGCTACCCCTAATTCTCTTAACTCTGATATTATCATTTTCAGTTTCTGTACTGTTTTTCTGGTGTATTGGTCATACTTAATCTGTTTTTCTGCTTTGCATTCCTCAATTTTCTTTAGTCATTGGAAATTTAAGAGAAAATATTGTAGCAACCCTAGGCACTTCCTTAACCCTCCATAGCTTATTGGTTTGCTTGCCTGCTTATTTTAGAGCAGCCTATCACTAATCTAGACTAACTCTCCTCCCCACCCTCCTGTAGTGTGAAGCCTCTGAAGTTGCCCCTCTTGAAGGACAAATTTGGGTATGCCAGTAGTTACAGTGGGACAACAGTGATATTATAGGCCCTAATTAAGGGTCTCGTTCCTAATCATACACAGCTGTTCTAATTGAAAAATTCTGACCAATTTGTGCCATTTTTTCCTCGATGCTATGGGCATGCCCATCACAGATGAGTCAAATCTAGTCATTTAAAGCAGGAGCCCCCCAACCCCTGGGCCACAGACCAGTACCAGTCTGTGGCCAATTAAGATCTGGGCCACACAGCAGAAGGTGTGGCAGATGAGCGAGAATTATTGCCCGAGTTCCACCTCCTATGAGATCAGCAGCATTAGATTCACCTAAGTGTGAACCCTATTGTGAACCGTGCATGCAAGGGATCTAGGTTGTGCACTCCTTAAGAGAATCTGACTAATGCCTGATCTGAGGTGGAACAGTTTCATGCCGAAACCATCTCCCACTGTCTGGAAAAATTGTCTTCCACGAAACCGGTCCTTGGCGTGAAAACTAGTGAGGACTACTGCTTTAAAGGGATAGTTGCTAAGGTCAGTGTTCATATTTCTTTGAACCAGTAGTGCTTTCTGCTGACGGTGTCCTCTTCTCTCCGCTGTACTGTGAACCTACCATTTAGCAATGAATCAATTTCCCAGTTGCTTTTCACCATTGCTTTCATTGTTTTGCAGAGCGCTCTCAGGGTTAAACTTCCTTTTCAACACTGTTATCCTTCGGGGTATTGGGGGTAGAAAAGGAGCTCTGTTCTATATCCTGTTTCTCATTCTGTGCAAAATATCTGAGCTCCTGCTCTGGTTCTCCAGGCGCCGCAGGGTAAAGCAACAGGCCGTTTATGAGTGACCTTGAGTTGCTGAATGTCAATTGATGTAAGGTGGAAAGCAGCCTCAGATCTCTTAAGATTGCCCTCACTGAGCACTCTCTATTGTATCACAATTTTTCTATGAATCTACGCCTGTTCTAAAGTTTATTTTTTAAAATATGGTAAAAGAAATGCTCAACCTCAGTGAATTCCCATTGAGTCTCTTGGACTACCCCTTTAGAGGTGTAGGGATACATATTGAGCAGGACGAAGTAGCATTTATGTGGAGGGAAATAAAAACAAAAGCATAAGCGAAACACCTGTATTTCTGCAAATTTTCTCTGGGAATTATTTCAGTCT
Source organism: Rhinopithecus roxellana (assembly GCF_007565055.1). Lineage (NCBI taxonomy): Eukaryota > Metazoa > Chordata > Mammalia > Primates > Cercopithecidae > Rhinopithecus > Rhinopithecus roxellana. The sequence goes on from NC_044559.1 coordinate 17,464,302, forward strand.
AGATATCCATCTTGCTACCATGCTACAATGATTATAATGTAGACCTAAAATATTAACACTATTTCAAAATCAACATTAGCCATTACCCTTACATTTCATTCGTTCTTCCCTTTTTCCAGTTCTATTTTTGCATAGGGAGCCTATTTGTACTTTGATACATTAATCTGGACTCCTACTGATGGAGTAAATTACTCCACATACTGTAATTCTCACATTTATCCTGACTAAAAAGGAATTAGTAAGGCTTAGAAAAAGACGCTAACAAGTAATTCTGCAAATTTGTGAAACCTTTGTGAAATGAGAAACAACTCTTCTGGGCTAATGAGTAGCATTTGTGATTTGGGATGCTAAGAGAATCCCAGATTACTTTCTCCCATCTATACAACACAACTGGCCAACATATTGCTTTGTTAGTAGGGTGCAGGTTTATTTTCCAAGGATAAACTCTTACTCGGGTAGTAAATGTATTTTTGGAGGCATATTCCATGTTCTTTTCATGACTGAATTAGCCAGCCTACCATTTAGTACACTGTTCCTGGAAGCACTGAAATTTTACAGGGTGAGATAGCTGATCTGGTATTTGCGCTTGTCTTAGAATGGTCTATGGAATGAACTTTTGAAGTATATTCCAAAAGCACATTTTATAAAAGCTTGTGTATAAGAACTCTCCCATTACAAGTTAGTAAAAGCTGACTTAAGTAACAGCTACTGTTGATCTTCAAAGTGGTCCGATCAGATTCAGATTTTTTTAGTGAAGTTACCAGGAAGGAAATGAGTTACACGGGTGAACACACACAGTAGAATTCTTACTATTTTATTGTTACAGCTGTTTTTGATATTTATCGACGGTTGACTGTACGTTACAAGAGTTACTAGTTTTGTAAAGACTGCAAAGAATCGGAAGACATTTCATCCTTCTAAAATCAAACTGTCTACTGGAAAAGGTTTAAGCTTAAACTTGAAATTTTCAAATTTCCTTTTCCTTCCTAAAAATCTCCATTTGAACTTTATATTAACCAGCAGGAGAGCTGGCTTGGCACATATTTTTTGTAAAACAATTGAATTTTAGGCTCAGAAGATTTTCAAGGTCACTTAATCCAATCCTTCCATTTTTCAGACCAATTTTCTTAAAATACGAAAATTTTCAAAAATTTGTTTATATTCTGCTTCCACAAACATCTGACAACCACAGTTCAATTTCAAAACTAGGAAATTAAGAGTTATATGACCATTCTCTACACACCTTACTCAACTTTTGCCAACTGACCTAATGTCCTTTTCTTGGACTAGGATCTAAATCGGGATCATAGGATGTATTAATCTCCAACCTGGGATAGTTCCTCTGTCATAAAAGACAACTTCGTGATGCTGACACTTTAGGAACATACTGTTCCTTAATTTGTAGAAATGTTCCTTAGTTACAACTTGGTCATTTTCAAACTTGAAGCAACCAAGTGTGATTCTCAGGAACTCGCAGAATATTAGTGGTAAGCACCTTATACACCAATAGAAGATTGCTATCCATATGCTAAATTTATTCAAGATTTCAGATTTCAGAAGGCATGCCAGCTGCTTCAAGGAGTGAGGTGTGGAATGAAGACAGGTCAATGAATTGGTTCAACAGTTACATAACAAATGCAGTAGATAATGTCTCCAATATATTACTGATTTCCTATGGAATCTTGGGTTTAGAGCTAAACCCTGGTGTGCTCCAAACGAAAATGTTCCCAAGCCAGTTTTAGAGTTTTTTTTTTTTTTTTTTTTTTTTTCCCCCTAGTGTCTTTTTGTTTTTTTAAAGCCGCCATCGGTGTAGGCTCACAAAACATTTAGAATATGGCTAGTAAGAAAGTGCTCTTTCAAATGGGATTACACAAAACTTGGTTTGGGGCAGAATGAGTGCTACAGAAGGTCAAGAAAAAGGGAGCAAAGCTGGAGACTGGGAAAAACCCTAAACACACATGCTCACAATCATGTACTTTTCAAATATACTTTATCCACACACAGCCCCACCTCCATCCCCGCTGCCCTTCCGTGTCTCTCGGCCAGGACACGCAGCTTGTGCTTTGAGTTACATCAAGGTGCCAAGGTAGACACTAAAATGGACAGAACAGGAATCCCTCTCCTCTCCAGGACACTGGCTGGAGTCTCCATTGAAAGGCAGTAAACAGGAAAGAGAAGGTCCATGGCTCTTGCAGTCCGACCTCAACCTGCAGCCGCGCAGAGCGGTGGGGAGAGCGGAGCTGCAGCCCCGGTAACTCCCGGCCCTGCGCGGGGCTCTGCTGGCGGCTGCCGAGTACCCGAGACTCCTGCCCCCGCCCGCGTGGCGGCGCCTCGCCCCGCACACCCGGCAGACCCTGCCCGCGCCGCCTCCGCCCGCCCCGCCGCGGCCCGACGTGGCTGGAGTTTGGGGTTCCTGAGCTCCAGCCCCGAAAGCCTGCCGCACAGCCCCGCGCCGCCACCTCGGGTCCTGGAGACCTCTCCGTAGCTCTCGTTCCCGGGGTGGGAAAAGCTGGCGCCGGCTGAGCGCGCTTCTCGGCAGCGCGGCGCTCTGGTTCCTCCGCGTCAGGGTGTCTGCGGCAGCGGCTCCGGCGGCTCCTCTGCTCCTCTTGGCACGCGGCCTGGACCCCAGAGGGCTGTCCTCTCCGGCACCGCGAGGGCGGGCTCCTGCTGCCCCTCTTTCCTCCTGGAGTGCCGACAGCGGCCTGGAACTCCGCGGCAAGACGAAGAGTCCTGGCTTCCGGATGGAGGAGCCGAGGCTCACTAGCACCTGTTCACGGAGACGAGGAACCCCGCCCCAAAGACGGCTAGTGGGTGCAACCAGGACAGCGCTGCGAGTAGCGGAGCAGTGATGAGGCGGGGTCGGGGGCCGAGGAGGGGAGATTGAGCGTGAAAGTGGGCTTTGGAGGGTCAGGGGCAGAAGGTGATTTGAGGCTTCTAACTTGGAAAGTGTGCAAAATAAAGGCTTTGCCCGCCTTCTTCAGGAAGTATTTGGTCTCCAAGATGTGCCTCAGTCCTCCTGAAACTCCCATCTTCATCTCTAAGCTCCAAATCTGAAAACAACTTTCAAGTAAGAACATAAATCCTTGCTTTTTGTCAATATGGCTTGTGAAGCTCAAGACCAGGCAGAGTAGGGTGTTATATAAGTATGTAATATGCGGTGGTGAAAGAGTTAACATGTAGGGTAGGCTGATACTGCCCTCAAGGGATTCCCCCTTCACTGGCTGTTAGCTTATTTATGGGGGCTCCTGTCTGATAAATGTATAGGTTAATTTAAAGGGGACAAAATCTCAGTGGACAATCATTGCCTTCTAGTGTGGTCCCTGTCTCGGGCACTGAGGAGATGCAAGTTACATGGAGAGCATACACCATCTTTCTCAAGGAGAGGGGGCGGGGAGAGAGAGATTAGAGCTGGGGCTTTCCAACTTGTGAATTATTGATTGTTCTCCAATGTGATTCAGTCCTAGAAACATCGGTATCCAAGGGACCACAACTCCCTGTTCACCCTTCATTGCCTGACCTCGAGCGAAACCAAAAATACCTTTCCATATGAATAGGATTGTAAAATTCCAGGAGCCTGACCCTGGGGAGGGAGAGTAGGTGTGTGGTGAGCTTCTGCAAGACAGAGAAACTTAGCAGGGCTGAAAGCTAGTGATTTTTTTGGCCACGCCAGAGGAAGTTTTATGTTTGGGTGAATAAATCTGCAGCGCTTTAACCTATCAGAACTGTCAATTTAAAGTGAACCTGGAAACTTAGTGACAGAAGTAGTAAAACACAACAGCTTTGGTGGTGATGATTAAAGACCATTTAACAAGTTACTGAGGCTACCATAGAGTAGGCAGTGAGAACACTCTAATCAAGAGTGGGTGAAAATGGAACACATAAGTAAATGGAAATTAGCTCTGGAAATTGCAAGTTTACTCTTTGAAACATGCACAGATTATCCAGCTCAGTATCAGTCACCATACTTTCATTTGTAATACAATTGCAAGAAACCTTCCCAGAGACATGGCACTGTATGCCCATTAGCTTTTAAAATAAGTTTTGAACAGCTTGTAACACAGATCTACACCTTGGGAATTCTGTTGTAGGTTGTATTGAGGCAAATCATAACAGCATTTAGCATTAATAGTCCTGTCCCGAGAACATTCACACTGCTCTAGTAGCTTGCCTTAGGACAAGGGTTCTGCTTTATGTGTCATTCTGTAGAATTTTATTGAGGTAGCTGCAGCAGAGATTTCATCCAGCTCCTGGAGACCTTTGACTTCACTGCCTACCTTCACAATCATATCTTTTAATATCAGTAAAATATTCAATAATAACACATTAAAATTACTCATCTCACTTAAATCTGAACTTACAAAATGTTTCCCTTTTGGTTAGTTAACTCAGAGTTGCTGGCTTTAAATGCATCAAGTACAAGCACTGTGAAACAAAACTTGGACTAGAACTACTGTTATACTAAGCTGCAAATTATTTTAGTCCTGAAAGATTTTGGCCTGAAGAGATTATGCATATTTGGCAAACCAAATGTTCACGTAAGAAATGACTGAAATGTTGTGGCAGATTGTGTCTACATGTGCACACCCTTACACTTAAAAGCCCAGTAGAGACAGTGGAGGTCATGCTTTGGACGGGTGGCTTGCAGTAAGTCTACTAAGGCTATTGAATGTAGTAATAGGGGAAGTGACTTAGCATTTCAGCACCCGAAGTTTGCTAAGTGGTAATATCTCTCACCTCGCACCTCTGAAGTCTATTTCCTAATGCCAACCCCCTCAGCCACACACGCGCACACTTTTTTTTTGTACATATGTACCTGTTTTCCAAAATAGCTAATCAATTTCATCTAAACACATTTATCTGTTTCAGCATCATGGGAGGTAATGTTTAAAGCTATTATTTTAGTAAATTGGAGCAGGGAGGATCAGATGAAACTTACATGGAGGAAACGGAATTAAACGAAAGCAGCGGAGACCTGACTTTAGTCCTATTTGTTATGTACCCTTGACAAGTTGTAGTAATAATCTGTATTTGAATTTTCTCGTCTGTAAAATGGGGTCAGTGCCACTCAGAATTCATCCACAGAATCACAATTTGATACAAATTAAAGGGCATTAATGTTGTAAAGTCTTGCACATAGGTGTGTCACTGCCTTTCCAGTATTTTCTTTCATGTTAATAAAGGGGACAGTTCATTAACCCCAAATCTAATAAAATTGAAGACTTATGATTTCCCACTTAGATTTCCCACCCTAGAAGGAAGCAGCATACACCAATAATATACATCCTTTGGAGTTCTCTGATCTTTATCTAAAAGTTGCTGCTAAGAGAGACTAATGAAGATAATATTTGAATGACAGGTACAAATTGATGGTAATTATGAGTTGCCCATCTAACTTTTCAAGAATTCTGGATGGTTTCCTTGCATCATTCCTCTCCCTCTCCTGTTCGTTTTGCTGATACTTTTTGGGCAGGCTTTTGAAGATGTAACTTTTTGCCTTGCACATGATTACTACTCAATTTTCTGTGGATTAATTAGCTAATACTGGTTAGCATTTTAGAATGCAATGGAAGATAGAATTACACATTCACACATAAGGCACTCAATATTGTACGTGAAATTAATCTTTCCTGTGAATGTGTTTTGTATGTTTTGTGTTGTGAATGTGTTCAGGGCAATTCCCAAAATTTGAGAGCCATTATTTAAATTTAGATACTAATACAGCCTTGTCATACAGGACAGCCTTTGCTGTCCCTTTGTCCCTAGATGGGAACCTTTGCTAGATCTAGACCCAGTGGGGTAATCTTGTGACATGAAAGATGCTGAGTAGGGACAATTTGTCACGAGCAAGAACATGTTTCTTTTGCACCACTCATTTTATACATGTGCTGTGATTTTATATATAATTAGTACTTTGTATAATTCTGTCTTCCATTGCATTTTCAAATGCTAACCAGCATTAGCTAATTAATCCATACAAAATTCTTACGAGGCAGATGGTATTTTCTTTTTATTTTTATGCTAAACATAATTTAAATGTTTTTTTACTGTTGGTCTCTTCAGCATTAGCAATGTTGTTCAAAGATATTAACCTAAGACCATTATCTGCAGTATATTACTTACATCATTATGATGGTATTAATGCTGCATTCTCAATTACATGACTGTCTGGTGGTTTGACATCTGCTTGTGTGCCATCAGCTATTTTTAAGCACAACATGTAATTAAGCACAACATGTAACCTTGGTAATTACACTGGGTCAAGTTGTTTTGTTTTAATAAAATGCTTTTGTCTAGCATCTTTTAAATTTTCGCAATAATCTTGAGGGTGAGATTATCGCTCATTACACAAAACTAATGTTTAATAAACAATCACTGACTTGGGCCAAGATGTGAATGGTCAGGGATAGAGTGCAATTTGGAGTTCACATTGATCTGACTCCAGATCTGCCTTATAGACTTTCAGTGTAGAACTTAGAAATCAGTGTAGAACTTAGAGCTTATAAGAACTGTCTGTAAAATTATTCATCTTGCATGGATTTTCGCAGCAGCTGCGAGCAGGCAGACGTTGGTAATGGAGGCTTCATCATGAAAAATGTCTGTCACATTTTATTCTTTATCTTCAGTAGTAATTGCATTGTTTTCACTGTTCTCTTCATCTCTAGAGTCTTGAAATCAACACTTGGGTGATTATTTGATCATTAGGTCATTAGAAAATCTTATTCAGGAATGTATTAAGACCAGATCGAGCAACTAAATCTGAATTTATTTCAAAATTGAAAAGTGTGCGGTGTTTAAGATTTTTTTTCACCTGACTTTTTAGATATTAGTAGAATTGGCGTTCTTTAGCAAATTTTTTTGAGATGGAGACTTGCTCTGTTGCCCAGGCTGGAGTGCAGTGGTGCCATCTTGGCTCACTGCAACCTCCGCCTCCTGGGTTCAAGCCATTCTCCTGCCTCAGCTTCCCGAATAGCTGGGGTTACAGGCTTGCACCACCACACCCATCTAATTTGTGTATTTTTAGTAGAGATGGGGTTTCACCATATTGGCCAGGCTGGTCTCGATCTCTTGACCTCGTGATCTGCCCACCTTGGCCTCCCAAAGTGCCAAAGGTGTGAGCCACTGCGCCTGGCCTACATCTTTTTCTTTTATGATTGGGGCTCTGATCCTAACCAAAAATGCAAATGCAATGTGGCATGAAAGGCAGGGTGCTACAGAAGAGAATAAGATATGAAGGTAGACCTACTTTCAAATATAAGACCGCCTTAATATCTAAAAAGTAGACTACCTGCGTTTTGCTTTCTGACATCAGTTTTTCTGAAACCCCGCCCAGGCTTCACTCAATATATTAGTGTCTTCAACCTGAAAGTGTTGAGCACCTTTCATGTGTGAAGCTCTGGAGAAACAAAGATACCACATTAATCTATGCCTCTGACTTGAGAGTGTGAAAACCTTTATGTTGGGTCTTTTCCTATTATTCATAGGCATATATGTTTATAGAAGCCTCGAAATTTGAAAGACATTACTTAAATCAGGCAGTAAGATATATAAACCTTCGTCTGATTTATCTTATCTTTGTGTTGGCAAACGTGCAATATTTGGCTACAAAATGCATAATCTAGGAACAGAATTTAAATCTTTTTGAAATTTACTGTTACCCCTAGAAAAGATAATTAATATTGACCCTGGGAATGATGTATATCTTTCTTAGAATAGGCCTCTCAAAACCACAGAATTGGCCAAGCACGGTGGTTCATGCTTGTAATCCCTGCACTTTAAGAGGCCGAGGCAGGTGGATCACCTGAGATCGAGTTCTAGACCACCCTGGCCAACATGGGGAAATCCTGTCTCTACTAAAAATACAAAAAAATTAGCTGGGTATGGTGGCACAAGCCCGTAATCCCAGCTACTCGAGAGAGTGCGACAGAAGAATCGCTTGAGCCCGGGAGGTGGAGGTGTTGCAGTGAGCTGAGATCACACCACTGCACTCCAGCCTGGGCGACAGAGACTCGGTCTCAAACCAAAAACTAAACAAAAGAAAACATAGAATTGGGCACAAAAATACATGTACTATTTTATTCATGGTGTTAAAAATTGCAAATATTTATGGAGTATTCACTCAGCCAGAGAAAATGCTAACAACCTTATACACATTTTCTTATTAACTTTAAATTGTGCAGATATTTTCTGAGCACCTGGTATGTTCCAGTAGCTGATCTTGGAATGTGTGTGAAGTGGTACAAAATGTTATGAACATCCATATGAGATAGTAGAAAGATGTATGTTACCTGAATGACAGAAGTGCTAGAGAGTAAAGATGAGATGGCAACCTTCTGGCTCAGATGGTTATGAAGACTGTGGCAAGAGTGGTGCTTAACCTAGATCATGAATAGGAGGGATAAGTTTAAAAGGAGCATTTTGAAATGGCCTTAAGTACAGGATAGATAAAGGAACTGCAAGAACAAATGTAGAGAGGAGAGCGAGATCAAGATTCACTCATCTATAAGATCACTTTAGAATGAATGTAGGTATATTTCATGCCTAATGAGAAACTGAAAATCAATGTCATAAAAAAACTGTTCGTCCTTAAATACGTGATTGCCCTGGTTTGCACATTTAAATCTCATCTTGGATGTTTTTTTATGCTGGTTTCTCACATGGACAGTGGGGGGAACCAGACTGCGTGCCATGAAATGGTCACTCCTGACGCAAGCTGGCTCTGCTCAGATCAAATGGATGCAATAGTCAAAGATTGGCAAGAAACAAAGGTGAAAGCTTACTGTGCAAGTTTTATAGTGAAAGAACAGAGCCTAATGTAAAATATAGGTAGGGAAAAAAGGACCAGAATGCTCAGTAGGAAATCCTACATGTATATAAAAGATTTCTATAGATCTCTGGAATGTTTCTATACCACCCTTAGATCAGTAAGGTACTTTTTTGCTTTTTAAAATGCTTCACTTCTGAAGAATTCTGTCACATTACTTCAGTTTCATTCTCATAGTCCTAAGGGGTAAGAATGACAGATATCATTATTGATATTCTGTGGGAGATGAAACAGAAGAACTGCTGATTTATCAGTGATTTTTTTTTTTTTTTTTAAAACACACATCAGTTGGAAAGAGACAAACTTAGGATGCAGCATTCTATTGATACCTGGACTTGCTTGGCGTTTTGTTTTTGACATGATCTGGGGACAGACACAGTTGGTATGCATAGCTTTATTTTGGTTGAAGTCGGTGTTCCTGCCCATAAGGGACCACCATTGGGAAGAAGTATAGAGATGGGACACAGGGCTGCCAAGTTCCGGGAGAACATAAACAAGTCGGTAGAGCAAGTTGCTGTAGGGCGACTCCTGAGTTACCTATTCACCTTAAAAACTGACCTTACAGGGTACTAATAAGACTTAGAGCAAGGTGCCTTCTCACCTATTTATTCAACTTATATGTAGTGCAAGGTAAGAAGAAGGAAGGCAATAGAGGCAAGATGAGAAGAGGGAAGACAATAAGTGGTTGCACACTGTTATGAATGTGTGTCATCCCCAGCTTGTTTTCTGGGGAGGATGTGAGAGAGGTGGCATTTGATTTCTCCCTGCTGGCTACTGACCCTGGAGGGACAGCATGGACAACTTTATTGCTTTAAGTTATCTAAGGTGACTCTTTTCCCTAACAACCCTCTTTATAATTAGTGCTTCCAGTGTTTATGCACCAGCTTCACCTGGCTTTACAAGATTTCACTTGCCTAACATTATTAGAATTTAGAGAAATCAAATGCCAGCTCTTGCCCATCCGCCCCAGATAACAAGCTGGGATGACACGCATAGTAACACTGTACAAACCACTTATTCATTGCCTGCTGATGCAAATGTTATTTTAAATGATGACACCATTGTATTGAAACTATTCATTTTTTTCTTTAGCTTTTCTTGTACCTGATGATGGAGGCTGAGGGGTTGGCAATGGGGCTGGGGGAGTTTGCTGAACACTAGAGCAACTCTGCTCTAGCCAGATAGGCTATCCACATTATAAAAGAAGCAAAAAATTATTTTGAGCAACTTTCTGCAAACAATTACATATTACTACATTAGTCAACTTACCTACTTTACAGGGTTGAGGATTATTATCTCCATGCAAATGCTGTGAAAACTGGGGCTCAGAGGAATTAAACCTGCTCCAAATTAGCTATCTAAAAAGTGGCAGGGCAGATATTTGAGTTGCGTATGGGTTTATCTAGAAGTTTCTTAGAGACTTCCTAAGTCCATTGAGAGGGATAATAGAACTCTTGGTGTGAGTGGGAAAAATCGAAGTGTGCCCCTTTTCCATGTCACCTGTTCTCAGTTACTGACCTATTTTCTTCCTTTCATGACCTCCATCTATCCCTATGAGTAATAGCATTGTTCATGTATATCATTTTTTAGCTGTTTTCCGGGAAGAATATGGGGTCTTGACATTTTGACTTCTCCATGCTGGCCACTGAGGCTAGGGAGACAGCATGGACTTGTTGTGCACACTTATTTTAAGACAGGGATACTAAGGCATGGTATCAGGTAACTGGTTAATCAGCTTTGTACCCTTGAGCCAAAGGTTTGATGGTTCTAGTCATATTTCCTAACCAGAATAACAGAACCCAAACTCATGGGCCATCTGATGTAGGGCTCTCCTATTTGGAAAGTAAAAGTTCTTGTTGAGCTCTTCAATTCCCTTGGCACTTCTGATTACAATCATTAGAGGATTTGTCACTCTGGTTTGGAAATGCTGTCTCCAGTCCCCCTGGGAAAGTCGACCAAAGACTTTGCCTGGCTTTGGCCGAGTGAATGGATTTGGAACTAGGAAGTCCTGGGCTTTCTCATAGGCTACTAAACCAGCATTCAGTGTGGACTTCACTTGCCTGTATTTGCATTACCTAAACTTAGACTCCAGAATTAGTATTCTGTTGGAGGGGCCAGGAGAATCAGCAGATATCTTCATATTTTAATAACTCCCTAGATGATGCTTATAAAAGATGATGCTTATAAATACTGAAGATTGAAAACAATTCCCTTGAGGATTTTTGTTGTTGTTGTTGCACATGTAGGATGTCCTGCCAGCTCTTCAGCAAGAAGAGACAATGCGTTTTCCTAGAAAGGGATCTTTCTACTGTTAAAATAAGCACCTTACTTAGTAATTCTTGTAGTGGAAATGAGTTACAGGGAACCATCATTCCTAGATATCCGCATGAATAAGATATGCATTGTGAGGATAAAGGGGGTATAGTCTTGTAGCTGTAACATAATGGTTGGTAGCAATGCCTCTGTAAACAGATACCTTAGATATGAAATTTTCTCCAACTTAGCCTGGTGACTTCATGAAGATAACTTTGTGACTCTATGCCATCAAATGTTTAAAAAAAAAAAAAAAAAAACCCTTACAAGTTTGTTAGACTTATATAGGTTGATAGCCATCTAACAGTTAAAATAGTGACTGACACATAATAAACACTCATGTTAGATGTTGATTACTTTGTCGCGTCATTTTATTAATAACAATCATAATCGCAATATCTAATACCAACTAAGAATATATATATAATAGTAATATCACAAGTGATTGTATCTTTTTATAATGTGCTCCCTCTTCTATTTTTTCCCTTTTCCTCTTTGAGGTCTGGAGCTATTTTTCTTATTGTATTTGTTCTGTTTTTTGTTTTACATCTCCCTTACAACATTTGTAACTATTTGCTCAGAGTAAATACTAAATTTATGCTGGTTTTCCATTTACTTTTCTTGGCGCAGAAAAGCGTAAGTTAATAAAACTTATGACCTTGTACAAGAATATACGAGAATATGATAGTCATTAAATATAGAATCTATATGTAATGGCTTGTAAAATATATGCAGCAAAACAAAGTAAAATCATCAACTGGAAAACATTAAGACTTTAAGACAAAAAATTTTGAGTTCTCTTATGCCTCCCAGATATCTAATTGGGCATCTGGTACGTTAAAAGGATCTCGATCAATTTTGTTGAATACATTTTTCTTATAAAATGAAGCTGTAAAAAAAAAAAATCTGGAAAGATGTAGCTAAAGTGTTACCATGTTATGACTGAGGGTTTTGATTATCCTTGAAATTTTCTGTATTTTCTGACGTTTATGAACATAAATGCAGACGTGAAAGGGATGGTGAACTTAGCCTTATTATACTTAATTTTAGGCAACTGAATTTGACAAATTTCTGTAACTGCTAGGGTTGGTAGCTAGTTTTGATGACAAAGGTAGCAAGATCACTTTTTTCTCTTCTGAATATGTAATAGCAGATATTTTCGCTCCTTTCTTCATGAGTTTTTTCTTTTTAATTACAGAAGAGACATTTGAAGGTATTTGTACTAACAAAGACCATACACAGTTTAGACATTCTGGTGACCTGTGCTTCCAACAAAGAACACATGTATGGGTAGATACATAGATGGATAGATAAATAGATATATTTCAATCTAAATCTCAAACATTAGTTTGATCTTGATATTCATCTGTCTATGCATAGATATTAATATATGTACACACACGTACTTAGCCATAGGTATACGTAAGTCAAGCGCTTATACTCTCCCTATAACGCCTCACTCATGGAGGTGTGAGGTATTAAATGGTCTTCTGCTTAAATGGAAAACACTTAAGACAAAGGAAATTGGAGAAGGTGAGAGACAGTACTGAGATACCAGAGATGGAGAAAGAGAAAGACAAAGAGAATGAGAGAAAGAAACAGACACTAAGTCAAACATGGAGATTCAGAGATGGAAAGAGAATCACAGAAAAGAAAGGCAATGACCATGGAGAACTTGTAATCATCAATATTTTTAAAAAGCACCAGAGGGAACATGAGCTTGTAGCTTCACAGTATTTTTTCCTAATGTACTAATACACTTTTCTACATTTGATGGAAGTTCTGAATTTTTGATTCACAGATGCTACATTGCACTAAATTACCCACGAAATTGCAGGGCACAGGCCACCCAGCTTTTTTGCAAAGGTGTATACATGTGGCTTCTGAATTTTCAAACTTTCTTACTCTTATTTTTTTTTGTTTGGCTCAGAATGCATGTTACCTTTTGAAACAGTATTCACTGTAGTGGTTAAATTTCTAGGTCAAACCACAAAACGCCAGGGTTCTCGTATGCTGTGATTTTGCTGTCAGGTGGGTTAGATACTTTACATACTTACCCAAGCATCAAGTTGAATTAGCAATTTCATTTCTGGTAAAAACTGTAGTTTAGAACTCATGGTGAGGAATAGTTGTGGTGGCCAAAACCTTGAATGTTTTTGTCCTTTGACTCTCCAGAGCCACTCAACAAAAGGTAGTTGGTATGTACCCAAGCCACATGGTAGTTCTCTTTATTGAAAAAAATAGTGATTTAGTCATTTGTCCCTCTTTGAAAAAAAAAAAAAAAAAAAGCACAGGTTAAACCATTGTGTATTTTTGCTGTCTGTAAAAGCTACATTTTGTTTAGCTGGGGCTTCTTAAAAGGCTTACTCAAATAGCAATATGTTTTACAAGAAACTTAATTGTTAACTTTGGGATGTAAGACTGATGGTCTAGTACAGGAAAAACTGTCCTGCGGGGCAAATTTGGTTTGCCACTTGGTTTTTTAAAATAAAGTTTTATTGGAACACAGCCACATTTATTTATACATATTGTCTATAGATGTTTCTGGGCTGTAACAGCAGTGTTGAGTAGTTGTAATAGTGACTAAATGTTCTACAAAGCCTAAAATCTTTGTGATCTGGCCCTTTACAGGAAAAGTTTGCTTACCTCTGGCCTAGATCATGAGGAAATTTTTAACCATTCCTTTTATATTTGCCTGTGCTATCTTGAAATATTTTTGCCATGTGTGCAATAAAACTATTAAAACATTTTAAATGATTGTTGTGCTACATACTAAGATTGTGTTCCTATGCATCCTCAGAAATCAGCAACTGTCTTGTGAAACAACCTGAACATACAGATGTCTTAGAGTGGAGGTGAAGAGAGCATTTAGAAGGACAATCTACGTAAGAAATCATGGTAGCCAGCATTAGCAAGTGTGAAATATTAATATGGATTGATGTAGAATAAAGATTTGATATAGATTGTAGGATATATTTTAGTGATCTTGAATCTAGAAAGGAAGGTGGGGAAAAGAATAGTCGAGGAATGCTCAGTTTCCAGCAATGGCAGTTGAGTGGATAATGGCATTATGCATTGTGATAGGGGAAAGTCAGGGATGCGGGGATGTGGGGTTTACCAGTAAGGAAGATGCAATGCTGTTCGACTCTGCTTTTGCTTGTACTTTGTAAGATAGAATAGAGCTCCAGTACCACTGAGGGTAATTTTGTGTGTGCATGTGTTTGTGTGTGTCCACATACGCACCTACTTTCAGCTTGGCTACACTTGCTCATGAGAGTGTAGTCTAGTGTTTGTGTGTGTGTGTGTGTCAGTCAATTTGGGCTGCTATACCAAAGTACCATAGACAGGGTGGCTTATAAATGACAGACATCCATTTTTTAGAGTTCTGGAGGTTGGGAAATCCGAGATCACAGTGTTGGAAGATTTGGTGTTTGGTGAGGGTTCCCTTCCTTGTTCAGACATCTTCTTTCTGTATCCTTACGTGGCAGAAGGGGTGAAGGAGTCCTCCGGAGTCTCCTTTATAAAGGCACTTAATGCTATTCATGAAGGCTCTTACTTTCATGATCTAATCAACTGCCAAAGCCCCCTACTCCTCATACAATCACATTGGGAATTAGAATTTCAACATGTGAAAATATGGGGAACGAAAGAATTCAGTCTATGGCATCTGGCTTCTGGCCTTATTGCAGGATTTTAAATCAATGATGACCATACAGAAGTCCCTGATATGAATAATCTCTTGTTGCCTGAGTCCTGTGTGCTGAATAACAGTTCCTTGGGGTTCCCTGCAATGTCTGCCCTGGACGTCAAATACAAATCCCATGCTTAAAAACCTACAAGTCATTCTGAGCAGAAGTACAGGAGTAAGGACTTGTGCTATGATCTTTCCCTGAGGGTAGAACATGTTGATCAGATACATGGCCAGCATATTCTTGAGCAAAGCCATTCTCAAGGTTGGTGATTGCACTGTGGTCCACAATAAACTCATTATCTTCTCATAGTAGCACAGAGATGAGCTGCTACTCCTAAACCCTTGTATCATCTGGCCATCTCTCTGAAGCTTCCTGAATGAGGTATACATTATTAATGCAGATGGTGAAAAGTATGTGAATCAATGGCTGCTATAAACTTTGTATGAGTTAAGTCAAGAGAATTGGTGAATAACTGAATTACTGGATAAAATTACTAAGCCAGTTCTATCTACCAAGTCTGTTACTACCAAAATCATGTCTGATGCATACTCACCCTTTCTTGAAATATCTTAATATGGCTCAGTTGTCATAAAAGACTACATGTTTGTTCCATAACAAGGTTTTCTTTTTCACATTAAAAAAATTGAATCAAATTTTACTGTCCAGTGCATTAAATTACCAGTCTACACTCTTAGCAACAAATGCCTGAGGACTTTTAGAAAGGTTTGTTTATTCAATTAGGAATAAATAAATAGAAAATGAAGGATGCTCCGCCATTATTTTCTTTTCTTGCATCCTACTTTCTTCAAATTTATCCTTCATACAAGTATCTCGGGAAATAACATGATTTGAGTTGGGGCTTGATGTGAGAGACTGAGTTGACCTGAGTTGTGTGTTTGGATCCCTTGTTCTATGATAAGGTCACATGGGGGCTAAACCTTAGAGAAGCCAGCTTGCTTCCTTAAGGACATTGTTTTTGCAAAAAGTGATTGCAGACATCAGTAAAATTATATGAGGGAGAGTAAAACAGCTCATTACAATAGAGTGGGGTTTACCTAGTTTATGAGCTCCATTTAATTACTAAAGACTAAGACATGTAGAGAAATTTTTAACAGCATTCTACTAAAGTCAAAGTGAGCAAGGTTTGAAGGGCTCTAGCCACTGTGTTTCAAGAACTCGCTTGATTTGTGGAGACAAACTGAGATGTGAGGTAAAGAGGCCTGGACTAAGGATACTGACTTCATTTTTCTGCTGTTAGTTGATTCTACAACCTCAAATACGCTGCTACTCATAAATATGGAGATGAAAATACCCATTTCTTTGGTTGGTTGTGAGGAATTCATAAGTTATGAGAGCGGCTGGCACAGGGCGGGCTTAGCTCACTCCAGATGTCCAGTGAATGTTTGGTTCAATCTGTCAATCTTGTCTAGAGAATTTGTTCAGGAAATTTCTCTAAGTCAAGGAGTTTTGTAAGGTGCCAGGAGACGCTGTTGGTGAGTGGAGAAAGATCAGACCTGATCCAGGTAATTTGAGTTTTAGTTCTGATTTGTGATTCATTAGTTTGCAAATGAACTAATGGGCAAACTAATGCCCTTTTAGGCAAATCACTCAACCATTAGCTTCCTCATCTGGGATGCAAGCGTAATACTGCAGTCCAGTGTAGCACGGGCTCTGAGTGAGACTGCCTGAGTTTGATTCTCAATCCTACCACTTACTAAATGCTTACCTGGGCAAGTTACTGAAAAATTCTCTATGGGCTGACATAAATCAACACGTTTAACAAGTGTTCTAGCAGAGTGCCTGTTACATGGTAGTTGCTCAATAAATGTTAATCAGCATGATTTTTATTTCTTTTAAACCCTGGCTTGAGTAAAATCAGCAATCATCACAATTGGAATGCTGAGTATACACTGCTAATACAAATGTTAACACTACATCTCCAAAGCAAAGGAAAATCTATCCAATGCTTCCAGTTTTATCTTACCTGACTTGTTTTCCTCTTTTCTTTCCCCTGTTTTATCTGTGTAGCAGAGCAGCAGCAACTACAGCAAGGCCAAACTGGCAGAAACCAAAGTCAAAGGACTGCCCTTCCTCCTTAGTCCTCTCTGTTCCTGGCTTTCCGCCCCCCCCCCGCCCCAGGAATGCTTCACATATTTCCTCAGGAGCCACATACCTCTGAGCACAGCAGGTTTCCTGAAACCAGAGGTAGGTTTTTGCTTTCATACAGCAGACTCATTTCCTCACTCAGGGAATCGGGTGTTGCTTCACCCATGTGGAATTACATGGCCTTTCCCTTCCAGTTCCAGCAGTTGCCACTCTCAGCCTCAGACCCAGCCAACACAAGTGTCAGTGCTGCGTGGAGTGAGTCGCTTTGAGCCACCTGAGGGAACTCAAAGGGCCGCTCACAGAAGAAAGCTTAGGGATAGGACTGTGGTCTCAGCTGTGACCCTTTTTCCTGGCAAACTATGGCACTGGATGAAACATAAAGATGCCCCTTGGGGAGGGGGAGGGTAGGCTAGCACAAAAGCCAAAGATGGAAGGAAAGTGGCCCTTATTTCTTCCTGTCTGCCATTCAGGGGTCTATCTCCCTGAATTACTGATATCCTAGCCTCATGTATGTATTGTGTTAATTGAGTACCAGCACTCAGAGCATTAGTTTGGTAATTAGTGGTTCTGCTACTTGTCAGTTGTATGACTTCGGGCATTCACTTCATCTCTCTGAGCCTTAAATTTCTCATCTATGTGATGCCGGGTAGTCATGCCTGTCTTGACTGCTTAGCCAAAAAAAAACTCAAGTTTTAAATTCTGAAACCTTAGGGTTCAAGAGCTGGGGAAGGAGTCTACACGTTTTCTAATGGAGCTATTATCTGCTGCAGGCATTCATTGCCCTCGCTAGCATCCTAGACAAATATGGATCCTCTTGATTCAGTTTGAATACTGACATGCCTGGGGAGCTGCCTTCGGGAGCTCTGATTGTTAGAAACTTCTTCCTGTGCCCTCTAGTAACTTTTACCTATCTCTCCTGGACCCAACAATAAATTTCATTCCTAAACTGTTCTGCACATTGACAAATATTGTAAAAATATCACATTTTAAGTTGTTGTCAAGTTATTGTCTCAGCTCCTTTACCTGCTCTGCCTTTTGGGATTTTTCTTTGGATTGATGAATGAAACAGGGCATGGCATTAGGTGTTTGTGAATGTTCTCAAGGGTCCTTGTGGGATTGGTTCTGAAAGCTTCCCTGATTATCTCTGGAGGCGATGATTATTACCAATAGTTTGACTCCTAGCACCATGATTAGAAAAGCATGTTATTTTTTAACAAAATGGAAATGCATTAAATTTTAGTAAAAGACCTTGAAAACATCTAAATAATAAAAGCTGTTTGTAACCCAGCTATTGCAAACAAAATTATTTTAATACCTTATATCTTGGTCATATTTCCACGTACATGATTATGTGCACATGTGATTGTTGGAATTATGCAACACATTGGATCTGCATTTTGCTCTTTTATTTTCCCATGCCACTACCAATTATAAGTATCATGATGCTTGCATCACAATATCTTATTGAATGACTATACCATAATTGACCCAATGAACTCCCTATTTTAATCCCTAATTTGTGGTAAGTTTTCAGTAACATCAAGTCTATTCTCTGAGAAATGGAAATGTAGGAGAATACAAGACCTCTAAATTCCCTCAGCAAGGTTTTATTTTCCAAGTGTTGGGGTAGTAACTTTACTGCCCTTCTTTTCATAAGTGAGCAGAGTTAGGACAAGTGGATCTGATCCTGTTAGAGCTGGAAAGCTTGAAAAAAAAATTGGTATGTTTAGGTAAACTCTGCATTTCAAATTTAAACTTAACGTGTTTTACTGGTGATTTTTATGACCAACAAGAAGTTTTGGTTTGTTTCACTTATTGGTAGAACAATGGGCCCACCAAGGGCTTGTGCTGCCTCGTTCTTCTGATATCAGGAATTTTCCTGGAAATTATTTTCTATGTCAGGAAGACAATTTTTTAAGGCACTTGAACTCAGTGGTAAGAATCAGAGTCCCAGGTGTGCCTTCCACTCACATAATTTGGGCCCCAGTGCTCGTACAATTAGATCAGCTGCCTGTGGTGCTTGGTAAGAGTGGCAGTACCTCTATTCTTCTGCAGACTTACAGAACCAATTGCCAAAATAGAAGGAATCAGAACTCATATTTTTACAAGCACTCTAAGTGAAATATATCAGGAAAATTTAGTAAATAGATTGACTCACATAAATAAATGATGTCTAGAGAGCTTAGTGTGAAAGACAATTGCCAATTACTTTATCCTGTCCTCAAACTGATGCTGTAAGGAGTCCTGTAGTATCTTAGATGTAGGGTTTTACTTCATCTTTGGCAATTATCAAAATTGCAGAATTGCAAATAGCTCCATAAACCTATATAACAAGGGAGATAGAAGGGACCTTTCAACACAGAAGTGATCATTTTTGAAAGAGGCCTCTCATATCTCCCCAAAAGCATTAGCACTAACAGAGAAGCAGCTGCATTCTTTCATCATGGCCAATACCACCTTTGTGGAATGGATTAAAAAAAAAACTTTGCCATCTCCTCTGGGGAGTGGCTAATTTGAGGCAATGGCATATGGTTGACTTTTAAAACAAAACCAAACAATGTTCTGGTTGCTTAGGCTCAGTGGAGTTCTCAAAAGCCAACACAAAAGGGAAGTCCAGACACATTCTCATTCCATCTGTGCTTCCTCTCTAGTCCAGAAAAAAAAAAAAAAATGTTAACTTCATTGGTCCTGATGCACTGGAATGTTTCCAGCAAGACTGTCTTCTGCCTTTTCTGATGTCATAGGTTTGTTTTTGCAGAGAACCTGTTAAGCATGTTCCTCATGTGCCTATTAAGAAAGATGAAAAGTAACCTACCAAGATGACCCCCTGGTCTTGGCAGTGAGTGCCTATATCTGGTAGGCAGATCCTTATTGTGGTAGTTTATAATAAAAAGGATTGAAGGTACTTTATCATTCCTTTCCCCATAGTATAACTTTAATGAACAGGAATGCCAGACCATTAAACTACTAATTTTGGTCCAAACACAGACAAAAGGGATAGTAAGAATTATCTTGTTAAAAATCAGAAGAGGGCCGGGCGCGGTGGCTCAAGCCTGTAATCCCAGCACTTTGGGAGGCCGAGACGGGGCGGATCACGAGGTCAGGAGATCAAGACCATTCTGGCTAACATGGTGAAACCCCGTCTCTACTAAAAATACAAAAAACTAGCCGGGCGACCTGGCGGGTGCCTGTAGTCCCAGCTACTCGGGAGGCTGAGGCAGGAGAATGGCGTGAACCCGGGAGGCGGAGCTTGCAGTGAGCTGAGATCCGGCCACTGCACTCCAGCCTGGGCGACAGAACAAGACTCCGTCTCAAGAAAAAAAAAAAAAAAAAATCAGAAGAGAAAGCATGTGGAGCCGCGGGTAGGGGAGACTTATGATTAGTCATCTTTACACTTCACGTTTTACAAAATTAAGAATTATGGGCATCCTGTGTCTGAGTTGTAGACCATTTGAAAACAAGAGAAGCTTCTCAGCAAGAGAAAAGAAACTCATCTAAGGAAACTCCCATAATGCTATCAGTGGATTTCTCAGCAGAAACCTTGCAGGCTAGAAAAAAGTGGGAGAATAAAGTGCTAAAAGAAAAAAGCAAGAAGAAAAACTATCAACCCAAGAACTCTACATCTGGAAGAGTTGTCTTTCAAAAATAAGAGATAACATTTCCAGACAAAAGCTGAGGAAGTTGATCACCACTAGACCTAACTTACAAGAAATACTAAAGGCAAATGAAAGCTGAAAATAAAGGGAACAAAAGGGAAATTAAGCTAAAATGAAAGAATGTTATTTAACAAGAAAATATATAAAATTCTAAAACTCACTGGTACCAGTACAGTGTCAATTTCAGAATATTATATAATGATTGTGTGTAAATCACCTAACTCAAAGATTAAAAGACAAAAGTATTGAAAATAAGTACAATAATTTGTTGATACACAATATATAAAATATATGAATTTTGATATCAAAAATAAATGTGGGTGGAAGGTAAAAGACACAATTTTTGTATGTGTTGGAATTTGTTTTTAACAGCTTTAAATAAGCTGTTATAGCTATAAGATGTTTTATTATACATCTCATAACCACATACAAACTCTGTAATGGATACACAGAAGATAAAGGAATCCAAATATACTGATAGTTGGGATAGCTGTTCCCTCCAAATCTCAAGTTGAAATTTGATGCCCCATGTTAGAGGCTGGGCCTAGGAGGAGATGTGCAAGTCATGGGGGCAGATCCCTCATGAACCACATGGGGCCATCCTAAAGGCAAGAGTAAATTCTCACTCCATTAGTTCATGTGAGAGCTGATTGTTAAAAAAAAAAAAATCGGCCACCTCCCTAACTCTTGCTTCCTCTTTCATTATGTGATCTCACTTGCCAGCTCCCCTTCACCTTCTACCATGAGGGGAAGCAGCCTGAATCCTTCACCAGAAGCAGATGTTGACACCATGCTTCTTTTATAGCGTACAGAACCAGGAACAAAATAAACGTATTTTATTTATGAATTACCCAGCCTCAGGAATTCCTTGACAGCAACACAAACGGACTAAGACGCATACCGTTAAAGGAAATAATCAAGTAATAAGGGAAGGGATAGTAAGCAAGAAAGGAACTACAAAATGGAGAGGAAACAATGAACAAAATGGTAATAGTATTTATCAGTAAATACTTTGGATGTAAATGGATTAAATTCTCCAATCAAAAAACATAGAATGGATAAATGGATAAACTAAATAAAACAAAAAAAGCCCAAACTCTGAACTATGTCTCATTCAAGAAACTTACTTCAGCTATAAGGAAAAGCATATACTGAATGTGATGGAATAGAAAAAGAAATCTCAAGCAAATGGAAAGCAAAAGGGAGCAGAGATAGATACACTTAACATCAGACAGAATAAACGTTAAGTCACAAACGAGACAAAAGATCATTATATAATACTAAAGGGGTCAATTAATTACAAGGATATTATAAATATAAATACATTCAGCATTGGAGCAACTAAAGATATTAAGCAAATATTAGCAGGTTGGAAGGCAGAAATAGCAATGCAATAGAATATTCTGCACACAGATCATATGTTACATTACATAAAAAACCTTAGCAAATTTAAAAAGACTAAAATCATTTCTGGTCTTTCCCAGACACAGTGGCATAAAACTAGAAACCAGTAACTGAAAGAAAATGGAAATTTTCGGCCGGGCGCGGTGGCTCAAGCCTGTAATCCCAGCACTTTGGGAGGCCGAGGCGGGTGGATCACGAGGTCAGGAGATCGAGACCATCCTGGCTAACACGGTGAAACCCCGTCTCTACTAAAAATACAAAAAACTAGCCGGGCGCGGTGGCGGGCGCCTGTAGTCCCAGCTACTCAGGAGGCTGAGGCGGGAGAATGGCGGGAACCCGGGAGGCGGAGCTTGCAGTGAGCCGAGATCGCGCCACTGCACTCCAGCCTGGGCGACATGAGCGAGACTCCATCTCAAAAAAAAAAAAAAAAAAAAAAAAAAAAAAAAAAAAAAAGAAAATGGAAATTTTCACAAATAAGTGGAAATTAAGACACTCCTGAAAAAATCAGTGAATCAAAGGATAAGTCACAAGTGATATCAAAAATACCTTTAGACAAAATTGGAAACACAACATTCTAATCTGACAGAATGCATCAAAAGTAGTTCTAGGAGAAACATTCATAGTAATAGCCACACTAACAAAAAGGAGAAAAATCAAATGAACAACCTAACTTTATACCACAAGGAACTAGAAAAAGAAAAGCACAAAACCAAGAGAAGGTGATAACAAAATTCAGAGCACAAATAAGATAGACTAGAAAAAAAATAGAAAAGATAAATGGAACTAAGAAATGGCATTTAAAAAAATACAATTAACTAAAGAAACAAGACTCAAATCAGATGAGAGGAGATATTACAACTGATACCATCACAATACAAAGGATCATAAAAGACTTCTATGAACAATTTTACAGCAGCAAATTGGATAACCTAGAAGACATGGATAAATTCCTAGAAATATTCATCCTACCAAGACTGAATCACTAATGAATGGAAAATCTTAACAGACCAATAATTAGGACTGAATCAATCATAAACCTCTCAACAAAGAAAAGCCCAAGACCTAATGGCTTCACTGCTGAATTGTATCAAACTTTTAAGGAAGAATTAACATCAATTTTCTCTCAAGCCCTTATAAAAACTTCAAGAGGAACACTTCCAAATTTATTTTACAAGGCCATATATTACTTTTGATACCAAAGTCAAACAAGGATACTATCTGAAAAGTATAAGCCAATATCCTGAAGAACATGTATACCAAAGTCCTCAATAAAATACTAGAGAACAGAACTCAACAGTACATTAAAAGTTTCTTATACTATGATCAAGTGAAATTTATTTTTGGAGTGCAAGAATTGTTCAACACATGCTAATCAATAAAATGATACACCATATTTACCAAATGATTTATAAAAATCATGATCTTAATAGATGCAGAAAAATCATGTGATAAATTGAACATCCTTTCATGATAAAAACACTAAATTAGACTTAAAGTAAATGGACCTCAAGACAGTGAAGGCCATGTATGACATACGCACAGCTAATTACCATCATCAATAGTGAAAGACTAAAAACTTTTCCTCCCAAACCAGGAATAAAACCAGAATGCTCACTCTTGCCACTTTTATTCAAAATATTTTCGTAAGTCCTAGAAAATTAAGCAAGAAAAAGAAATAAAAGACATCCAAATTGGAAAGGAAGAAGCAATATTGTCTCTGTTTACAGATGGCAAGATCTAAAGGTGGAAAACCCTAAAGACTCAACCAAAATCTTAATACTTAATAAATTCAGTAAAAGTTACAGGGGATAAAAATCAACGTAAAAATCACTTGTATTTCTATACACCAATAACAAACTTAAAGAAAAATTGAGATAGCAATCCCATTTACAGCAGCATGAAAAACCATAAAATAGTTAGAAATAAACATAAACAAGGGGGTGAAGTATCTTTACACTGAAAACTATAAAGTGATGATGAAAGGAATTGAAGAATACAGAAATAAATGGAACAACAGCCCATGCACAGGAATTGGAAGAATTAATATTTCTAAAATGTCCATGCTTCTCAAGGGACCTACAGATTCAATGCAATCCCTATGAAAATCCCAATGGCATTTTTCACAGAAAAAAAATCTGAAAATTTGTGTAGAAACACAAACGACCCTGAGTAGCCAAAGCAGTAATGAGAAAGTAGAAGGAAGCTGGTTATCTTTTCTGATTGATTTCAAACCATATTACCAAGCTGTAGTTTTTAAAATATGTACTGGCTTAAAACCAGACACAGATCATCAAGAACAGGACAAAGAACCCAGAAATAAACCCACAAAAATATACAGTCAGCTAATCTTTGACAGGAAGCTAACGCACAATGTAGTAAGGATATTCTCTTCAATAAATGGTGTTGGGAAAACTGGATTTCCACATACCAAAAATATAACTGGTCCCCTATATTATGGCACTTACAAAGATTTACTCAAACCTGATTAAAGACTTAAAAGTAAGACTGAAAAAATGTGAAATTCCAAGGAGAAAACATAGGGGAAAAAGGAGAAAACATAGGGGAAAAATTCCTTGGCATTAGTCTTATCAATTATTTTATAACTTATTTTGACACCAAAGACAAAGGCAACAAATGTAAAAAATAAATAATTGGGACTTTATCAAACTAATAAGCTTCTGCATAGCAAAGGAAACAATGAAAAGGCAACCTATAGAATGGGAGACAATATTTGCAAACTATATATTCAATAATGGGTTAATTTCCAAAATACATAAGACACTCATACAATTCCATAGCAAAATACAAACATTCTGATTAAACACTGAGCAAAGTACCTAACAGATATTTCCCAGAAGGAGACATATAAATGGTCAATGAGTTCGTGAAAAGGTGCTCAGCATTGCTACACAAAGAAACACACATCAAAACCATAATGAGATAACGTCTCACATCTGTGTGGATGGCGTTTATCAAAAAGACGGATAAATGTTAGCAAGGATGTAGAGAAAAGGGAAACTTTGTGTACTGTTGGGTATGTAAATTGGTATAGCCATTCTGGAAAACAGCATGAAGATTCCTCCAAAAAAAAAAAAAAAAACTACCATTAGATCCGACAATCTCACTTCTCTGTATTCTTCATATAAAGCCAAAGGAAATGAATTTGATTTCCCTAATGGACATCTGTGCGCCCATGTTCATTGCAGCATTATTCACAGCGCTCAAGATACTGAGACAATCTTAATCTGTCAGTGGATGAATGGATAAAATTACCTTATACACACAAGCCCCAATGCAATATTTTATAAAAAGCAAATATGTAATTTTTGACAAATAAACCTGAAGGACATTATTCTTAGAGAAGCCAGAGAAAGACAATATATAGTATCACTTATATGTGGAATCAAAAACGGGACAAAACAAAACCAAAAACGAACAACAAAACTCCAACTCTTTAAAACAGCGTAGAATAGAAGGATGGTTGCCAAGCACTAGGAGTGACAGAAATGGAGAGAGATGTAGGAGAAAGGGTACAAGCTTTCAATGATAAGATGAATAGTTCTGAGGATCTAGCATATAGCATGGTGACTACAGATAATATACTTGAAATCTGCTAAGATCTTAAGTATTCTCACCAAAAAAAAAAATATATATATATATAAATATAAATATATAAATATAAATATATAAATATATAAATATAAATATATAAATATATAAATATAAATATATAAATATATAAATATAAATATATAAATATATAAATATATAAATATATAAATATAAATATAAATATATAATATAATATAAATATAAATATATAAATATAAATATATAAATATAAAAATATAAATATAATATAATATAAATAATATAAATATAAATATGAGGAGAGATGTGTTAGTTAACTTGATAGTTGGAATTTCACAATGTATATACATATAAGTTACTGCATTATACACTTTAAATATGTAGAATTTTATTTGTCAATTATACCTCAATAAAGCTGGGGAAGGAGGGAAAGTATTTTTTCTTTTCTTTGTTCGGACACCTGCAAGAGGCATTTCTGTCCTTCGTTCCCTAAGTATTGTGAGGTTGGATTTTATAAGTAGGAGACGAAGAAACCAGGCTTTCATCAGAGCAGGAGCCACAGCTAAGTTTGAGCATCCCACCATTGAAGTTTTGTTTCCCACAAAACCTATAGATGGACTTCAGGGCCATCAGTCTATTGCAAATATCCAATTGTTTCCTTCATTTATCTGAAGCATGAAAGAAAAGACAGATTCCTTTATCATTTGCCCAGTTTTCCCATGGAGGAGAAGAGAGGCAAGTACATTAACCACTTGTCACATCACCAGAAATCCATGGAACACTTCACCAAAAAAGCTGGTCACTCCAGAGTCTGGATGTCAGTCAGGTGCAGAGGGTAACAGGTCTCAAAAACCCATTCTGTAAAGGGTGTTGGTTCCAAAGAGATGGAAGGCTCAATGACCTGGGGCATAGTTGCAGGAACAGGTAGGTGTTCCAAGTAAGAGCAGAGCCATCAGAGCTGGCACAGTCAGCACAGACCAAATAAAAGGACTCAAATAGGAAGACAGGGGTCAAAGTGGCAAAAATTCTGAAGGCAGAGCAAAGTAGGTGGTCATAAGCTCCATATATAAAGAAAATAACCCAAGTCAAAAGGGCAGAGCCAAACCAACAGGTGAGTCCAGGAATAAGGAATTTTTTTTGATCTGAGTTAGTCACTTGGTGATGTTTCTGGAATGCTTAATTCCAGAAGCATTTGTTTATTAATAGAAAGGCAGAAGTAGCAGTTTAGGTCTTTATAGCCTTTATGGAGGTACTAAATAATGAAATAGCAGAGTAGAACCCTAAAACTTTACCATTTTGGGGATTATATTTGTAGCCAACCTGGGGAAGCTTTAAAGTTTTGTCTCAGAATAGCAGCCTAAATTTTGATACATAATAGATCATTTTTAGAATACTTTCTATTTGCTTGCACCTCTAATTTATTTCATTAGGTTACACTAAGGGAGGTTTCTCCTCAAACATTTTTAAAGACCGATCCATAATTTGTTTGTACCTCCTTTAAAAACCTGGAAACCTCCCCTTTGGACTTGGGCAATTGTCTGTTATTCTGAAACTCCTCCTATCCCACATATTCAGGAAATGTGAGCCCTGAATGGTAGTTGACTTGAAGTTTAAACAGATCATAACTCAAATGTGAAAGCAACTCTGCTGTTTGCTCACCAGGCTGTTAAGCCTGCCATTTCCAAAGGCGGCCTGCAGGGCAGGCTTGTTAAGCACAAGAAACTCGACTTGTCTGAAGCTTTTAGCCTGGACCGTGCCATCAGTTAGCATTTAAGTCAGAAATAAACTAGATGGCATGACCCTATGAAGATGGAAGATCACAACAAAATTGTTAATAAGATCTCAAAGGGATAACTCAGGAATAAAAATGTAACATGAAAGAAATGTTCTTCCTCATTTTTATATAAATAATTTTTCAAAAGAAATTGGAGAAAATGGTCATTAAAGTCAATAAATCCAGATGAGCAAATACTATTTGACTCATTAATCTTTTCTAAGTTTCATATACAAGTTCACCAATTAGTACCTGTCTAGCACTGAGGGTTCTGGCTTCTCAACAATTATTATTATCATTATTTTGACAGTCTCACTCTATTGTCGCCACTGGAGTGCAGTGGGCTAACATGGCTCACTGCAATCTCCACCTTCCAGACTCAAGAGATCCTCCCACCTCAGCCTCTCTAATAACTCGGACTACAGGAGCACACCACAAACCCAGCTAATTTTTGCACTTTTTGCAGAGAAGGGGTTTCACCATGTTGCCCAGGCTGCTCTCAAACTCCTGAACTCGAGCTCTCTCCACCTTCCTCGGCCTACCAAAGTGCATGGACTGCAGGAATGACCCACCATGCCTAGCCTTGACAATTATTATCAGTCATCCTTCATCACATGATTCAGAGCAGGAAATTGTAACAGTGTAGTGGAATGAAAAATGGCTTCCCTCTATCCTTTCAGGTTCTTTGGGCTACAAATTAAATTGACAAAGATTAACAGGAGTAAAACTGTATTTAATTATGTATGTATGCACAGGGGTCCCACAAAACATGAGCCTTAAAGGTCACATGATTGAAGCTTCAATAGCATCCTGAGTAACAAAGGAATAGGAGCTTTGGGCTTCTGAGGGATGGCTGGTGGTGACATAAGTCATAGAGTGAAGGAAGGAAATGTTTGGTGAATAAAGGTTATCTTGTTATGCAATTTAAAAGTCCCTCAGATAATAAAATTTATCTTCAGCAGTCTTCTTTTTAATACAGGTACTTTTACTAATACACTCTGCCTTTATGGATATACATTTATTTTACAATAGGACAGCTTTTCAGGGATACTCCTCTACCTGCCGTTTACCAGAAGCAGCAGCTCAAAACTGCCAAAGAAGTGTATTTTGGGGTGGCATATTCTGGTCCCCTGTGGTCATATTTTGGGGTATGTTCATATTTTGGTGTCTCCTGAGCCTCAACATTACTCCATCTGTCATTTCCCCAATAAGTTTTAAAATCCAGAAACTGAGTTGGTAAAGTAATAACCCATTGAAGAGGCATTTCTATGGCAACAACAAAAAAAGGAAAGTTAATAATTGGAGCAGACTATAAATCATGTTTGAGTCTGAAGGGCAGCCAGTCAAGACTTCTAAACTGTAGGTTAAAAGTATCTTTTGGTGTCTAAATGTCTCTGGTGATATGAGTGGCCCACAGGGAAACAGGCACAAAGGTTTTCCATATAAAAGTTGTGGTGATCTCTTTCATGTTCATATCAACTCATCCAGCTTCAGCATACAGGGCTTCAGGAAAAGGGTGATTTTTGTTCTTAGTCATACTAAGTTGAGAAAGGCAGTTGAAGAATTCTAGGCAAATGCTGGAGAAATTCAGGATCCAGTCCACTTTAAAAGGTTGAATAACAAAACCTCAACAGGATTAAAATCTATTAATAGGTACAGTATAGGTAGGCTTATACTGAAGCAAAATTTCCTTCTATAGTCACCCCCAGTTTTACCAAAGGTAATCACAGTAAGACTAGTTTGTTTGCAAGATAACTTTAATATCATGAAACTTGGCCTGATTATTTATATAAATAAAGCAAGAATAGTGACTGTTTAATACAGGCTCTTTAATGTAACTATAAAGTTTTTACTCCTTAAATTTTTAATTTTTTTTTTTTTTTTTTTTTTTTTTTTTTTTTTGAGACGGAGTCTGGCTCTGTCGCCTAGGCTGGAGTGCAGTGGCCGGATCTCAGCTCACTGCAAGCTCCGCCTCCCGGGTTTACGCCGTTCTCCTGCCTCAGGCTCCGGAGTAGCTGGGACTACAGGCGCCCGCCACCTCGCCCGGCTAGATTTTTGTATTTTTTAGTAGAGACGGGGTTTCACTGTGTTAGCCAGGATGGTCTCGATCTCCTGACCTCGTGATCCGCCCGTCTCGGCCTCCCAAAGTGCTGGGATTACAGGCTTGAGCCACCGCGCCCGGCCAAATTTTTAATTTTTATGGGTACATAGTAAGTGTATGTACTTAGGTACATGGGATTTTAATACAGGCATACAATATTAATATACCCATCAGGGTAAATAGGATGTCCATCACCTCAAGCTTTCATTATTTCTTTGTGTCACATACATTCCATTTATACTCCCTTAATTATTCTAAAATGTGCAACAAATCATTCTGGACTGTAGTCGCCCTGTTGTGCTATATCAAATATGAGATCTTATTCATGGTATTTAACTGTATTTTTGTGCGTATTAACCATCCCCACTCCCCCACCATCCCTAACTACTGTGTTCGGCCTCTGGTAACCACCATTCTACTCTCTATCTCCATCTGTTCAATTGTTTTAAGCTCCCACACATGAGTTAAAACTTGCGGCCGGGCGCGGTGGCTCAAGCCTGTAATCCTAGCACTTTGGGAGGCCGAGACAGGCGGAACGCGAGGTCAGGAGATCGAGACCATCCTGGCTAACACGGTGAAACCCCGTCTCTACTAAAAACTAGCCGGGCGAGGTGGCGGTGCCTGTAGTCCCAGCTACCTGGGAGGCTGAGGCAGGAGAATGGCGTGAACCCGGGAGACGGAGCTTGCAGTGAGCTGAGATCCAGCCACTGCACTCCAGCCTGGGTGACAGAGCGAGACTCCGTCTCAAAAAAAAAAAAAAAAAAAAAAACTTGCAAAGTTTGTCTTTTTATGCCTGGCTTATTTCACTTATAATGTCATCCAGTTACATCTATGTTGTTGCAGATTATGAGATCTCATTCATTTTATGACTAAATAGCACTCCATTTTGTATATGTACCACATTTTCTTGATCCATTCTTCTTTTGATGGACACTTAGGTTGCTTCCAAATCTTAGCTGTTGTGAATTGTGTTGCAGTAAACATGGGATCTCTTCCATATACTGATTTCCTTTCTTTTAGGTATATACCTAGCAGTGGGATTTGTTCTATTTTTAGTTTTTTTGACGAGCCTCCATACTGTTCTCTATAGTGTCTATATTAATTTACATTCCCACCAACAGTGTACAAGGGTTCTTTTCTCCACATCCTTGCCAGCATTCATTATTGCCTGTCTTTTGGATAAAAGCCAATTTAACTAGGGTGAGATGATAACTCATTGTAGTTTGGATTTGCATTTTTCTGATCAGTGATGTTTAGCACCTTTTCATGTACCCATTTGCCATTTGTGTGTCTTTTGAGAAATGTGTTAGATCTTTTTGCCCATTGTTTAACTGGATTATTAGATTTTTCCAACTGAGTTGTTTGACCTCCTTGTATGTTCTGATTATTAATCCCTTGTCAGATGGATAGTTTGGAAAATATTTCTCCCATTATGTGGGTTGTTGCTTCACTCTGTTGACTGTTTCCTTCACTGTGCAGAAGCTTTTTTAATGTGATTTAATCCTACTTGTCCATTTTTGCTTTGTTTTGCATGTGCTTTTGGGATACTACTCAAGAAATGTTTGCTCAGACCAATGTCCTGGAGAATTTCCCCAAGGATTTTGTCTAGTAATTTCATACTTTCCAGTCTTCGATTTAAATCTTTAATCCATTTTGATTAGATTTTATATGGTGAAAGATAGGGGTATAGTTTTAATCTTCTGCATATGAACATTTAGTTTTTGCAGCAACATTTATTAGAGACTATCCTTTCCTCAATGTATATTGTTGACATCTTTGTTGAAAATGAGTTCACTGTAGATATATGGATCTATTTCTGAGTTTTCTGTTCCATTATCTTATGTGTCTGTATGTTTTCTATGCCAGTACCATGCTGTTTTGGTGACTATAGTTCTGTAGTATAATTTGAAATCACACAAAGTGATTCTTCCAGTTTATTTTGCTAAAATATGATTTTGGCTATTCTGGGTCTTTTGTGCTTCCATATAAATTTTAGGATTGTTTTTTATATTTCTGTGAATTTTGATAGTGATTTCATTGAATCTGTAGTTTGCTTTGGTTAGTATGGACATTTTAACAATATTGGTTTCTTCCAATACACGAACATGGAATATCTTCATTTTTTTGTGCTCTCTTCAATTTCCTGCATCAATGTTTTATAGCTTTTATTGTAGAGAAGTTTCATTCCTTTGGTTGAGTTTATAGGTATTTTATTTTATTTGTAGCTATTGTAAAGGGGATTACTGTCTTGATTTCTTTTTTAGATTGTTCACTGTTGGTATGTAGAAATGCTACCAATTTTTGAATGTTGGTTTTTGTATCCTTTACTGAATTTGTCTGAATTTGCTGAACTTGTCAGTTCTAATAATTTTACTGAATTTTACTGAACTTTACTGCATTTCAGTTCTAATAATTTTTGATTGAATCTTTAGTTTTTTTCAAATATAAGATCATATAATCTGCAAAAATAATTTTACTTCTTCCTTCCTAATTTGAAAGTCATTTATTTCTCTTGTCTGATTGCTCTAGCTGTGACTTCCAATACTATGTTGAATAACAGTGGTGAAAATGGGCATCTTTCTCTTCTTCCAGATCTTAGAGGAAAGGCTTTCAACTTTTCCCCATTCAATATGATACTAGCTGTGGGTTGGTCATAGATGGCTTTTACTATGTTGAAATATGTTTCTTCTATACCCAGTGTATTAGTCCGTTTTCATACTACTATAAAGAACTGCCCAAGACTGGGTAATTTATAAAGGAAAGAGGTTCAATTGACTCACAATTCAGCATGGCTGGGGAGGCCTCAGGAAACTTACAATCATGGCAGAAGGTGAAATGGAACCTTCTTCACAAGGCAGCAGGAAGGAAAAGTGATGGACAAAGCGGGAAGAGCCCCTTATATGACCATCAGATCTCATGAGAACTCACTCACTGTCACAAGAACAGTATTGGAACCACCCCCATGACTAAATTATCTCCACATGTTCTCTCCCTTAACATGTGGAGATTATGGGGATTACAATTCAAAATTAGATTTGGGTGAGGACACAAAATCTAACCATATCACCAGGTTTCCTGGCACTTTTTTTGGTCATAAAGTGATGCTGAATTTTATCAAATGCCTTTTCAGCATTAATTGGAGTGATCATATGGCTTTTATTCTTTATTTTTTTGAAATGATGTATCATATTGATTGGTATGCATATGTCAAAATATCCTGGCATCCCTGGGATGAGTTCTACTTGGGCATGATAAAAAATCTTTCAATATGTTGGTGAATGTGGTGTGCTAATATTTTACTGAGGATTTTTGCATCAATGTTTATTAGCAATATTGGCCTATAGTTGCTTTTTGTTTTTTAATGTGTCTGAGTTTGGTATAAGGGGACTACCGGCCTCATAGAATGAGTTTGGAAGTATTCCTTTCTGCTGGGATGGAATATTTTCAAACTAATTTTTGGAATAGTTTGAGTAGGATTGGCATTAGTTCTTTAAATGTTTTGTAGAATTAGCTGTGTAGTCTCATCAGGTAAAGTTACTGTCTTTGCTAGAAGACTACTGTCGTTTCAATCTCTTGTTACTGGTCCGTTCACATTTTGGGTTTCAATCTTGGTAGACTGTATCTGTCTAGGAGTTTATCTCTTCTAGGATTTCAAGTTTACTGACACATAGTTGTTCATAATAGTCTCTAATAATTCTTTGAGTTTCTGTGATATCACTTGCAATGTCTCTTTTTTAATCTTTGATTTTATTTATTTGGATATCTTTTTTGTTGTTAGTCCTGCTAAAGGTTTGTAAGTTTTGTTTCTTTTCAAAAAAAATTTTTTCTCAATTGATCTTTTGTATTTTTCCATCTGAATTTTATTTATGCTCTTACATTTCTTTTTTGTACTAATTTGGGGTTTGTTGTGCTTTTGCTTTTATAGTTCTTTAAGATCCATCATTAGGTTGTTTATTTGAAGTTTTTCTACTTTTTGTTGTAGGCACTTATTGCTATAAACTTCCCTCTTAGCACTGTTTTGCTGTATCCCATAGGTTTTGCTTTTTCTGTTTCCATTTTCATTTGCTTCAATACATTTTTAAAATTTCCTTTTAAGTTACTCATTGACACACACACTGGTCATTCAGGATTATTATGGTTTAATTTCTATATGTTCATATGCTTTCCAAATTTCCTTTTGTTGATTTCTACTTATTCCATTGTGATCAGAAAATATATTTGATATTATTTCAATTTTTTGAATATTTTCAGACTTGTTCTGTGGCCTAACATATAGTCTTTGAGAATGATTCATGTGTTGAGGAGAAGAATGTGT
Organism: Rhinopithecus roxellana; assembly: GCF_007565055.1. Taxonomy (NCBI): domain Eukaryota; kingdom Metazoa; phylum Chordata; class Mammalia; order Primates; family Cercopithecidae; genus Rhinopithecus; species Rhinopithecus roxellana. Next base: position 17,498,075 of record NC_044559.1, read on the forward strand.
GTTCTGCAGATAATGGATGAAATAGTCTGTAAACATTGATGAGGTTCATTTGGTCTATAGTGCAGATGAGGTCTGATGGATCTTTGTTTTTCTGTCTGGATGATCTGTCTAGTGATGAAAGGTGTAGCATTAAGATCTCCCACAGTTCATGTGTTCAGATTTATTTCCGTCTTTAGTTTCAATAAAATTTGTTTTTTATATCTGGGTGCTTCAGTGTTGGGTGCGTATATATTTACAATAGTGATATCGTCTTGCTGAATTTATTTTTTACCATTAAATAATTACCATCTTTGTCTCTTTTTACAGTTTTTGTCTTGAAATCTATTTTGTCTGATGTAACTACTGCTCTTTGTTGGTTTGCATGCGCATGGATTATCTTTTTTCATCTCTTTATATTTAGTCTGTATCTTTATAGGTGAATTGTTTCTTATTGGCAAGAGATCACTGGGTCTTGTTTTTTAATCCATTTAATCACTCTTTGTCTTTGCATTGGAGAGTTTATGCCATTTACATTCAATATTACTATTGATAAGTAAACTACTGGCATTTTGTTATTTCTTGCTATTTTGTGGTCTTATCATTCTTCCTTCGATTCTATTTTCCTTACTGTGAAAGTGATTTTCTCTAGTGATGTTTTAATTTCTTACCTCATTTTTTTTGTGTATCTGTTGTGTTGGTTTTTTGATCTAAGGTTATCATAAGGATTGCATTTAACATTATTACCTATTTTAAACTGATGACAACTTAAATGTAATTGCAAAAACAAACACACAAACAACAAGAAAACTAAAACAACTCTACACTTTATCTTCACCCCATACTTTTTAAAATTTGTGTTTATATTTTATACTGTCTGTCTAAAAAGTTGTTTGTTTTTATTTTTGATAGGCTTCTTTTCCTACTCAAGATATGAGTAGTTTACAAACCACAATTACAGTGTTACAATATTCTGTATTTGTGTGTGTACTTACTTTTACCTGTGTGTTTTGTACCTTCAGATGATATCTTATTGGTTTTTAATGTCCTTTTCTTTCTGATTAAATAACTACCTCTAATGTTTCTTGTAGGATATGTCTGGTGTTGACAAAATTCCTCAGCTTTTGTTTGGGAAAATCTTTGTCTTTCATGTTTTGAAGGATATTTTCACTGTATATAATATTCAAGGATAGATATTTTCCTTCAGCATTTTAAATCTATCATGCTACTTTCTCCTGGTCTGTAAAATATCCAGTGAAAAATCTGCTGCCAGACATATTGGAGCTCCTTTATGTGTGTGTGGTTTTTTTTTTTTCTTTTTTCTCGATGTTTTTAGGATTCTTCATTCTTAACCATTGATAGTCTATTAAATGTCTTGAGGTAGTCTATTTGGTTTAAATCTGCACGGTTTTCTATAATTATTTTGTACTTGAATATTGATATCTTTAGGTTTGGAAAATTCTATGTTATGATCTTTTTGAATAACTTTCTTACCTCAGTCTTTTTCTCTACCTGCTCTTAAGGCCAATAACTCTTAGATGTGCCTTTTGAGGCTATTCTCTAGGTCTTAGAGGCATGCTTTATTAATTTTTATTTTTTCTTTTGACTATTCTGACTTTCTATTTTCAAATAGCTTGTCTTCAAGCTCAATAATTATTTCACTCATTCAGTTCTGTGTTGAGAGACTGGTGTATTCTTCAGTTTGTCAATTGAATTTTTCAGCTCCAGAATCTCTGCTTAATTATTTTAAATTATTTCACTGTCATTGTAAAATTTATCTTGTATGATTCTGAACTCCTTCTCTGTGTTATCTTGGATTTTATTGAAATTCCTCAATAAAGCTACTTTTAATTACCTGTCTGAAAATTCACATACTTCTGTTACTCTGGAATTGATCATCAGTGTCTCATTTAGTTCATTTTGTGAAATCTTCTTCCTGTATGGTCTTGATGTTTGTGTATGTTCACGGATGTCTGGGCATCGAAACATGTATTTATTGTGTCCTTTGCAGTCTGGGCTTATTTATACCCATCCCTCTTGAGTAGGCTTTCCAAGTATTAAAGGGAATTGAGTGTTGTGATCTAAATCTGTGGTCACTGCACCCATTTGTGCATTCGAGGGCACTACAGGCCCCATAATGCTGTAAGTTTTACAGACTTAAAGAGTTATTGCCTTGGTAGTCTGGGGTAAGATTGTGGAGAATTCCCTGGATTTCCAGGCAGAGTCTTTCTTGTTGTTTTCCCTTATTTTCCACCTGAACAGAGCCTCTCCCACTCTGTGCTGAATTGCCTGGAGTTGAGGGAAGGGTGACTCAAGCATTCCTATGGCCACTACTACTGGGACTGTGCTGGGTAACAACTGAAGCCAGCACAGTACCGGTCCTTGCCCAAGGCCTGGCATGCCTATTTCTTGGCTGCCACTTATGTTTATTCCAAGACCCAAAGACTCTGTAGTCAGCAAATAATGTATCTTGCCAGCACTGGGTCTTTCTTTTTAGTGCAGCCAGTTCCCTTCTGGCCCAGGGTAGGTCTAGAAATGGCATCCAGGAGATAGAGCCGGGATCAGGAGCTTTAGGAACCTGTTTTGTGTTTTTATATTTTACTGGGGTAGAGCTGGTATCCAGGTTGCAAGACAAAGTCCTATTTATTTTTCCCTCTCCCTTAAGCAGAAGTCACTGCTCATGACTACCACTGCTTGAGGCTCATAGCAACTACAATCAGGGTACTGCTGGTTTTTTTTTTGTTTGTTTGGATTTTGAAGGCCCAAACACCCTTTATTCAGCAAGTGATAGGTCTTTACAGGCCTGGTTCACCTCATTCAAGGCAGTGAGCTCCCTTCTGGCTCAGGGTAGGTCAAGAAATGCCCTCCAAAGAGCTAAGACCTGAAACTTGGACTTCAGGAGTCTGCTTATTGCTTTATTTTACTGTGGGCTCAACTGGTACCCAAGTTGCAAGACAATGTCTTTCATACTCTTTTCATCAAGCAGGAGTCTCTCCCCACGGCCACCACAGCTGGGAATGTGCTAGGCCACACCTGAAACCAGCACAATACTGAGACTTGCCCCAGGCCTGTGGCAACTGCTGCTTGTCTATTACTGACATTTAATGCCTAAGGGCTCTTTATTCAGCAGGTAGCAAATTCTGGCAGGACTGTATCCTTATCTTCAGGGCAGTGGGTTCCCTTTTGGCCAAAATGGGTCCAGAAATGTTGTCCAGGAGCTATGGCCTGGAATGGCAACTTTTAGGACCCTGCTTGGTGCTTTGACTGACTGAACTCATATCCAAGTTGCAGGAATAAGTCCTCTTTACTCTTTCCTCTCCTTTCCTCAAGCAGAAGGACTCTCTCCTGGAGCTGTGAGCTCTGTTACCTGGGGTTGGGGGAGGGGTATTACAACTCTCCTTGGTTACCTCAGTTATTGTTTCACTGGGTCATATGTACCCCAGGTCAGCTGACTCTGAGTACAGCACAGCACCAAAACTTCCCCAGGAATTTCTGTCCTTGTGGTCTGGACTGTCTTGCAAGCCTATTTAAGACCTTACAGCACTTTAGTCCATGCTAGTGGGGCATGCTAAAACTCAGGTTTTGATCACTGGGATGGATGATTCCCCTCTGGTTAGTGCTGGCCTACATACTCCCTCCATGGGTACAGCCCAGTTCTGCCCTGTGATGTTTTCTACTGTGACAGGGTAGCATTGAGTTCCAATGCAAAATCACATAACCACTCTGCTCTCCTTCTCCCAAATGCACAGATTCTCTCTCCATGCCATGCTGTACTGCTGGGGGATGGGAAAAGAGTGGTGTTGACAAGTAGACTCTTTCCTACCCTCTTCAGAGCCTCTTTCTTTGCTATGATGTTAAATCCAAGTTCTGTGACTGTTCACCCGATTTTTTAGTTCCTATGAAGATGCTTTCTTGTGTGGACAGTTGTTAAATTTGGTGTTTCCGCAAGGGTATGATCACTGTAGGGTTCTATTCAGTCACCTTGCTCTGCCTCTTCCTGGGCTCTTTTAAGTTTGCTTTGCTAGAACTTTTAGTAAGAAATTTCAGATTGGGCTTTTAAAAGCTTCTCGGAACTAAAAAGTCAAACCAAGGACTCACCATCAAACTTTGCCTGTAATACCTATAGATACGGGTGAATTCCTCTTTGTAACTCCTCAAGTATCCTGAGGTTCCTGGGCCTGGCAGAAAGTGGCATTCCTTTCCCATCTGTCAAGCAACCATGTGAATCATGTACTCAAGGTACCACACCATTTATTTCCCATATGGCCCTATGAAGTCAACCCTAATTCCTTAAAGTTTGTTCATTTCAGAAAGTGAGACATCACAGTCAAAGCCTTGGTAGTATAACCACTGTTTCCAATTGTGCTTTGTTACAAGAAGAACAAGTTTTTTTATTAAGCTTATGCAAATGCCTGTATTGCCATTGGGAGAAGAATAAAAAGAATATTCTTGAAGAGTGTCCATTCTGGAGAGATCAAGTTGGGGGAAAAGTAAATGTTTCCATTTTTGTTCACAAAATTGTACTTTACCAAATTGCTATATGGTATAGATAGCTTAAATAAAAGAAAAGGGTTTTCTTAAATCTGGAAAAATAAACATTGAAAGAACAAGCAATGTTTCAAACAAAACAGTAATTAAACAATTTTCATCGTCAGTTCGTTGAGACCCTTGTAATTCTTGTTTTACTTGATGTGGAGTTAACAGCTTCATGAACCTGTCAATGTCTTCACTAGAGCACTGGATAGTCGAACCCAGTCCGATGGTATGATCTTAAAGTTATCAGGAATCTGTACTTGTCTTTTCCACGAATTTTCTTGAAGATAAAGCACTTTTGGATTTTAGATACTTAATGTCTGTGGATGACAGAAGACTTAAAAATAGACATGATTAAAGATCTGAGAGTTTATTAAAATGTAATTGACAATAAAATTTGGTTATCTCTGTAACATAATATTTAAAAATAACCGTGATTATGACTGATTTACCAGGACTTACCAGTTTTCTAGGAATTGTATAACATTTCTGGAACACATATTAATAATGTATATCTGTATAACTCAAAGAAGGTTAAATATTTTTCCAGTTTTAATTTTCTATTTTGCTATTTTAAATTCTGGGGTACATGTGCAGGTTTGTTACATAGGTAAATGTGTGCCATGGTGGTTTTCTGTACCTGTCAACCCATCACCTAGTTATTAAGCCCAGCATGCACTACCTATGTTTCCTGATGTTCTCCATCCACCTAACCCCTCCCACCGACAGGCCCCCAGTGTGTTTTGTTCTCCTCCCTGTGACCATGGGTTCTCATTGTTGAGCTCCCAGTTATGAGAACACGTGTTTGGTTTTCTGTTTCTGCATTAGTTTGCTGAGAATAATGGCTTCCAGCTACATCCATGTCCCTGCAAAGGACATAACCTCATTTTTTTTATGGCTGCACAGTATCCCATGGTGTATATATACCACATTTTCTTTAGTCTATCATTGATGGACACTGATTCCATGTCTTTGCTATTGTGAATGGTAGTACAATGAACACACATGTGTATGTATCTTTATAATAGAATTATTTGGATTTCTTTGGGTATATATACACCCAGTAATGAGATTGATGGGTCAGATGGCATTTCTGGTTCTAGGTCTTTGAGGAATCACCACACTGTCTTCCACAATGGTTGAACTAATTTACATTCCCAGCAACAGTGTAAAAGCATTCCCATTTCTCCACAGCCTCTCCAGCATCTGTTGTTTCTTGACTTTTTAATAATCACTGGCCAGGGGCGGTGGCTCATGCCTGTAATCCCAGGACTTTGTGAAGCCAAGGCAGGCAGATCATGACGTCAAGAGATAGAGACCATCCTGGCCAACATGGTGAAACCCCATCTCTACTAAAAATAAATTAGCTGAGCGTGGTAGCGTGCACTTGTAGTCCAAGCTACTCGGCTGAGGCAGGAGAATCGCTTGAATGTGGGAGGTGGAGGGTTGCAGCGAGCCAAGATTGTGCCACTGCACTCCAACCTGGTGACACAGCAAGACTGTCTTAAAAAAAAAAATCAATAATCACTACTCTAACTGGTGTGAGATGGTATCTCATTGTGGTTTAGATTTGTATTTCTCTAATGATCCATGATGAGCTTTTTTTCCATGTTTGTTGGTGGCATAAATGTCTTATTTTGAGAAATGTCTGTTCATGTTCTTGGCCCACTTTTTAATGGGGTTGTTAGTTTTTTTTCTTGGAAATTTAAGTTACTTGTAGACTCTGGATATTAGACCTTTGTCAGATGGATAGATTGGAAAAACATTCTCCCATTCTGTAGGTTTTCTGTTCTCTACTGATGAGTTTCTTTTGCTCTGCAGAAGCTCTTTAGTTTAATTAGATCCCATTTGTCAATTTTTTCTTTTGCTCCAATTTCTTTTGATGTTTCTGTCATGAAATCTTTGTTTGTGCCTATGTCCTGAATGGTATTTCCTAGATTTTCTTCTAGAGTTTTTATAGTTTGGGTTTTACATCTAAGTCTTTAATCCATCTTGAGTAAGTTTTTGTATACAGTGTAAGGAAGGAAGGGGTCCAGTTTCAATTTTCTTCATATGGCTAGTCACTTCTCCCAGTTTCATGTATTAAACAGGGAATCCTTTCTCCATTGCTTGTTTTTTGTCAGGTTTGTTGAAGATCAGATGTTTATAGATGTGTGGTCCTATTTCTGAGTTCTCTATCCTGTGCCATTGGTCTATGTGTCTGTTTTTATACCAGTACCATGCTGTTTTGGTTACTGTAGCCTTGTAGTATAGTTTGAAGTCAGGTAGCTGATGCCTCCAGCTTTGTTCATTTTGCTTAGGATTATCTTGGCTATACAGGCTCCTTTTTGGTTCCATATGAATTTTAAAATAGTTTTTCTAATTCTTTGAAGAATGTCAATGGTAGTTTAATGGGAGTAGCTTGAATCTGTAAATTTCTTTGGCCAATATGACCATTTTCACAATATTGATTCTATCTGTGAGGATAGAATGTTTTTCTATTTGTTTGTGTCCTCTGATTTCCTTGAGCAGTGGTTTGTAGTTCTCTCTGAAGAGGTCCTTGACTTCCCTCATTAGTTTTATTCCTAGGTATTTTATTCTCTTTGTAGCAACTGTGAATGGGAGTTCATGCATGATTTGGTTCTCTGCTTGTCTATTGTTGGTGTAAATGAATGCTTGTATTTTTTGCACATTTATTTCGTATCTTGAGACTTTGCTGAAGTTGCTTACCAGTTTAAGAAGCTTTAGGGCTGAGAGGATGGTGTTTTCTAGATACAGTATTAGTCAAGCATCATTTCTTACTTGACAATTCCTCCAATATAATTAAACGTATCAGATAAACCTAATTAGCCTAATGTCTCTTTTATAAGAAAAGAAAAAAATTATCTTGGCAAATCTCTGAAGCCTGTTTAGAAAATCTCAAACTAATTCAAGGTCAAAAAAGACTTAATTTAAAACTGAATTATTGGGAGTTTCTCAAATATCAAAAGGTTTAAAATATTTGATGAAATAGGATCACAGAACACTTTGAAATAAAATCAAAGACACAAGATTTCAAAGGCAAATACAGAAAATTAACATAGTTGTAGATAAAATGAAATTAAATCAAATGACACAAGATTTCAAAGGCAAATACAAAAAATTAACATAGCTATAGAAAAAAACTTAGCTCTTTTAACATTGAGAAGATCTGATTGTCATAAGTAATCAAAGATATAATAATTAAAACATGAAACAGTTATTTTGACAAAACGCAGAATCTCCCCCACCCTCCAGAACAATCAAAAGGTAAAGAAATTTTACTTACCATATTTTATCGATATTCAAGAATATCTTGCTTTTAAAAGGGATGACGAATTCTAGTTTTGCATCACTATACTTTAATATCGAAATAATAAATTGATTGCTATTTTTACAAAACTTATAAATTCATTCCATTTTAATCAGTTTGACCACTCAAATTTCTCTTTCCCTTTATCACTCCTTCAAATTTTCTATATCCATTCAGTTTTTATTCATTCTTCCTTATTCATTCTTAACCTTCCAAAATCTTACCATTTTTTTTCTCAGCAAAAAATCTCATCCTCATATCTCACATGTTACTTTCCTTGTACATTTTGTATACACTTCCTTTCCTTGTTACTATGAGTTTGATTTACATATTAGAATTTTAAGTCTTAGTAACACAATTTCCTGTGAAAACCTAGGAACAAGAAATTTTAAATGGTCTGAATACACATTTCATAATTTCTAGGAACACATGCTTCCTCAGAACAGTTTAATATGAAACAGCATATTTACTAAAAGACTCAATGATTTTTTTTTCTTTTTATAAACTCCAAGAAGCCAAAATAAACTGAAACTTATGTTCAGCAATTAATATTTCAGTATTTTACTTTATTTGGAAATGACATACACATTCAATTAATATCCATCATCTAAGGGTATAGTTACCAAAGAGACTGGGAAAGCATTTTAAGTAGACATATTATAACATTGTCTAAAAGTTTGTAAACTTTTATTCTACTTACATTTATTTCACTCACTTGTTCCTTGCAATTATGCTTAGATTATTTATGAAATTTAAATGATACATTAGACAAAAGCAAGTCATCTCAAGGTATTTTCCTGTCAACTATATTTGTAGCACATGCATTTAGGCAAGTATCACAAAATCAAGAATATAAAAAGTTAAATAATTGGGCTTTTGTTTTTTGGCTGTGCTTTATATACAAAAAGTAATGGACACTGCACTTTCTCTTGTGCATTTGTTCTTAGGTTGAACCAATTATCTCAGGATTTTAAACATCCAATGAAAATAAAAGTTGTCTGTCTGCATTATATTTAATGCTAACAACTCAAGACATGTTTTAATTAAACCAATGACATTTTTATTTACCAAAGTTTACTAAGCTAACATGAATTTGAGAAACATTTGTGTTCTATTTTTCTGAGAGAATAATTTTTTAAACACTTACTTTTCCCGAAGTCAATTTAGAGGTCATTTGGAGGTAGAAAAACATATTACATAACATATATACCTATGTAGACATCCATAAACACAGACAGAACAGATATCTCAGCTTTCACTCTAAACTTTTGCCCCATGGCAGCTATAGTAATTCAAAACTTGCTGAATCTGGCATATTCAACAAAATAAGGTTACCTGCTCAGATGGTTAAAACTTTTAAGTGTTTTCATTTGCTGGTTTCCAAACAGTCGTCTCCCTCCCTCCCTCTTTCCCTCCCTCCCTCCCTCTTTCCTTCCCTCCCTCCCTCTTTCCTTCCCTCCTTCCTTCATTTATTTTCTTTCCTTTCCTTTGTTTTATTTTATCTGAGAATTATCTTTCTTAAATTTGCATTTCAAAAGTAATGGTTCTTGGATAAGACAGGGTAGAAAATTTACATCTCAAGGGCACAGAGGAAGAATGCACATTTACCAAGAAGTTTTGGAGGCATATTTGCCTATTATCAGATGTCTAGGATAATTACTATTTAAAATTTTCATTCTTTTCTTAATTGCAGGACAGTTCCATTTTCAATGTCTTGATTTTCTAAAGTATCTACAAGCTTCTTGAGATACATAGATGAGGTTTGGGAATTAGTAAAAGGTGAGTTTGAATTTCTTCTAGAGGCACATTTCTATTTTTGTGAAGACTCAATTTGTAAAACACTTGTTTTTAATTCTTCAAAGAATTGGGTTGCAACCTAAATAGTATCAAGGGTTTGACTCATCCATCCTGCATTATCTTCAGCTTGCTCCTTTACATCAGGGAGAAGATTTCCCACTAAGATGGAAATCAAAAGATTCCTTTATTCTATATTTGGAACTGTTCATCTTTGGAATGTTTTAATAAACTTTTTTTTCTTTCTATGCATATAGTTCCATTTTAGCTTAGGAGAGAAAGCCTAAAAAAAAATTGTTACACTCTGAATATAAACCAAAGTTCTAAAACAAAGGTATACCTTAACAGGTGACTCAATTCTAAAACTAATAAGCCTTTTATGGCTGCACCACAGATGCACCAGTCATCTTCAAAGCGAAAGTAAAATGATAAGAGTTCTTCCAAGAGCTAGAGTCACTCAAAGACATACAGAAGAAAGACTTAGACAATGTCTCTGTGAGCTGGCAACAGTTAGTATACTATGTCCAAATGGGGTGCAACCAACATTTCTTTCTGACCATATTCTTGGGAGCTCCTAACCTACATACCCCTGGCAGGCAGAAGGCCAAGCCAAGATCTCAGCTCTCCTTTGGAGAAAGAGAATGAGTAACAAATGGGTACTCCAAAGCCAAGAGTTATAATTCAAATAAATTCTTAAAATGTTTCTCTTGAGCTGAAGGAATTTATTGAGGAAATTGAGCTGAATTTGGAGAAGATGGATTTTCAATTAGAGACCCAAAGATCCAAATGAGCTTTTAGAGGATCAGGGACCTGGACATAAGGAAGTATGAGGGCAGAGAAGGGGAATTTATGGTCAAAGAATTTTAACTTGTTCTAAATCTGTATTCTCCTTTTTAATATTGCTAAGGAAGTCTCTAAGGCAATCTGTTACAGTTCTTTGTGTCTTCATTTCAATTTGATTTTTCCACAGGTACCAATAAGACAGTTGTTTAGGATGAGAGCTCTCTAAAATTTTTTCAAATATAACCAACTTATTGCTTTGAGTTGCTTCTAGAATAAGACTTTTCATGAAAATACTTTCCAGGTTTAGAATACCATGATGGAAATGGTGTTCCTAAAGTGAGTACAGAGAATGCAGCCCCCGTGATCTAAAAAGTTTGCTGTCGGAGATAAACTAAGAAAGCAAAAACCTTCATTGCCAGAGGTGGTAAGAACAGTGTTTGTGAAAATGGTGTCTCTGGTCTCTCACAGAAAATTGGGGTGCCTCCAGTCCCTCAACCATTATGTGTCATTGGTGACACCAATTAGGCGCTACTGGGACTGGACTTTCACAGTGTTTATCAAGCAGTTGAAGGTAGAGACAACAAAGGCCCTTACGGATTGGGACCTCATTAAGACAAACTCACTTGGGCACTGCCATGACTGAACAGATACTGCTGCTTGTGACCTTGTGTCTGCAACTTCCAGCCTATTCAACGGGCTGACGCAAGCTGGCACACTTGCCTGCCGATTGGCAGAGACTGAAGACAGTGTTCTCAGTGGTCAAATAGCCAGATTCTCAGGACATAAGACAAAAGGAGAACCTCATACTTTTTTTTTTTTTTTTTTTTTTTGGTCTGAGACCTACAGCCAAGTTTGTCTAAACAGACATCACTCTCGTGAGAACTGTGAACTTACCTGGCTGGGAGGCCGGCTCAAATAATAAGCTTATATATAAGCCTTACGCCTATGTTCTTTACCGTCTGATTCTCCTCCTTATGACACATGAAATAAAAAGGAAAAAAAAAATGACCGTCTCTAGGAGGGAAAAGGTCAGAAAACAAGAGTACTCATACCCTGCCAAAAAAAAAAAAAAATTGCTGTATGCGTGTGAACAAGAACTAGTTCATACAGGTTTTTTCCTGCTAATTCAAATTTAGAAAGGGAACAAGACAAACTCCTACTACTCTTACTTTGACCACACTTTGTAGGCAGAGATCTGGCAACCTGATGTGGAAAGAAATATCATTTGTGACCACCATTTTGTCAGGAGTCACGGGATTCTACAGCCGCAGCAAACCTGGAGCAAACTGGTCCCCCCCAATCTAGATGAGACAAACCAGTGATAACTGAAAATCACAATAAAATTGTAATACTCAAGATCCCAAAGAGATGATTCAGAAATAAAAAAGTACCATTTAAAAAAAAATGTACTTAATTTTTTTTTTTTTTTTTTTGAGATGGAGTCTCGTGCTCTGTCGCCCAGGCTGGGGTGCAGTGACACGATCTCTGCAAGCTCCGCCTTCCGGGTTCACGCCATTCTCTTGTCTCAGCCTCCAGAGTAGCTGGGACTACAGGCACCCGCCTGCCACCACACCCAAATAATTTGTATTTTTAGTAGAGACGGGGTTTTCACCCTGTTAGCCAGGATGGTCTTGATCTCCTGAGCTTGTGATCTGCCCCTCTCAGCCTCCCAAAGCGCTGGGATTACAGGCATGAGGCACTGTGCCTAGCCCCTCCCACCCCCCCCCTTTTTAAATTTATTTATTTATTTTTTTAATTTTTTATTTTATTTATTTATTTTTTTTGAGACAAAATCTTGCTCTGTAACCCAGGCTGGAGTGCAGTGGCAGATCTCGGCTCATTGCTACCTCCGTCTCTGGGGTTCAAGTGATTCTCCTGCCTCAGCCTCTTGAGGGGCTGGGATTACAGGTGTGTGCCACCACACCCAGCTAATTTTTGTAATTTTTAGTAGAGATGGGTTTCACCATGTTGGTCAGGCTGTTCTTGAACTCTGACCTCAGGTTATCCACCCGCCTCGGCCTCGCAGAGTGCTGGGATTACAGGTGTGAACCACCATGCCCAGCCCCCTTCCTTCCTTCTATATAAATAATTTTTAAAATATTTGGATAAATGGCCATTAGGCTAGAGTTATAAAATATTAATAAATCCAGATTAGTAGATTCTATTACTTTGTCTCACTACTTGAACTTTCTCTTAAAGTATTATGTACAAGACAGATAATTAGTACCTGTGTAGCACTAAGAATTCTGACTTCCAACAATTATTATCAGCCATCCTTTATTAGATTGATTCAGAGTAGAAAATTGTGATGTGCTATTTAAATGGAACTGAGATTGTAATCACCGATCTTAAGCAATATTTCAGTCTTGTTCTTCAACAATTGGTAAGTTTCCAGTTTTGGGGGGAAATGAAATGGAATTCCCATGTGGATTCTACATGAGCAATTGGACAGACTTTTAACAATAGCTCTAGTATTTTTGACTCTTTGGAAGATGAGTGGGTTTGAGAGGAAGGTATGTTTGGCTATTTTCAAAGCTCTACTATAGTTGTTAATTACAATGATAGTTAAAGGTGTAGATATTAAGAGTTAAATAATATTCATAGTCTATAAAGCCACAAATGTCAGGTAGGGTTCACAAGTTAGGCAGGCAGGATCAAAATGATTGCCCTACCTAAAGAGGGCAGTTGATGTTCATCTCCAACTAAGTGTTATACTCTGGCAAAGAAAGCTCAGAGAAAGAGCTGAAAATATTTCGAGTTTTGTTTCTAAAGCTCACTCTGGTCCCAAGCAAGTGACTAGCTTTGGCCAGTAGGATGTTAGTAGGTATTATTCATGCAGAAGCTTAAAAGCCTACTTGTATCAGCCCACCTTCTCTTGGAATTCTGCTACCGTAAGTACAAGCCTAGGCTAACCTGCCTGAGAATTAAAGATCACAAGAAGATCGCAAAGGTGTCCCATACAATCAGCCTAGAGCCAACCAACTTCAAAACATGCTGAAGCCCCCAACCAAGATCAGCAAAAACACTTATGCAACCTGTAGCTGACTGAAGACCCGTAGTGAGTCCGGCTAAGTCTGGCCTAGTTTAGCAGAATTGCTCGATTATCCCATAGATTCATGAGAAATAATAAATATTGACTATTGTATCACACAGGTTTTGTGGTAGTTGGTTACATAGCATTAACATGCCAATAGATAACTGCTATACCACCCCATAGAAAATGATCAATACATGTTAGCTATATACACTCATATTTCATTGAAACTAAGAAGCCTTTGCAATGGCACTGTTTTGCTTTTTCCAGCAGCTTTCTATAGAAAGTTTTCATACAATAGCACTATAACTAACATATAGCTAATAGTGACTGCTATATTCCATAAATTATCAGATGCATCCTGAATTAATAAGCCATTACAGTATAAAAGTTCTGCTTATTATAGAAAATTTCACCAGTACTCCACAAAATACTTGCGTGATTGGTGAGTGTAGCTGAAACCTGGCTCCTTGGAACCATTTTGCTACAGAAATAAAGGTTGTCAGGTTGACACAATACAGAATCAGAATTTGGGGTTCGTGAATAAAGGGTTGCTAAATAGTGTATGGTGAATGGTCTCCTCCGTTAAAGCAGGTAAATGCTGTCCTCTTTGATCTCCTAGGTGACCAGAGAAGTCTGAGACACCCACGAGGGCTTCCAAGTTGTCAAAACATCACAAGGACAAAGGCTTGAGAAACAAGGCTTCCTTTCACACTTGCAATTTGAAGGGATAAAATATGGTCCCTAGAGTCTCTTTATGCTGAATTAGGATATTGTTTAATTACACTGGCCATAAATGATGTGGGGACAGTCAGTGAGATTTTAAATACTACAGTTAAACATTCATTGCATGTTTTGCTTTTTATGTTTCTTCAGGGCTTGTGCACTACTGAGGGACAAATTAATATTCCATTATTTCAATCCCTTAGTTTTTAATAGAGTGAGGAAAATGAGGTTAATATTTGGCATTTATACTTTTAATGGCAGTTTACGGGCATTAGAAGAAAATCAATAATGTCATTTCATTGCTGTTTTTCATTTTAAACCAAAACTAATCCCCAGGTTGAGACCTACACTTGACTCCAAATAACGTTAACCTGTATATGGAATATATATATATATATATATATATATATATATATATATATATATATATAATTCACATATGTGTGTGTATATATTCATATATATGTGTGTATATATTCATACATACTCTTCATCTTAAAAAAACCTTAAAAGTACTTTCACAGATGATGAATATATATACACACATACACACTCTTCATCTTAAAAAAAAAAACCCCGAAAGTACCTTTAACAGATGATGAAGGCCACTGCAAAGATGAGTGTCCCCAAAGTGTTTGATAAAATGATGACACCACAGGGATCTGGATTGTCCCTTACACGATGAAAACTGTGGGGGCGGTGGGGAAGTATTTCTCAGTCAAGAAGAATTAGCCTTCCATAGCTGAGTGATGAGCTGATTCTGAATTTTATTTTTGCCAAGAAATTCCTGTTACTCCCCTATGTCCATGTCTAAGAAAGGACCTTTGCCTTATTAATGATCAGGCTTGGGAACCAATCTGCTACATTATCCTCTTTGCCTAAGATCCAGCTTTGATTTCCTGCCCAGACACCTTATGGTTCCCTGAGAGGGCAGAGGTACTGACCCAGTGGGATGAGAGAGTATGGATTTTGGGATCACAAAGGTCATGTGTTAAAGCAACATATTAGTGAATATTTATTGAATAGTTTTTAATGTGCCAAGCTCTCTTCTAAGGGCTAAACATTTGGCATTTGATTTACCACTCACATCAGACCTATTATGTGGGTGCTGTTAATAGCTCTGTTTTACATATAGAGCTGGGGAAACTTGAGACAGAAATTAAGGGACTCACAGAGACGTAATAGTTATTGTGTGGCACAGACAATATTCAACTCCCAGTAGACTGACTCCACGGGCTTCTCTGTGTCTCTCCAGTGGAAGCCTTCCTCAGTTAGACTGGTCATTTTCAGATTCAGACAGACTCTTCAGATGAGCTAGAGGCGTTAGAAGAAGAGGCATCTTGGTTCTGTTATGAAGTAAACTATGTGCAGTCACACAAAATCATATTCAGGAAGTTGTTTAGGGCTTCTCAGGGGTTGAGATAGAGTTTAAGGTACACAACATCAAGTGTCCAATGGCAAAAGGTGGGGTGAGTCTGGGCCCCAGTGGATGAAATGTCCTGGGAGAATAAAGAGAAACACACATCTGTATTCCCTCCCCTCTCTTGGGCTCCACTCTCTCCTTGATGGCATTTGGGATTAGAGAGCAAGTGTATATGAGTTAGATCTGATGCTAATTAGAAGACATGTCCCCTCATTGCCATGTGAAGACAATGTTCATTAACTAAAAAACATTCTCTCCATTGCTGTAGAAATTACAATAATGACATTGGTAATAGAAAATTCTACAGCAGAAACACATCAAAGTTATTTCTACTCTCGTATTTCAATATCAAAACTCTATTGTTCGAAACCATACCAACTCTGGGAGATTTTAAGATGTCTGTCTCTCTCTCCTCAGGAAACATCATACTTAGCTTTGAATGCTGGGGCTGTGAGGTCATCTAATTGTTTTTCCTGCCTTTGGCAATGTCAGGCACGAACAACTCATTGTTTTAAAGCTATACATCTGCTTTATGCCATTTATAATATGGAAATATAAAAAAGAAAATGGGTTCTTTGTCTTTGAAAAAATAAGATGTGTTTGGGGTATATTGGTCACATGCCCTATGCCTCAGAAACTCTTGTTTGCAAGCCACAGAAACCAATTATACTTTATCAAAAATAAAATGTGTAATCAAGCTAATTAGCATACCCTCACTTTGTATGTTTACCTTTATATGGTGATATATGCATGAAAATATATGGTACACCTTTAATATGCAATTATTCATCAATTATGTCTCAATGATAGTAACAAATGAGCAATATAAGATTTATATATGCAAATATATATATAAATGCATATCAATAAGGATTTATATATAAATATCAATATGTAAAGATTTACATATAAATACGTATCAATACGTAAAGATTCACATGTAAATATATATCAATACATATTTACATGTAAATATATATCAATATATAAAGATTTATATATAAAAATATATAAATGTATATTAGCCCCATCCCCTAGGCTAATGATATAATTCTGTAAAAATCTCTTCCCACCATTTAAATGTATGTATTTACATACACATATATATTTATTTTATATATATAAATATATTTATGTATTATGTATATATGTACAATAGATTCATGTATATTTTATGTATATAGAAATACATCATAAATACATGTATTTTAATGGTAGGAAGAGATTTTTACAGAACGTTATTACCCCAGGGGATGGGGCAGCAGGAGGCACAGCTAAGATTCTACAAAAGGACAATGTGATTCATACATGTCTTAGCTTCAAGATTCAAAGTACTGAAAAAATAAAACAAGGATGGAAATGCTATAAAAAACAGAGATAAGGAGGTGTTGAATGCTCACCAGGCAGAAACGAACAAAAGTTTTCTTTAAGCAAGTGTAAAAACAACTGTGTGTGTATTGCCTTATATAACACACAGGTTTCTGAAAACCGGCATTTACAATGCATCTTCAGTTGTAAAAGGGTAACTATGTATTGTCTAATTCAGGTGCTGCTGCTTTTTGTAGCTACTAATGCAAAACAGAAGCTCAAATTGATTTTGTTTAAAAGTAAAATTGTCTCATAATTGCTTTCTTCTAGGAAAGAGGCTGAATATGTAATTGCACTCTTGTGGGGAAGCAAATTCTGAATTCTGCCAGCAGGAAGCTCCTCTCTTCAATAGATCTTGATGGAAGATTCCATCACGGATCCCATTACTTCAATCAGACAATTATCTCTCAAGAACTGAAAGAGGAAGCCTCTTTTTTTGTTGTTTTTTTTTTTTTCCTTTTCTTGGTGTATACAAGCATATATGTGATCTTTTTCTCCAACAATACATAGTATTTCAACCATGAGTAGAGTGGTTGATTTTATCCTGTTTTCCAAAGGATTAAATAAATCATATTTGCTAGTTGAGTGCCTGCTAGTGGTCCCTACATTCTCTTTAAAGTCTACTCCTGGTAATGAGACTTTCTTAGAGGACCACCAGCCCACAGAACATCTTCCCCTTTCTAGAATTCCACTGGGGCACAGTATCTGAAGCACACTCTTATGCTTGATATCTCTGTTCTCTCGTCCTTTCCTGTGTGAGGATCACATGTCATCTTCTAGTCCAGGCTTTCTGGCAATTCTTAAAGGGCTTCTAGTGAGACCTAAACTGGTCTAATATTGAAGGAATTGATACAGTTATTTGCTATTTATGCATGTGAATTATGAGCATTAACAAAAAGCCTTCCCCTCCCAATATCCCCCTCAAGATGAATCAATAATAATTGGTCTTTGTGGCTTTTCTGGCCACCTCTTAGAATTTGTGCACTTGAGCTGTTTATCAAAGGAGGCTGTAACCAAAGACCAGAAGCTTCAGCTGGCTTGTAAAAAGAGCCAAGAAATTTAGGGACCTTCTACTCCCATGGAACCTAAGCTTGGGGACTTCACGGCCCAGTCAAATTTTTTAGAATGAAGAATATGGAGCTGAATTTGCTAAGTTAGCAAATTAAAATTAAGACAAAATAAAAGTAAATACAAAATGAAACTTCTGGCAGTTAACAAGGGATTTCAAATAGAGAACATTTTTATCACAAAAAGGATGAAAGATTATAATCCAAAATCAAAATAAAATATTTTGAATAAATTTACCTTGAAATAAAATATACTTCGTTTTAAACTTTACCTAATTTTCAAAACATGTCATTGAACTCTACTATACAGTAGAATATAATATACAGCATTATAATCTGCAATATGAATAAATCTCACAAACAGTGCTGAGTGAAATAAGCCAGACACAAGATGACCCAAACTGTATGGTTCAATAAAATATACTTCATTTTAAACTTTACCTAATTTTCAAAACATGTCATTGAACTCTACAATACTGTACAATAGAATATAATATACAGCATTATACTCTGCAATATGAATAAATCTCACAAACAATGCTGAGTGAAATAAGCCAGACGCAAGATGACCCAAACTGTATGGTTCAATTTAGAAAAATAAGATAGAGGTGAAGCTAATTTCTGTTCATAGAAGTCAGGGTAGTGGGATGTTATCAAGTAGTAGATGGAGGGTGTATGGAAGGAAGTAAGGGAGGGGGCATTTCTAGGGTCCCAGTAATTTTGTGTGTGTTACAGATATGACATATATCTTTTCATTTTATGTAAATTAAGCAAGTTGTACACTTTTAGGTGTACATTTTGCTATACAAAAGATATGCCATCACAGCCCCATGTAGACCTATGGGCATTTGTAAACCACTAAACTGGTTCAGTTTCCCTTTTGACAGATGAGGAAACTGAAGAGCTGAGAAGAAAACCGCCTTGTTCAAAGTTACACAGCAAATCAGGGATCCAACTGGGAACTGAGTCCAGGTTTCCTCAGCTGCATCCTGGGACCTTGTCATGCTGCAGGCTTTCTTAGCCTGAGATCGCCACTGTACTTGAGTTGTCTCTACCAGGAAGGACCTGACTTACCTTAAGATGCATACTCAGGTGCAGGGTGCTTAGCAGACATGTGATTTACACTCAATGAGCAAGACTTAGATGGATGTTGCCATCACTTCATCCTCACCCAGGGATTTGAGCACTTCTTAAGGGATAACTGTCTCCTTTATACTTGTACATATCCAAGACATTGCATTATTTAAGATTTTTTTTCCTCTCTAAGACAAATTCCTTTTCTTGAACATATGGAACTCCCCAACCCTTCTTGTTTTATTTTCCCCTCACATTTACATCATCTTTTTTTCACTAGATCCTCCTCTCTGCCCACAAATATGCTCAATATCCTTCTGTCTTAGAAAATAAACAGGATAAATGAACACAAAGCAAAACTAACAGAGCAGCCTCTTTCCTCATCCCTGCTAGTGTATCATTAGGTATTTATTGAGTGCCCATAATGTGTCATTGTGCTAGCCCAGCCCACAGTCGGACAGGCCCAGGGTTCCCCTCTACTTAGTTTTTTTATTTCTTCACACTGTTTGAAGAATCCAAGTAATTCTTAATTTTTTTCACTAATCTCCAATTTTCTTCTCAACCCACTGCTATCTGGCCTCCACTCTCAAGGTTCTACTGATGCTGTTCTTTTGAAGGATGCCCAGATCCTCCTGCTGGGGCATCTACATCTTAATTCACCTGGGATAGTGACAGCATATGCCTGTCATTCTGGCACTCATTAATAGGCCCCTGTTTTTAAATTCTAAACAATTTATCAGATTGGTGAATAAATTATATAGTCATCTTATGTTTTATTGACCACATAAATGGCCATTCCTGAGTCCTTGTTGACATCAAGCCTTTGTTATATTGGGCATAGTGTGTGTAATGGTTATGTATGTAGGCTTTAACATAGAGCCCTGGGTTCAATTCTTTTCTTGCATAGAATCTGTGTGATCTAAGGCAAGTTACTGGATTACTCTGATCTTCAATTCCTTCATCTTCTAAAAGGGCACCGTAATAATAGCATCTACCACACAATATACTTAGAAAGGTTTAACAAAACTGTATCTAAAGTATCTTGAGCAGTTTTTGGCAGTTACCATTCAATAAATGGAACTATTTCCTCACTGTGTCTTTCTTGTTGAGTCTAATGTAAACTCATGCTCTCCACAGTCTCCTCTTATCTCCAGTGATGTTTCTTGGGATACTTGCATCCTCTCACCCTTTACTTGCTCACCCTCACTGTGGTCTCTGGTTTTATTGTTTCTATGTTCAACACTACAGTAGAGCCTAATGGTGAAGCTTCATGGTCTGTGCTGAGCAATCAGACCTCATCGGTTTGTCATCCCAGCTCTGTTACATGCTAGCTGAGTGTACTTGAACAAGTTTTTACCTTTTGTTGCCTTGGTTACTGTAACTATAAAATGAGGTTTATAGAAGTACGTACCTTCATAGCTTCTAACAACTTTAAAGCAGTTGTTACAAAGATTCAGTGAGCTAAGGCATGTACCCTATGCTTTGCACAATGCCTGGGACAGAGTGAGCACCCACAAAATAGTTATCACCATTCTCATTTACCAGATTAGAGATTTCAGCCCTGCACTTATTCTTCCCTCTTCCCAGCCCCATGTAAAAATCTGTGGTTGGTCCTGTGCGTTTGTCCTCTGTGGAGCCCTCACAAATCCTCTCCTTTCCCTCCACACCACTCTTAAACTCAGTTTATACCTTTAGTTCCTTCGTTCTGGTCTACTAGAATAATTTCCTAACTAGTTTCCTTGTCTACATATGTCCCCCAAAATCTATTATTGATAGCAAAGCACTGCACACATCACTCTTTAACATGAAGAACTCCTATGGTTCCCCATTGTCTACAGATTAGATTTTAAACTGCTGATATTCAAACTCTCCTCTATCGAGAGTCTATTTCCTTTTCAAATATTATTTCTCCTCTGCACACATTGCTGCACCCGAGAGCTCAGCTATACAGACCATTACTCTCTTTCTCATGTCTGACTGCAATTACTCTAAGGAAACCATTGTTTCTGTTGTTCAATCTATCCCAATATCCACCCCTTTGTAAATTCCCAATTATTACCATCCTTTACAGTTCAACACCGATGCTATCTTCACCATATCTGCCTTGGTATGTCCTCTACCCTTCAAATGGAAGGATTACCTCACTACCATACACCCCTCTGAAACGATGTCTGACTCCTCCCAATTGATACCACATTTTCCCTCTTGTGTTCTGTCTGAAAATACTTGTTTTGTCCCCACGATAACAGCATCTGCAAATGGCCACTTTTTCTTCTGATTTCCCTATCCTCTGTTCTTCACCATGCAGTTTGCATTGTATGTTCAGGGGAGTGAGGAGGGTGGCTTGATTTAGTTAACCCCAAAAGCAAGAATTGAATCAGGCTCTGTGGAAGCCACTGCAAAAACTGTGTAAAGGTCTCTTTTCCTGCCTTGCAGGAACATAAAGCTGAATTGAGATGAAAGAGCACACACTCATGAAAATGACTTAAGAACATTCTCAGAGCAGCACATAAATAGATGCAGCTTTATGCAGTGCCAATGGAGTTTGTAAATGCTTGGAGGATGCAGAGTAGAGAGAGCTCTGCAGCTTTGGGATATAATGAGAGTGAAGGTGGAGTGGAGGTAAGGAGTTTTAAAGAGAAACTGGAAAGAAGGAAGACAGAAATAGCAGGAAAGAGAGGGAAATTTATCCTGGCGAATAGCAGTGACTGAGCAGGATGCAGTGACGTCCATTTTCTCCCATGCCCGAGGGCCAAGGCTAGTTTTGTTTTGGAAACTGAAGGTATATTACTGGCTTAAATCAAAATACCCTCAGGCCCCAATGTACAGCACTAGTGAAATTAATCCTTCATGTTTAATAATAGCATGTATTTTGGAGTTGAGCATGCTGGGTTTACGTCTTTTATGTATATGATCCTGGGCCTGTGATTCTACCTCTTTAATCCTCAGTTTGGTCAACTATATTTAATACAGCTTGGGGTTCAGAACAAGGGTCTGACAGTAATTAAATTTTTCCTCTTCTAAGTGCTGGTTGGATAATCTTGAAAAAGTCCTTTGACTTCTCTGAGCTTCGTCATTTTCATGGGTGTCCATTGAAGATAAATAAAATAGTGTAGATAGGTGGTCTGCCTTATCAAAAAAGATCAATACATCTTAAATGATATCAATATTCATTACATTCTGAGGATCCGTATGTTCAGCTATAAAATGAAAAAGCTAATAGTCACTTGCTAGGGTTGCATGAAATTAATAAGCCATCATTCAAAATACTGCCCATAGAATGGGCATTCAATAAATGACAGACTGATACTATTCCAAGACAATATATGCCTGAAGTTAACAGGAAACATGCATTACCACTGTATTTAGTTGATTGTGTAATTTTGTGTTTAATGTCTGTCTTCTATGTGAGAATGAAATTCCAAGAATTCAGAGATATGCTTGTCTCATCTATGACTGAATGTCTGGCACTAAAAACAATTTCTGATATATATGGTAAATTGATGCATAGACAAACAGGAAAGCCTAGAAAAAAAGTTTTAGTGGTAATTATGGGGACACACACAGCTGGTCAATGGTAGATTTTTTTTTTTACGGACTAATACGTTGTTCAAATTTGTAGAGTTGTTGGAATGAGGCCATTTACATTAAATATGCAGAGTATTAGTAATTAAGCTATAGATTTTAACTTTTTCCAGTCTATGATCTTTTGTTTTATTTACACTTTATTTACAACAAATTCATGCTCTTTCTTCCATATTCTCTAACTTTGTCTATTGATTCTTCGAATTTTCTCTTACAGATCTTATTACTTACTATACAAATTAAAAGATCTATGGGCAAGAAAAAAATCACTTTATTAAAAAGTGCTTACTATTAGAATTTAAGGCATTGTGTCTCCTGAGAATTAGTATAATTTTCAGAAACCTTAATTAGACCCTGGGAGAAGAAGAGGTTTAGTCATGGCAACTTAACCAATCAGCTAAGTTAGACTTACTTTTTCAACTAGCAGTCTTCAAAGTGGCTAAAACTTCATTTGCAAATATTTATTGAGTTGTGAAATGCTGCACTAGTAGAGTGGGGATTAGAGAGAATATGGCACAGCCTCTGTTCCCAAGAATCTTCTACCTTAGTAGTGGAGGAAAAAAATAAATCCATAAACTTGAGTATGACACTAGAGCACCTTGATTTTAACACAGAGAAGACAGAATGTTGAAATAATTTGGAAACAATTATTCTAAAGAATAACTAGATACCTCAGACGTATGTCTTATAGGGAACTGGCCAGGAGCTTCAGGGAAAACAAGGCTGTTATGTAAGAGAGTCTCAGACTTATTTCCCACATCTTCAATGGGCAGAGCTAAGGCTGATTAATTTATTATCTCATTCATTCATCTATTCAGCAATTTTTTTTTTTTTTTTTTTTTTTTTTTTTTTTTTTTTTTTTTTTTTTTGGAGACAGTCTCGCTCAGTCACCCAGGCTGGAGTGCAGTGGCCAATCTCAGCTCACTGCAAGCTCCAAGCTCCACCTCCTGGGTTCACGCCATTCTCCTGCCTCAGCCTCCCGAGTAGCTGGGACTACAGGCACCCGCCAGTATGCCCAGTTAATTCTTTTGTATTTTTAATAGAGACAGGGTTTCACTGTGTTGACCAGGATGGAATTCAGCAAATCTTTACAGAGCATTAACTAAATGACAGGAATTAAGTGGTACCGTGAAAAAAATAAAATAAAAATTTGTTCCCCAATGAATAGGAATGATCTATAGAAAGCTGTAAAGGAGACAATCTTCAGAAGACGGACTTACTCAAAACTAGAGCTTTTCGGAGATGAACTTCCAATAAGACAAGGTCAAAAATCTCTCACAGAGGTTCCTAATTGTTAATGCATGGAAAATATTTAATACATTTATTCATTTAGCAAATATTACTACAAGTCATGAGCCTTGCTAAGTGTTGGGAATACAGAGATAATTAAGATAGACAAGGTCTCTGTCTGTATGGAGATTTCATTCTAAAGGAAACATTTATAAAAATGTTGTAAACAAATATTTACAAAAATATAATTTCAGGTGATAAGTATAAAAATTATAAAGCATAATTTATGATAAAAGAGTCTGAATGGGATGTTTTAACTTGGATGACCAGAGTTTTTTTTTTTTAAGAAGGAGTATTTGAGCTGAGATATAGGTTACTGTGATATGGAATCCAGATTCTTCCATTTTAGGACCAAAGTACTCATTCTGTCAGTTGCTAGAAGAGGTGGCAGCTGATATCTTTCAGTCAAGTTTCTCCCTCTAGTGATTGTCCTTGACTGTAGAGTGGCCTCACCTAAATCCATTACCCTTTCCACATAAAGGCCTAGGCACCTAATTCCGAGTAAGATACAATCCTACAGGGCCTTACTAGCTCCAAAACTCCCCTGTCTGATGGATTGAAACTTTAATTGAGGTTGCAGTTACCTCCCTACTTCTTCTTACTTCCCTCACAAGACTTGATCCTGAGAAATCTCCCCAGAAAATTGTCAGCTTCTCAGACTCTGCTTCCACATGACCTGTGACAGATGTAATTGGTAAGAAGTTGACCAGGCATTAATATAAAATATTAAATTGATGTCAGTCATGGTACCATTATGAATACAAGGCAGTCTAAGAAGATGGGACTCTTTTCTGGTTCCCAGACAAGCGTGATATCAGCCAGTTGCCCTCTCAGTTGTTTTCTCCTGACCAAGATTGGCTCAACATTCTTTTAGCTTGACTAAATCTTAGACATGTTTCTCCCTCATTATTTTTGGCATAATCATCCTGATGATGAGCCCCTGACCTCCCTCTTCTTGGACTACCTTAGAAAATTTGCAATTGTAAATTCTTTCTCTTCTCCTTTGAGATGTAATTCTTTCAGACTTTTGTCAGTTGTACGACCCAAGAATGTTGTTCTCAAGGACCTGAAGGGCTATCCCTTTAAAATACCACCAAGAAAAGATAGAATCCCTATCTCCAAGTCTTTGTTGGAGAGTAAGAGCCTAACTGTAATAAGTAGAAATTAGCAAACAGAGAAAGTCTAATTGCATCAGACAACCTTCTCTCCAATGCCTTCTAGTCCTTTTCCACTAGCTCACCCCAACACCTAAAATCTTTCCTGCCTTTCATTTTAACAAAGTTTTCAATCTCTTGTCTATTGCAATTATCTTCAGTAGAGTTTTCCTTGCCTACTTGGCTCTGTCTAGTGCATTTTTTGACACTTATTTTATCTATTAGTGATTTTGTCAAACAGGAAGCCTGGTGGAGAAAAGTGGCTGGGATTGGCAGGGCGTGACTCTGCTAAAAAACAAATTTATATTCTAGATTATTTGAATTTCTCCAGGTCAGGAACATGGAAGATTACAAAAGTCCTATTAGTTAGACTTCTGGAAGGACAGCAAGAATATATCTGCTGATATCTTAGAAAGTCGGTATGATAATAAGCTGGTGAAGAGCATGTTTTGGAGAGGCAAGCATGAGAACCAAGCCTGGGTTCTAGCATGGTCTGAAAGAGCAGTTGAGATTTCAGGTCTTAGGATATGCATAGGGAAGCTCCAAAATTGATATTGAGCATCCTAAACTATGATAATCTTTAAGACCTTTTTCTGCCCCGATGATTTTATACCAACTTCTCCAAAAATAATCATGGTACCTCAGAGTTCAATTATTAGTTACACAATGGTCTGTTAAGCTGACGCACTGAAATTTCTTACAAAATCCTACTGGCATTTGAGCAACTTCCAGATGTTACTTTTTTTGTTTGCTTTAATGTTAATTTTTATTTATGAAAATTCTCCAGCAGTAGATTACTGGGTCAAAGCTATATATATATATATATGTATTTTTTGTTTGTTTGCTTTTTGAGACAGTGTCCTGCTCTGTCACCCAGGCTGGAGTTCAGTGGCCTGATCTCTGCTCACTGAAAGCTCCGCCTCCCAGGTTCATGCCATTCTCCTCAGCCTCCGGAGTAGCTGGGACTACAGGCATCCGCCACCATGCCCGGCTAATTGTTTGTATTTTTAGTAGAGACGGGATTTCACCATGTTAGCCAGGATGGTCTCCATCTCCTGACCTTGTGATCTGCCCACGTTGGCCTCCCAAAGTGTTGGGACTACAGGCATGAACCACCGCGCCCGGCCCTCAAAGCTATTTTTATGGCTCTTGTAACCTGGTCAGACTGTCCTTTCAAATTATGGAAACAATTTACTTTGCTGCCAATATTTGAGTGAACCAGTATCCCACAATCTTGCTCATTTTTTAACCAATTTATTGTTTTTGTTAAGATCTGGAAATCATTTTGATAACATTTGAATGTATTTATTTACTACATAGTCTCCTTTTTCCCTCTAGGTAGCATAACAAAGACTCTTGGGATATGCTTCAGATATCTGCCCTGGGACTCAGCTCTCCTATTTCATCTTCCCATTGACTAGGTTTAAATAATTCTTCCTATATTTCTTTGCACGTGGTATGAACAATGATAAAGCATTGGAGCACGAATGTTCCCTAAAGCAGGGCTCATACTGGAGCAGTGAGAGAGAGAGTCCTTTTGCATCTAGGAGATGCACATTTATCCCACTACCTGTATCCTTTCCTTCCTAAGCCTCACAACTGAGATATTGTATTAAAATCAACTAAGAGAAGCTTAAAAAACTAAGAAGACCCATAGGGGTCACTTTAGCGTGAGGCAGCCTGGTAGGAATGGGCAAGAGCATATTGACTGAAGCCTCATAAGCTAACTGCATGAGACTTAATTTCATTATCTATTTTTTAAAACACTATTACATTCAGCATTCAACATTTTTCAAAAAAAGTGCACATATTCTGAAATTGAAACAACATACAAGTGTGAAAATTTTAAAAATGATTATTATTTTCTATTTTTACTACTGCGAGGTATCTTGTGTTAAGATTTTAATTCTTTCATAGTTTTTAAATATTATTTAAAATATTAATATAAGCATACAAGAAAAAACAGGGAAGACTGCAATGTACACTTATTTACTTATAATTATCCAGCATTATCAAACTCCTATAATTAAGAGTTTTTAAATGTTTTTTATTTTTATATACATTACTACGTTAGCAAATGTTTTCATTCTTTTTTTTTTTTTTTTTTTTTTGGTAATGCAATTATAGTCTGCATACAATTCCTTTTCTTGCTCTGACATTTTCCCAAGTCAGTATATCTGGATAATAGTTCTCAAAGTGACTGTATATTATATTCATATGAAGAGATTTTAAAAGTTATCACCAAGTTCATCGCTTGATGTTTAAAAGTGTCTTTTAGGGCCTTTAGATCCTTACTGGATTTTTACATAATTTTGAATTATGTTCCCCAAATTGCTTATTTATTACAAAGAGAAAGAGTGAGATTAGAGTCATGCTGATATGAATGTGCTGGTAATTTCACATGTATACATACATAAAAAAAAAAGTTGTATATCTTAAATATATACATTTTTGTCAATTATACTTAAATAAAGCTAAAAAAGAACACTAAACATCCTCACTTTTTACATACATATCTATTTTATTTTTCTAACGCTATTAATGTACAAGTTTTACAAAGAATGTGGATAACTTATAATGGACTTGGAATTTGAAGAAGAGTCTGTCAGACTCAGGGCCAACAATACTATAAGTCCTGATTCTTTCCTTCTTAAGTATCAGGGCTGTGTGTGTGTGTGTGTGTGTGTGTGTGAATGCATATGTCTGCATACACACATATTTGGTGTTTATGCCTGGCATGTATACAATGTGGGTCTATATATGCACCTGAGCGGGTATTTTAGAACATCTGATGACCTTATCATTTCAAGAACTGTGGCCACAGATTGAGAAAGAAAGCACCCTTTCAGCAGTCTGAGCATTTTTCCACAAAAGTAGAGACTTGCCTATCCTCAGTCATTTCTGTGGGAGGAGTAGCCTCTCATTTTATGCTTTTGTGGGTACATCTATTCCCAGCCCATAGTTTATGAGCAACATTCTGTCAGCAGGCAGGAATAGTAGCTCACTATAATTAATTCCCTTCTTGCCTCCACACCTCTGAGAGTGAGAAATAAAAGGGCATTAAAGGGAAGGTAGTTACAACCCACAAAGGGACCACAAAAAATGTCACCTGTTGGCTCAACACATTGCTCCCTTCATGACTCCTAGTTCTGAGTTTCCATCTCACAGGGCAGACAGAGTGTATGGCCAGCTGAGACCCAAGAGAGACACACTGGCAGTCTCTCTGCATGATATGGTAGGGGTATTAGCTGAAACTTTACTGAAAGTTAACATTCTGTATCAAAGGTTGTTCCTTTTCTTATGGGTGTTACATAGAAGACAGAAGAAAACAAAAGAGATGAGTTGCTGCTGCAATTTAAAGTATGGGGGCAGAGAGTTGAGTGTGATCTGCAGAACTTCCATGTGACAACATAGAATAGTGGTGAAGTTACTTTTGTGGGCTTCAGTCCTCCTTGCCTCCCTTTGTAACATTAACATCATAATACATGTCTCCTGCTGTTTCAGGGAAGAGTAAGTGGGTTTAGATATATGTAGTGAATAACACAGTACCTGACATATAGTCAGTTCTCAGTGCTAATAATCATATAAATTGAAAGCAATTAAAACACCTCCATTTATCTTCCCACGTGTAATTTCTAACGCACATTCACATCATGCAAATTCATCCTCACAACACTCAGTTAAGGTAAGCATGCACTCTTGTTTCCCTTTGCACAACTTTTGCAAGTTGAATGGCTAGCTTGGTTAGATTCAATTCAGTGTTCTTTGCATTAAAGGAGCTGCCACCTAGAGAAGAGGATGATGTTTCTTCCAGCCATGGAGCATGCTGCATGCCTCTGTGAGGGCAGCCGTCAAAACTCAGGCCTGCTGTTCTCCTCTAGGAGGACAGGTGGTCTTAAGGAATAGGGACCTTCTAGACCAGAATCCTCACACCAAACTTTTAGTCTGTGGTAATCACTTTATATAAAACTTTTATCTTGTTCACTTCTTCGAAAAATTTCAGATCATTGGTGTTTATTGACTTTTTTTGTTTCTTTAAAAAAGAAGACAAGCCGGGCATGGTGGCTTACGCCTGTAATCCCAGCACTTTGGGAGGCTGAAGTGGGTGGATCACCTGAGGTCAGGAGCTCGAGACCAGCCTGACCAATATGGTGAAACCCAGTCTCTACTAAAAATACAAAAATTAGCCAGGTGTGGTAGTGGGCGCCTGTAGTCCCAGCTCTTCCGGAGGCTGAGGCAGGAGAATGGCGTGAACCCGGGAGGCGCAGCTTGCAGTGAGCCGAGATGGTGCCACTGCACTCCAGCCTGGGCGACAGAGCGAGACTCCATCTCAAAAAAAAAAAAAAAAAAAAAAAAAAAGACAGCATTTTCTCTATACAATATCCATGCAATTCAAGGTTCTCTCTTTTTCTAAAAATCAGGAAAAGTACATTTTGGAGACGGTTGGTACAACTCTAAGGTGTGGATTTGATATCCTCTCCTCTCCAACAGGACATGGGCGAGGCGATGCCACAGTGTGACTTCATGCATCTTCAGAAAGGTACAGACAAAAGGCTTAGAGATTCTGAGGAAGGAGAATTCTGCAGTAAAATGCAGATATGCCTTCCCTAGCATTTTTATCAGTCTTTGATAGTTTTTTGAAATGAGGAAAAAGCAACAGGTCGAGGGCTTTATTCTTTCAAAAAGTGAAATAAAGACAGAACAGGGAGGCAATGAGAAAATTTCAGCTCTGCATTCTTGAGCCTTGTATCTTTAGGTTGCCAATTCAGAAAACACAAAAAGTACATGGTAGTCTTATGTTTAATTTTTTATCAGTAAAACATATCCATATACTCATTTTTAATTTGCTAAAACTAAAATCTGTTATCAAAGCATTCGGGTGCGAGGTGTCATTCTACTACTCTGGAGACCTGTCCTCTTTCATTATCATAAGAGCATGATTAGGAATGCTCTCACAGAGCCAAGGAGGGAAGGAGACAGTGAATGGAACTCTGTTCCTCTACCATTCATCCTATATTGTTTTATTAAAATTCATATATAAGCATTTACTGAGCATCTACTTTATGAAAGGAGGAGTTTTCCCTGTTCCATTGTTTCTGGATTCCAGGATAGAAAGTATGTGATTCTGGAGAAACAGATTCAACGGAAGTGAGTGCTGGTGTTCCAATAGAGGACCCAGGGAAAGAGTGTGGATCAATCATCCCCTTGTGCTAGAAATGCTACCAGAGATTTCCTGTGGTCAGGTGGTATATATGAAACCACCTTCTGTGCTAGAAGATTATTATGCCTTGATAAGCTCTGGCTGAAGTGTGATGGCCAAATACAGGAAAGTATTCAGAAGGGTACATCATGATGGAGGTGGTGGGGGAGACAGAAGGAATAATTTATGTCATGGATTAACGGAAATTATACCACCTGAACTACAAGAGGATGTACAATTGTCCAGCCCAAGTTTTTTATCTGGGAGATGAAAAATCTGAGATTCAGAAAGGAAAGGTTACTTTATCTAAGTCAGCCAGTTAGAGAGCAGCAGGAAGATTAAAATTCACATACTCCAATTTCAGTTTCAATACTTGTTTTCATAAACATACATAAACAGGAAGTCCTGGGAAGAGAAGATATTAGCTGTGTCTTTCTACCACCCAGAGGTTTCACCTCTCTCATGCTTCTAACATAAAATACCAGGCTGATGTTCTGACTATGGGCCATAAACCAGGGTCAAGGAAGTCCAAGGAGACTGGTCGTCTTCCCAAGGCATCCTCTCTTCTTTATCAAGGACACTTCCACAGGTAGTTAAGCCAGAGTCCTAACATGGCTATAAAACCACCACTTAATTTATCCCTTCCCCACTCTAGTCAGATAGAGGCCCAGTGCTTCCTACACCCATCCAGACTTAGCAGCTCCTGGGGCCAAAGTGGTGATATTTGTTCAACAGTACAGAAGACAGGTCCATGAACCAGACTACCAATGGTGTTGGGTTTAGGAAACAAAGACTGGAAATTGTAACGTCTTTTGTAGTTGTTTTGTATAGACCATACCTTTTTGGCAATGTTTATTTTTTCATCATTTGGATGTGCAAATATTTAAGCTCATCAAAGTGGTACAAACCTAACAAGATTTTCCCTTAGAGACAGTAACAGTTAGAAAGGAACTTAAGCCTTCTCTACCTAGAACATAGGAAGTGCTAATAGTTGTAAGGTAAACAATAAAAAAAAAAAATGTTTACTGTATGCTCGCACTTTACTTCACCATGAAAATATAAGAGAAAACAAAACAGACATGGTCCTCCTGACATTTAGCTTGTAATTTTGCAGATGTAGATACCTTAAATAATCAATTATAGTGGATCAGTGTCTTGTCGAGGTAAAGGTAATATGAGATTGAACCACAGGGACACTAACCTAGTTTAGGGAGGCTAAAATATCTTCACACAAGAAGGGCATTTTAAAAATTTTATTTTATTTTTTACTTTAAATTCCAGGATACATGTGCAGAATGTGCAGTTTTGTTATATAGGTATATGTGTTGTTTGCTGAACCTATTTACCCATCCTCTAATTCCCTCCTCTCGCCTCCCAACCCGTAACAGGCACTGGTGTGTGTTCCCCTCCGTGTCCATGTGTTCCCCTCCATGTCCATGTGTTCTCATTGTTCAGCTCCCACTTATGAGTGAGGACTTGCAGCTTTTGGTTTTCTGTTCCTGTGTTGGTTTGCTGAGGATGATGGCTTCTAGCTTCATCCATGTCCCTGCAAAGGACATGATATAATTCTTTTTTATGGCTGCGTAGTGTTCCATGGTGTATATGTACCACATTATTCAGTCATTGATAGGAATTTGGGTTAGTTCCATGACTTTGCTATTGTAAATAGTGCTGCAATAAACATACATGTGCATGTGCCTTTATAGTAGAATGATTTATATTCTTTTGGGTATATACCCAGTAATGGGATTTCTGGGTCAAATGGTATTTCTGGTTCTAGATCCTTGAGGAATCACCATACTGTCTTCCACAATAGTTGAACTAATTTACATTCCCACCAGCAGTGTACAAGTGTTTCTATTTCTCCACAGCCTCACCAGCATCTATTTTTTCTTGACTTTTTAATAATCGCCATTCTGACTGACATGAGATGACATCTCATTGTGGTTTTGATTTGCATTTCTCTAATGACCAGTGATGTTTAGCTTTTTTTCATATGTTTGTTGGCTGCATAAATGTCGTCTTTTGAGAAGCATCTTTTCATATCCTTTGCCCATTTTTTGATGGGGTTGTGTTGTTCCTGTAAATTTGTTGAACTTCCTTCAAATTTGTTTAACAAGGAGTTAAAATTTGTTTAACTCCTAATAAACATAAAATTGTTTGTTAATTTGTGTATGTTAAATTCTGGAAATCAAACCTTTGTCAGATGGGTAGATTGCAAAAATTTTCTCCCATTCTGTAGGTTTTCTGTTCACTGTGATGATGGTTTCTTTTGCTGTGCAGAAGGTCTTTAGTTTAATTAAATTCCATTTGTCAATTTTGACTTTTGTTGCAATTGCTTCTGGTTTTTTCATCATGAAGTCTTTGTCCCTGCCTATATCCTGAATGGTATTTTCTAGGTTTTCTTCCATAGTTTTTATGGTTTTGGGTTTTACATTTAAGTCTTTAATTTCATCTTGAGTTAATTTTTGTATAAGGTATAAGGAAAGGGTCCAGTTTCAATTTTCTCTATATGGCTAGTCAGTTTTCCTGGTACCATTTATTGAATAGGAGATCCTTTTCTCATTACTTGTTTTTGTCAGGCTTGTCGAAGATCAGATGGTTGTAGATGTGTGGTCCTATTTCTGAGTTCTCTATCTTCTTCCATTGGTCTATGTGTCTGTTTTTGTCAGTACTATGCTATTTTGGTTACTGTAGCCTTGTAGTATAGTTTGATGTCAGGTAGTGCGATGCCTCCAGCTTGTTCTTTTTGCCTAGGATTGTCTTGGGTATATGGGGTCTTCTTTGATTCCATATGAATTTTAAGGTAGTTTTTTTTCTAATTCTGTGAAGAATGTCAATGGTAGTTTGAGTGGAGTAGCATTGAACCTCCAAATTACTTTTGGCATTATGGCCATTTTCACAATATTGATTCTTCCTATCCATGAAGACGGAACGTTTTTCCATTTGTTTGTGCCCTCTCTAATTTCCTTGAGCAGTGTTTTGTAGTTCTCCTTGAAGAGGTCCTTCACATCCCTTGTTAGCTGTATTCCTAGGTATTTTATTATCTTTGCAGCAATTGTGAATGAGAGCTCATTCATGATTTGGTTCTCTGCTTGTCTATTGTTGGTGTAAATGAATGCTTGCATTTTTTTGCACATTTATTTCATACCCTGAGACTTTGCTTAAGTTGCTTATCAGCATAAGGAGTTTTTGGACTGAGGTGATGGAAATGGGGTTTTCTAAATATAAAATCATGTCATCTGCAAACAGAGGCAATTTGACTTCCTCTCTACCTATTTGAATAAGCTTTTTATTTCTTTCTCTTGCCTGATTGCCCTGGCTAGAACTTCTAATATACGTTGAATAGGAGTGGTGAGAGAGCACATCCTTGTCTTATAACAGTTTTCAAAGGGAATGTTTCCTGCTTTTGCCCACTTAATATGATATTGGCTGTGGTTTTGTCATAAATAGCCCTTATTATTTTGATATATGTTTATTGAGAGTTTTTAACATGAAGGGATGTTAAATTTTATCAAAGGCCTTTTCTGCATCTGTTGAGCTTATCATGTGGTTTTTATCTTTGGTTTTGTTTATGTGATAGATGGTGTTTATTAATTTGTGTGTGTTAAACCGCCATGCATCCCAGAGAGGAAGCCAATTTGATTGTGGTGGATAAATTTTTTGAAGTTCTGCTGGATTTGACTTGACAGTATTTTATTGAGGATTTTTGCATCCATGTCTATCAGGGATATGGGCCTGAAGTTTTCTATTTTTTTGATGTGTCTCTGCCCGATTTTGGTACCAGGATGGAGATGGTACCATTCCTTCTGAAACTATTTCTAACAATTGAAAAGGAGGGACTCCTCCATAACTAATTTTATGAGAAGGCCTTTTAAGTTGAGATCTGATGGATCAGTAGAGGTTGGCCAGGTGACTCATATCAGTGTAGCACTGAAGCATTTTGAGGCTGGGGTGTGCAGGTTTCCCAAGTAGAAATATTGTAAGTTGAATTTTACAGTCAACTTGTGGTTTTTCACCCTATCAAGAAGAAAAGACAAAAATAAAAATTAATGAAACCAATCACCTGGCTTATTACAGCAATCTGGGGTAGACTGCCAGTGAAGAACTGAGGTTCTCAGTCTAACAGCCTATGAGGAATTCATTGTTAACAACAGCCATGTGAGAGCTTGGAAGGGAAACCTCCCTCAGGTGATCCAGTGATGACCATAGCCTCTGTGAGAAAATAACAAATGTTTTTTTAAGTTGCTAGTTTGCGGGTATTTGTTAGGCAGAAGTAGATAATCAATACACCATTACTTGCTGGGACCAAGACTTGTTCAGCCTCATTTTTGTATGTTGTCTTTAAGTTCTTGTCCAAATCGGGGTGGGGGTGGGAGGCAAAAAAAATTTTGTTGATTTTTTTCTCAGTGAAGACAAACTATGAACCGCACAAATGTAGACATTGGATTTTTCATAGTCATAGAAGTCTGAGTCAGTGGGTGACATGAAAGCACCCCATTATGCAGACACTATATCATAACACTGATTAATGCCTCGTCAAAACAAGGCCTTTGGGATTCTCAGCCTATGGTGCACTTTGGGCTAAAGGAGGTTAAATGAAGAAGGTTGGAAGCCAATTCCAGAAGAAGAGCAGAAGCTGCTGCCATATTCTTTTCAATACAGCCTTTTTTACGAGTATATCTCCAGATGGCTTCCTTGGATGACACACGTCATTCCCAGTGAGTTTGTTTCCCTGGCCTCCTTTCCCTCAAGGGCCCCAAAAAACAGAGATGTGATTTGTAATCTCCTGGCAACCTGGGGCAGCTCTCATGTTAATAACCAAGGAGACAATTTTTTCCTTGGGGAATCAAGATTCCTATATGCCCTCTGCTTCCCACTTCTCTAAGGGGGAAATATTACTGCCAAGTATATTCTTAGAGATGCTTAAAAAGCACATACGCAGCAACATGTTCTGGCAGAAATATAGGCAAGAATAAGGATAAGCTATTTCTAGATAAAAATACAAGGAATGTATGCATACAAGAAAAACCAAGTTTATGTGATATCTTTGCCTCTCCCACAGTCCTAGGGACAAACATCCCAAGAGTTTTGTTTTCCTTCTGTTTGTTTTACTATTTTGATTATGGAATATTTCAAACTTATCCAAAAATAAGATAATATGGCGAACTCCTATGTACCCTCTTTTTCAACAATTATCAAGTCATTTATATTTTATCTAGACCCTTCACTCACTCCCACCCCTAACACACACAGGACAATATTTGATGCATTTCTAAGAAATATAACATTGGTCTGGGGAGGTGTATATATAATACCTACCAGTGGTATTTGTTTTTTCCTAGTACCATATGTGGAGTGAATCCATAGGTAGTGAGGTAATAGGACTTTTCCTAGATCTCCTGTTTATCAAACACGATTATATTGAATACTCATAATGATGCTCTAAAGAGAGTACTATTATTAATTTTATTTTACCAATGGAGAAAC
This sequence comes from Rhinopithecus roxellana, assembly GCF_007565055.1. Lineage (NCBI taxonomy): Eukaryota > Metazoa > Chordata > Mammalia > Primates > Cercopithecidae > Rhinopithecus > Rhinopithecus roxellana. Next base: position 17,533,882 of record NC_044559.1, read on the forward strand.
TGGTCTGATGAAATGAGGTCAGTTGCTCAAGGTCAAATGGTCAGCCCATGATTTGAAGTGAAGTCTGTCAGAAAACTGATAAGAACACTTTACCCAAGAGTTATATGGTACCTCAAAAGGATTAGATTTTCCCCTTTTCTAACATAGGCTTGTTGTTTGTTTTCCATGCAAGAGGAAGCAACACAAACCTTCACTTTTTGCTCTTTGCTGAAATAAGAAAGTGGGGCACCTAAGGATCTTGCAGTGCTTATGCTGAAAGCACTTTGTGAACGAAAGCCATGGCTCAGCTCAGGACTTCCAACTGGGATGACACAAAATCAAAAGAGAACAGTTTATTTCAGCTCTAATCAGAATAAAAGCAAATGGATCAATGTTTTCCAAATGAAACTTGTCTAGAATAGCACTTATTTTCTAAGTCTCACAGGTATTACAAACCAAAACAGGAAATGAAAAGCTATTAAAATAAATGGTTCAATAGTGTCCTTTAAACAACTATCAGCACTTCGATGAAAAAACTTTTACCCACCCTCACCACTTGTTTATTCTCTAAATTCAAACTCATATATCTTTCTTGGTATGTCAGCATTAAATTAGGGTAAAGACTTCTAAGTCTCAGGTACTACTATTTGAAAGGAAGTTGAGATAAAATTAGAAAAAAAAAGACAAATAATTTTTAATATATGTGAGTGTTATGTTTGTAGGTAATCTGTTGCTGGACCAAGAGGAAAGTTGATAACAAGACAATAAAAATATCCCAATATTAGTCAAGTATTATATTTTAATTTTATGTGCTGAAAAATATTAATATGACATTTTCAGAATTTGCTTTTCCCATTTTCCCATGATGTTTACAGAGGATTTTTTGGTTCTCTCAATCTCTTTTCTTCCCTCATGTTTCTAGGAAGCATCTGGAGAAATGGAAGAGGAGGAAGATAATAGGGATAAAGTAAAATAATAATAATAGCAGTCTCCATGTCTAATATTATTTTTTATTTGTACATAGAGTTGTGAAAGTGATGTAGTTTTATTGGGCTGGTAGCTTTTCAATGGGGTTTTAAGGAGGGTGGAGGAGGAGTTATTGTAGAAGGTTTTAAAATATATATATGAAGAGACTCAAGTCATTTTGTAATTACTTTTGTATGTCTGGATTATGTGTCTTTAATGGCCTCATTAAAGGGTTCCAGGCATGAACCCTGTAGGTCACAACTTTTATAAGCAGCCTGTATTGGTAGTGATCCTCCAGTCTGTAGGAAGAGTTCAGCAATTTTTCCTCTGCATTCTTTCCTCCTCTGCTGACTTTTGCTTACAGTAGAAACAGTTGATTTAAATGCTTGCTCAGTACAGTGGAAAAGCCCTGGATTTGCCAAAAGTAAAATTTTGGTAAAGTAAATTAATGTGTAAAGAAGGACAAACAGCTTTGAAGGACTCTAGCATCAGTTTTTGAAGCTCTGCATGTGTTTTCTGCAATTAAAATCCCTTTCCATTCTCTCAATTTTGTATCTCCCCGAGGAAGCTCAAATCAGCCCTCTCCCTCAAACAAATGCCTCCTTAATCTCCAGGGGAGGCTCATTCACAGGGACTGGGATTTACTCAAGAGGTGATTTGAGTATTTACAGAATAATTTGATATCCAAACATTTTTTGCTTGAGCCGTTAGTAACTTTGGGAGGAATTCAACAGAGGTGGTTGTCACTGAAGAAGGCAGGGGTGGCTGCTGAACATTAGCGATCTCAGTTGGAAGCAAAAGTGCTCGATTTGCAGAGGAGATGTGGGGAGAGTGAGAGGACGTCCTGATATATTTAGCCGAATATAGATAGTGAACATGTATTAGTCATTTATTATAATGGCAGGCATTGTATTTCTTCCCAATAACCCTGAGAATTATGTTGTATTAATATGCCCCTTTCAAAGAAGGAAAATATGAAATTTAATGAGCTTGCAAACATTGCCCATGGTGTTTCAGGTAGTAATTTTCAAAGCTGAATCTAAGTCTAAGTCTGTTTGATACTGAAGTTTAAACTTTTATTACTCTTTTTTTTTCTCTTCAGAATGTTTAGGTAGTGTTTGATCATTTAAATGGAACCTAGCTTATCAAAGTACTGGGTTTTAGAAACATTTGTATTTAGTAAGAATATATTATATGAGTCAGGCTCTTTCTAGATATGCTGGAGGTCACAAAGATGAATAAAGTCCAGTATGTTTTCATGGAATCTGTAGGCTGTTAGAGTAAGTTTTTCTGAAGCAAGGCAGATTATCAATGGCACAAGACAAGAATAAACAAAGGGTTACGTAAGTTTACAGGTGAGAGAAGTTCCTTTAGGATAGGGGAAGAGAACTTGTGAGCTGGTTCTGAAGTTCAGTGAGAAAGCTTTAGAGCACAATGAGCATGAAACAGCGCAATTAGAATACTGAACTACAATTCACCACTGAGAAGACTGGTTTGATCCATACATTTCTTTTTTGTTTAAAAGTATCCTCAGAGCACTTCAATTCTTCTAAAGGTTAATGGATGCATCGAGTATTATGGTAAAGATTAATTGCGGTGGTGCCGGAGGGATGATGGAGAATTAAAAGTATTATGGAAATTTTCTGCTAAGTCATTTTTCTATGAAACAGCAATGGTTATTTGTGTGTTTTCTTTTGAGACAAGGTCTCATTTTGTCACCCAGGCTGGAGCACAGTGGCACAACCATAAGTTCCGCAACCTTGACCTCCTGGGCTCAAGGGATCCTCCCACCTCAGCTTCCTAGGATTACAGGGATGTAACATCGTGTCTAGCTATTTTTTTTTTTTTTTTAATTTTTGTAGACACAGGGTCTCACCATGTTTACCTGGCTTGTCTCAAATGCCTGGGCTCAAGTGGTCCTCCTGCCTCTGCCTCCCAAAGTGATGGGATTCCCAGCATGAGCCACTGTGCCCAGCAGAGAGCGCAAATTCGATGGCAGCAACAGTATCAAATTCCTGAGTACATTTCTGAGTAAATTGTTTAAATCCTCACTCTAGTTAGGTTTTAATTTGCAAATCTAACAGCTAACTTCCCTAGAATGTGCAAAAGATAAAAAGTCCTGCGTAGACTTTGATTTAAAGTGTGTTTTGACCCTAGCTCAGGTATAAGGAGTGGCTTAGGTACCCTAAGCAGAGAAGAAATTGTAATTTATTTTGAAGAAAGATCTTCTAGCATCTTGTGCCTTCCAGAAAATAGCTAGCACTTGTTAGAAAGCTAACGCTTGTCAGAAATAAATGCAAGAGGATTTATTTTCCTGATGCTTTATTCACACAAACATGTCACAGTAAAGTCAAGGTGTAAGCTCCCTCATACATTTGATTGGACTTTGAATATCACTTTGTAGAATCACTTGCTTGGGGCATGTCCAAAATGTTGGTTTGAAACTGCACATAAAGCCACTATTTGGTCACCTGAGATGTTACTGTGAGATACTTCAATGACTTTTTTCTTCAAATCTTCTGCACAGTATTCTTCTACTTACTTCACCAATATTTCAGTGATTCTAGGCTAAAAAGTTAAGATTATGTGAAAGTACATGGATTTTACTAAACCAGAGTGTGACCAACAATCCCGGTATTCTCTCTGCAGATGACAGAAATGAAGTCTTTAAGGGTGTGGACCCTACACTGAGACCCTCTGGATTAGGATTTGCAAGTTCACCTCCTGCTATGGGACAGTCAGAATGTAACTGCTGTTAGAGTTCAGAGCCTTGATGAATTTGGAGTTAGACCATTGTTCAAATCTGAGCTCTACTAATTAATAGCTGTGCATTCTCAGATAAATCTGTTAACTTCTCTGAGTCAAGGACTAAGAGTGCAAGGGGAAACTTTGTGGAAGGAATAGATGTAGAAGACCTAAAATATGGAAAGGAGTCTACCAACATACCAATACTCCAAGCCTGCATTTGATAACATAGAGTTAGATGCATCTGTATGAATGTGGAAATTCTCATAAAATAGAATTGAATGAGAATGCTGGCCACTTCTAAGAATTACATTAAATTACTTGCATGATTTCTCTTTCAGACATATGTTCACTAGACTTCTCTGAGGCTCCACATTTTCCATTCCTGTTTGTGCTGTCCTCTTACCCTAGAACATTCAGTGTTAGGCTGAGGATGCACCCCATCTGAGAAAGAGGGAAAACAAGGCAAGCATCTCCCTCTCCCTCTCCCCTCTCCCCTCTCCCCTCTCCCCTCTCCCCTCTCCCCTCTCCCCTCTCCCCTCTCCCCTCTCCCCTCTCCCCTCTCCCTCTCCCTCTCCCCTCTCCCCTCTCCCCTCTCCCCCTCCCCTCTCCCCTCTCCCCTCTCCCCTCTCCCCTCTCCCCTCTCCCCTCTCCCCTCTCCCCTCTCCCCTCTCCCCTCTCTGTGTGTCATAGAAATATGAGCACTAAAGCTCAGATATGCCTGTCTTTTTACAGTTAGGGTTTACAGTAAAATGCTGCTAGGTCCTGAGACTTTGACTCTCTTGACAGCCAATGGGTTTGAATTTAGTATTTGTGGGGAGAAGGTTACCAAGCGTGGTGAAAAGTTCTGGCATTTCAGTGTGAATTATCAAAACCTATTACTGTTGGATAATTCATCAGATATCAACATTATGTCTTCTTCAGAGTCTTTGGAGTGTGAGAGGATTTTTGTGGTAATTGTGCTAGTTTTAGTGTTTTCTCATTTTCCTGTTTGAACCAAGTGTTTAACTGTCGTGTTTTGATTGTGATCATTCCTCATGTGCACCATCTAATGACCACATTACCCACCTCCTTCACCCCTTGAAATCTGGAGTTTGTCTGCTAACATGTCAGGTCATGAGCACTAGGATCAATATTACTGAATGCCAAGACATAGCCTATCTTCAGATTTAAACTCTGACTTAGCTTGGGTTCAACTACTGGAGGCCACTGTGCAATAAAAGTTGAAGTAGGATGGAATAAGGAGAAATGCTTAAAATAAAATGAAATACCATTATGAATATTGTCTATGGCTTCTCTCTTTTCTTGAAACAGAGCTATGGTATAAAGCAGGGCTGTATTTACAATGAGTTAATGAAATTTTTATTTGAATAATCACACCCCAAATTGCTTCCAATTTTTCATAATCTCTCTAAATGTCATCACATATTATTTGCTTTTTCCATTTTTCAAGACATCGTATTTTTAAATTTGTTCACCTGGTAAAACCTGTTGGTTTCTGCCAGAGACTTGTTAACTAGAAAACAGCAATTTCTCTTTTTCATTCCAACCTCATACAATTGCCTGAACTAAAAAATAATGAAAAACATGAACAATTTCGAGGAGCAGCACTGTTAGAAATGAGCTGAAATGTCAGTGGATTTATTGGAAAACATCTCTGCAGAAAATCAGGACTGGTTTTCCAAGTTTGAGAGAGGAAAATGGTTTAATCAATATTGTCCAAATTAATTATAGGGAAATGGCAATATGTATTACATAAACTATGTTTTTTTTCATTGGAAAACATCGTGTTAAGTATTTTTAACAACAGAACTTGTTCAGAGCCTTTAACATATCACTCTGTAAGAGAATCCCCGATATAGTTTATAGCAACAATGTCTTTCTCTTAGGCCTTATTTTAGGAATAATCTTCAGTGAAGCACATTTAGGAAAGCTGACTTAGATATCTTATTTTAACACTGATTTATTCATTCTGATAACTAGGATGGAAGCACATACCTAACCTTTAAAGGGAAGATAGTATGAGGCTTCATTCTATGACTACAATTTACATCTTGGTGTCTCTTTCAGAAACAGTCTTAGAAGGATGAAAAGATTTAGCCAAAATAAATAGCTTTGGAAGACACTTGTCCTTCTACCTAACAGTGCTTCTTCTTGATAGTAATGTTTTTGTTTTTGTTTTTCCTCCCCAGGGAAGAGGCTGGCAGGGCGGGTAGTATTAATTGCAATAATGTTCTTGCCCCTTTTATAGTTTTCCTTGCAACTAAATGTTTCCAGGTGACTCAGTTATGGTAAAGGACACAAAAGGAAAATACTATTAGTAAAAGATGTGCATCTGAGAGGAGAGGAGATAGAGTTCTTGAGTACCAGCTCTTCCGTTTCTGTTTGCATTGATTGTGTTTAGATGGCTTGTGACCATCTTGTAAAGGTGAGGCCAACATGTTCAATGTATACATTTAACTTCATTCTTTCTTTGATATAAGCAACTTTACTTCATTCTCTTTATCTAACCTCTTTCTTTGAATGATTAGAGAAATGGCCAGTGAAGTTGATAACTTTTACTAATTTACACAACGTTCAAATAGTTTCTATTTTGACTTCTCTTTGACTTATTTTTTATTTTATGATGATCAAACAGGTAAAAGTCTCTTAAGAAACTTACCCATGTTCCTCAAAGGCACCACAGTAGGACCTGTGATATTTTTAAAAATGAAAGCAAAAAAAGAAATATATAAAAAAAGTTCCTTATGATGTGGAGGTGCATTCCTTGTACACCTAAATTGTTGATAGTTCTTATCATGAAAGGGTGTTGAATTTTGTCAAATGCTTTTTCTGTATCTGTTGAGATAATCATATGATTTATATTTTAATTCTGTTAATATGGTGAATCACATCTATTGATTTGTATGTTGAATCATCCTTGTATTCCAAAGATAAATCCCACATGATCATGATGTATGAACTTTTAATGTGCTGTTGAATTGTTTGGTAGTACTTCGTTGAGAAATTTTGCTTCTATGTTCATAAGAGATATTGGGCCTAAAATATTATTTTTGTAGTATCTTTATCTGGCTTTGATATCAGGGTTGTATTGGCTTCATAAAATGAGTTTGGATATGTTACCCCATCTTTAATTTTTTGAAAAAGTTTGAGGATTGGCATTAAGTCTTCTTTAAATGTTTGGTAAAATTAACCAGTGAAGTCATATGATCCCAGGCTTTTCTTTGTTGGTGGATGTTTGATTATTAATTAAATCTTAGTCATTAGTGGTCTGTTTACATTTTCTATTTATTCATGATTCAGTCTTGGTAGGATTTATATAAGTAAAAACTTATCTATTTCTTCCAGTTTATCTGACTTGTTGGCCTACAATTCTTAATAATATTTTTATATAATGCTTTTTATTTCTATTTCATTCATTGTATTGTCTCCTCTTTCATTATCTGATTTTATTTACTTGGGTCTCAACTCTTTTAGTCTAGCTAAAAGCTGAAAACAATCAGCAAAAGGAAAAGGGAACCTATGGAAAAGGAAAAATATTTGCAAATGATATATCTGATAAGGGGTTACTATCCAAAACACATAAGGAATTCACATAACACAATAGCAACAAAACAAGACAACAACTAGCCTAATTAAAAACTGAGCAAACGACCTAAATAGACATTTTTCCCAAAGATGTACAAGTTACCAGCAGGGTGAAAAAAATGTTCAATATAACTAATTATCGGGGAAATTCAAATCAAAATCCCAATGAAATATTACCTCAAAATTGCTAGAATGCCTATTAACAAAAAGTCAATAGACAGCAAATATTCACAAGGATGTAGAGGAAAAAAAAACTTTATACTATAGGTGGGAATATAAGTCGATTCACCCATTATGGAAAACCATATGGAAGTAACTGAAAAAATTAAAAATAGAATTACTATATGATACAACAATCCTACTCTTGGGTATGTATCTAAAAATAAAAGTAAAATCAGTATTTCAAAGATATATCTGCACTTCTATGTACACTGAAGTATTAGTCACAATAGCCAAGATACAACAACCACCTAAGTGTCCATCAGTGGTTGAATGGAAAAGGAAAATGTGGGTATATATGCGATGAAATATCATTCAGCCTTAACAAAGAAGGAAATTCTACCACTTGCTACAACATGGGTGAAACAGGACATTGTGTTAAGTGAAATAAGCCAGACACAGAAAGAGAAATACTACGTATTATCACCAACATTAGAAATCTAAAAATGTTGAACCCACAAAAACAGAGAGTAGTGTGGTGGTTACCAGGGTCCAGGGGAGTGGGAGAAATGGGAAGATTTTAGTCAAAGGGTACAAACTTTCAGTTACAAGATGAATAATTTTTAGAGATCTAATGTATAGTATGGGGATTATAGTCAATAATAATAAATGTACTGTACGCTTGAAACTTGCTAAGAGAAATCATAAGTATTCTCATCAAAAAAAGGCAATTATGTGGTGATGAACATGTTAATTAGCTTGATTATGGTAATTATTTCATAGTCAAATTATTATAGTGTATACCTTATATCATTTTGTCAATGATACTTCTATAAAGCTATGCAAAAGAAAAAAATGGACAACACGTACAAATGCATGTAATACATCAGGATCATTACTCACTTTAAAAAAGCAATTGTTGTTGGCTAAAGTTTTAAATTTCCTGGAATCATTTCAGATAGGATTGCTAAAATATATTGTTCAGAGTCCTTGAAGGAACATTTCAGTTATGTTGATTGTTCATTTTCTCTCTTTGTCTCTCTCCCCATCTCTCCCTTTCTCCCCTTTCTTTCCTCGTTTCCTTCCACAGCCCCCTCTCTCTTCTAATTCTGGTTGCTGCTAAGCTCTGTATAGAAACAACTGAGCATCTTGGCTAACAAGGACGTTTCTAGGAGCTAGATTAGAGTCCTTGGGGCTAAGAATTACTATGTAAAGTCAAGGGTTCCATACAGAGCTCTAGAATTACAGATTATGGGGATGTAGTATTGAGAAAAGCTGTGTTGTAAGGGATGTTATTGACATGCTTTCATTTACAGTTTCGACACAGTAGTTGATGTTCTTAACTCCGCCTACCAGTAGTTATCATGTACTCAGGTTCCCAAATCTCAACTTGTCTCACTGTGGCCCTCCCCACTTTGAATCTTGTCTAAGACATGGATGAACTATGGCTGTGATTAAGGGGTTCGAGAGTGGTAGAATGAATGAAGGTCCAAAGGCTCCTACTTACCTGTTCAAACTAACTCACCTTGCCTAACCTACTTACCTACCTGTTTTCCATTTCCACTTACCCACCTACTTTCCTAACTTTTCATAATATAGTGAATGTTATATAAGTTAATGTTTAAAAATTTCTAAAAATGATAAGGCTGTGCTTTATATATTTTTTGACTTTCTATGTTGAGATCATTAGACTTAGAGCAGAGTTGCAAAAATAGTACTAAAAATTCCCAGATATTCTTATTCAACATTTCCTAATTTTAGTGTTGTAACTATCATACAATTATCAAAATTAAGAAGTTAACTGATAGAATGCCACTTACTGAACTAGAGTTACTCACATTTCACCAGTTTTACATGAAAATCCTTCTGTACCAGGATAAAATTCAGAATTCCAAATGTATAGAGTTGTCATGTCTCCATAGTCTCCCCCAATATGAAACATTTTCTTTAACTTTTCTTTTTCATGAACTCCAAAGTTTTAAAGAACACTGGTTAGCTATTTTGTTGAATATTTTTCAATTCAAATTTGATATTTTTTGAAATTAGATTGAGATGATTCATTATGTAAAGGTCATGAGACCTCTGGGCATAGTATGAGAGGGTATTATCCCCACCTTTGTAATAATAACTATTTTCCATAATTAATGAGTGTTTTGGAGGCATCGGATATTATGAGACTATGTGAATAGCCTTTGCATCTTTTGTGTCAGTTTCAAAAACCTTAAAAACGTGTATTTCAAAACCGAACTAAATATTTCTATGGTGCTGTAATGGTGATTTTCTAGTTTTCTCATTTTAGTACATTTATTGAGATTATTTTGTAAGAACTGTTTTCCCACATTCACACTTATTTATTCAGTTATGTACTTACATTAGCATGGACTCAAGGATATTTATATTATTCTTTGATTATGATCCAATACTATCATTATTTATGTTGCTAATATTATTCTTGCTGTGACCATTGAAATTTTTGCAGATTAACTCCTATACCCTTTCAACATGCACCCACTCTACTTGGCACATGGCGGGGGGAGACTTTCTTACTTTTAGGTACCACAAGACGTTCCTATTGTCACATTAAGTTTTGCCTGTCTCAGTCCTGAAAACAATCACTTCTCCTAGTAAGTTGTTTTATTGGGGCATGGTACTTATAAACGGGGGCCTGGGTGTTTGGTGTTTTCAATGTTACTGTGGTGTCACAGCTCCTGCATTCTTTCAACAAACAGGAAATGTATGAATGTATAATCCATACACATGCACTCACACGTATGTATAATCATTTTTCTCTCTACATATATATTTTAAATAGGCTGTAACGTCTGATTCCAATCTAGCAAAGGAGGTTTTATTTATTCTAGTCTTCACTGTTATTTGTAACTTCTTTCTCTGATGGTTTCTCTGAAACTGTCATTCAACACTAGTGTACATATAGACTTGCCTGCTCTTAAACAAATTTATCAACCACATGCAGCGTTTGTGATTTTTCTTTGTCTTAAGTCTTACAGCATCCAATCAAAATAGCTTTGAAAATGGTTATTTAGGTCCATCATCTTCAAAGAAGTGAGATTATTCATTGATAACTCAGAATCATTTGTTACAATCTACATTCTATCGAGTTCCCTCCATATCCTTGGAGATTTTTTAAAAATTTAAACAGTTAAATTCATTCTTTGTGGTGTATAGTTCTACCATTTGAAAACACACAAAAAACCCTACCAGAAATTAGGTACTTACCAACACAATTTTATGTAGAACTGTTCTATAACAGCAAGAAGTTCTTTGTGATTCTCCGTTTTAGTCAACAACCCACTCTACCCACACTTTTGGCAATTGTTGATCTATTTTCTGTGTGATTTTGGTAATTGCAAATAGAAATCACATGAAGTAGACTATTGCTTCTTGCTTTTTACAACCTAGTAAAATGTTTTAAAGATTTATTCATATCACTGTGTAAGAACTGCTTTTTTGTTTACTTATCTTTTTATTTATTTTCCTTTTTATTAAATGCCTAGTAGTGTTTCATTATATGCATATACAATGGTACTCACCTGCTTGAAATATACTGTGTTTTAAAAATTTGACACATTTGAATAAAGCTGCTGTAGGCATTTGTGTCAGTATGTGTTGTGTGTGTGTGTGTGTGTGTGTGTGTGTGTGTGTGTGTGTGTAGATATCTTTCTCTTATTTTGGATAGATTACCATGTGAAAGAAAAATATCTTGGGGCTCCAAAATCACTAAGCTAAAGGGAAAAGTCAAGCTAGGAATGGCTTAGGCCAAACCTGCCCAAGCTTTGAATTATTTTATGCAAAGTCACCCCTCTCCTCACTGAGATAAATGCATATCTGATTGCCTCCTTTGGAGAGGCTCATCAGAAACTCAGAAAAATGCAACCATTTGTCTCTTATCTGCATATGACTTAGAAGTCCCCTTCCCCGCTTCTAGTTGTTCTACCTTTCCAGACTGAACCGATGTTCATCTTACGTATGTTGATTGATGTCTCATGTCTCCCTAGAATGTATAAAATCAAACTGGGTTCGGACCACCTTGGAAACATGTCTTTAGGACCCCCTGCAGCTGTGTCATGGGCATGCATCTTCAACCTTGGCAAAATTAGCTTTCTAAATTGACCAAGACGTGTCTCAGATTTTTGGGGTTCACACCTGTTAACAACTAAGAGTAGAGTATCTGCAACATATGGTATGTTTATATTTAATTTTATGAAAAACTGCCAAACTATTTTCTTTTCCAAAGTGACTGTATCACTTTGTATTCCTGATGCAATGTATGATCAGTGATGTATGAGAGTTCCAGTTGCTCCTTTTACTTCCAGTATTTGCTATTGTCATTTTCAAATTTCATTTATTTATTTATTCATTCATGCCATTCTAGTAGGTTTAGAGTGGTCTCTCATGGTGGTTTTTATTTGTGTTTCTCCAGTGACTAATGATGTTGATCATATTAGTATATGCTTATTTGTTATTCATACATCATCTTTGGTGGACTATCTGTTTAGATATTTTGCCCATACTTTATTGGGCTGTTGGTCTTATTTTGAGTTGAAACCTTTTTCTATATCCTCAATTGAAGTTTTTTGTAAGAAATACCATTGGAAAACATTTCTTTATATTTAAAATGGGATTATTGTGTATGATTTTATGCGGTTTTGCTTTTCTTTCCAATTTTATGATTTCTCCCTTTCAATAGTATGTTTAGACTGTTCACATTTAATATAATTATTGATAAAAATTAAAATCTGCCATTTGTGTATTCCATTCAATTTTGTTTCTATTTCCCTCTTTTTCTGTCTTGCATTATTTAAATTATTAAGATTCCATTTTATCTCTGCTATTTACTTATTAAAACCTTTATAAAAATTACAATGGTTTCCCTAGGATTTAAATTATATATCTTTATTAACTTGAAGATTACCTTCATATAATGTTATATAGTTTTAAATGTAATTTTAGAAACACACAATTATGTAGTCTCAAGTCTTCCTATATTTGTGTCATTGCTGTCAAATATTTAACATATGTTATAAATACACATATCCTTCCTGCTCAAGAATTTTTTTAATGTTTCTAAACAATGTGACTCAATCTCCAAATAACATTGTGCCACTCCACATATAGTTTAAGAGCTCATAGCAGTATATTCCCAAGTCCTCTGTTTCATACATTGTGCCATTACTACATGTTTTACATTTACATACATTAAAAACACAAAATTAACTGCCATTATTTTAGCTTTAAATGACCTATTATCTTTTAGAGCAATTACAAATTTAAAAAGTTTTATATTATCTTCATTGACTTCATTTACAATGCTGGGCATTTTATTGTGCAGATCCAAGTTTCCAATCATTGATACAGGAGTTAAGAAGAAATTACTTTGGCTGATAGTGAGGATACAGAAGTCCTTGGTAAGGTTTTCCTTTTAATGAAAGGCAGCCCATATCATTTTCCTTTCTAACAAAGAGCAGCCTGTAAAGTCGAGCTGCAGACAGAGATGCCAGCAGCTGTGCCAATCATGTTCAAAATGGTAGCTTCATCTTCCCTTGTCTGCCAGCCAGGTGTACAGTAAGGAGCAGACAAGATGGCACGGGCCAAGGGGAAAGTTCATTTGCATAATAAGATTAGGGTGGGGCAGCCAGCCTTCTCAAGCTGTGTAAATGTCATTAACTTTACAGCCATTGATTTTTTTCTACTCAGCACTACTGAGTCCTCTGATGACCTATCAAAAGCAGTTTGCTTTTCAGTTGTATTTTTCACCTGAATTGTCCATATATGAATGTTTCTTATAGTTTCCTTTTTGTTTTTGCTGAAATTCTTCTTCTGATTTTGCATGTGGTTCACCTTTCCTTTAGAACCTTTAGCATATTAGTTATGTTTGTTTTGAAGCTGTGGCAAGGTTCCAATATCTATGTCATATCTGATTCTCATAATGCTGACTGCTTGGTCTTTGGAATTATGTGGTATTTCTGTGTGTTGTTTTAATATACCATAATTCTTGTGGAAAGGTGAATATCTTGAAAAGAATAGTAGAGACATATGTAACTAGCTATATGTCTAAAAATGACCCAAGCATTCTTCCTGGTAGGACTTTAGTGTAAGCATTTGAGTTTTTTTAGTTGGGATTTGGGCTGGGTTTGAAGTTTATTAATGTGATTATCTTCGCTGGGCCACAGGCTTTAAATTCCTCCAGCAAAACTTTGTGTTTAGAGTAGGGGCTTATTTGTCAGATAGTTTTTCTCATAGTCTACATCACACTGAGCTTTTGTATTCTACCTCTGAAAGGATATTTTTCATACTCATGTCCCTTTCCTATCCCTGTGCAACATTATTTTCCAGTTTCTTATGATTTGAATCTTAGCCTAGCGAGAGGCATGTAGGATGTTACCTGTTATTCTGATTACATCTTGGTTTTAGCAAGCACAATGGCCATGGGTGTGTGGTCTTGTCAATACTCCCGATATTCCATGGCTATAGAGCTAGATTCAGCATTTTCCCCACCCATACTCCAGGGATAGATTTTTTTTTTTTAAATCTGTTTTCCTCCTCCAGCTGCGATAGGTTTTCACTAGTGTCCTTAAGGTGCCAGCTTGTTACCCTCTGAATCAGTATCCTGAGGCTGCTCTAATGAATTACCAAAGACTTGGTGGCTTAAGACAAAATAATCACTCTTAGTTCTGGGTGCTAGAAGTCTAAAATCCAGCAAGGTTGTGCTCCCTGTGGGTACCCTTAAAAAAAAAAAATCCACTAGCTACCTCTTCCAACTTTTAGGGACAGACCTGGCATTCCTAGGTTTGTAGCTGTATCTCTAACTCAGCCTTGATATCACCCTCTCTTCTATCTTCTCCTCTGTGTGTCTATCTTATAAGAACATATGTTATTGCATTTAGGGTCCACCCAGATAATCCAAGATAAGTTTCTGTTTTTAAAACCCTTAATTTAATGATACCTTTTGTCATATGACTTAATTTCATAGGTCTGGGAATTAAGGAATGAATATATCTTTTGAGAGGTCACCATTCAGCCCATTATATTTTACAACTCAGATAACAGGGATAGGAGAACAGTGTCCAATGGAGCTGCATGATTCTCTGGCAGTAGTTACTATTCCCTCCCCCAGACCTGCACCTCAAGAAACATTTTGTTAGGACTTACTACAGTCTTTTTTGTAAGCTCTTGTTGGGGTAACTACATAAAAAAAATCCCAAAGAGGATATTGACGTCTTGAATTTCTGTCATCTTCAGGGACATTAAACTTTATCACCAGTACACACCTGTCCCCTACCAAATTTTCAACCAAACTCTTATTACCAGTATCCACTTGTGTCTAACTTAAGCCAGTTTTGCATGTTGTCTTTCCTTGCAGGTTTTTTCTCCCTCCTTAAACATTTTTTCTAGTTTATTGCCTTGCAATTCCGTCTTCCTGATAGGATCAAGAAACATTGTGAATTTGCATGAGGTATCATCACTAAGAAATGTAGTAAGCTAATTTCCCTCTTATAAAATTATATCTTGCTGTTAATTTGCACATTCTGATTAGTAGTAAAAAATGTTTCATGTTTGTTTAAATAGTTGAGACTTCCACTAACATTTTTATTTATGAAGAAGAAACTTCATCACATTTAAAGAAGGACTGAACTGCTAACCAAGGTCATATGTTTAACATTCCAGAAGCTGTTTAAACATAGGCTCAAGAACTACTTGGTAGAAATGTGACAAACATAATTAGAAAGTGATATTTGGGGCCAGGCACAAATGGCTCACACCTGTAATCCCAGCACTTTGGGAGTCCGAGGTGGGCAGATCACCTGAGGTCGGGAGTTTGAGACCAGCCTGACCAACATGGAGAAACTACATCTCTACTAAAAATACAAAATTAGCTGGGCATGGTGGCAGGTGCCTGTAATCCCAGCTACTTGGGAGGCTGAGGCAAGAGAATTACTAGAACCTGGGAGGTGGAGGTTGCAGTGAGCTGGGCAACAGAGGAGACTCAGTCTCAAAAAACAAGAAAAGTAATATTTGGAACAAAAAAACTTCAAGTTTCTGTGAATCCTGACAGTGTAGTTGGAGATAAAAAGCAACATAAAAATGAGGTGTCTCGAAGTGCAAAAAAGTTTCTCCTTTAGTTCTTGTCTCTGTTTCTTCATTCCTACTCTATTCTTTCTTCATTCTCTGTGCCCCCAGACTCAGGAACAAGTTCTTGATTTTTTTAATCAAATGGTCACTTTCAGATTAGTATCTTCTACAACCTGCCAAGTTTTAACCTAGAAATTGCTGTTTCTCATCCTCATTTCTTAAGATTCTATTTTCCTCTTTCCAAGGGAAATTCTGTACCAATAAGTTGGAGTTCAATTTTAAAACTAAGTAGCCACAGTGGTTATTAAACAAGGGGGTGGTGAGATAAAAGCTGGATCTAATTGAAAGTAGAATCAATTTAGCAATTTTTTTGCTAATTTCTAATGATTGATTAATAGACTGCAGAATACTACATAAAACTCTAAAATCTTGATTTTTTTCGGGGATGTTTTGGGGAAAACAAAATTAGAAAAAAAATTTTGATTTTTGTTTTGAATTTTTTCTTGCAGACTATGATACAGAGATTTGATTTTATTAGAGTGTAAGTATCCATCCCAATGCCTCAGAAGTTTATCAGTCTGTCAGAGGTCAAAATAACAAAAGCTATCCCAAAGGATTCATTCTAAGTAATAAAACTGAATAATGCTTGTACCTCTGTTTTCCATGTTAATGCCAAGGTACAGAGAAAAGGAACATTTTAATTCCCATTTCAGGAAGACATAATCTTCCTATTAAGAATTTATTGTGGATCAATGGACAGAAATATCCGAGGGATGTTTTAGTCCAGTCAGTGAGTGAGGTCAACAAATCTGTCTTCCTGCCTCTAAAGAGTTCTCAGGAAGATTAAACAGCTGATATCATCAAAAGATGTGTAGATAAGGAGTTTGCAGAACTCAATTCTCATCCTAATCTTATTATTGACTAGTTTTGTTACTGGACAAATTTATTCAGGTCTGTAGGTTACTCAATTAAAAAATGACAGAAATAGAACCTAACAGTCACAAGGGCAGCTGTACAATTCTGTGGGACAGACATTCTTTCATATTTTAAAAATTGCCAAGCAGAGTAATTTTGTATCTTTCCTATAAGGTATTCCCAAAGATATATACAGAGACAGTGTATATCTTGCACTGTACTTAAATATCTTAGTGTGTGTTTTTAAAGGAAGTTGGATCACATGCATGTTAAGTAGTCTCCATTGAAGTTTCTCCACCACATTTGGTAATTGTTTTGTCAGTCAGAACCTCAGTGATCGTAAGCGTTTTTGGCACCTGATACTGTTGAGGTTAAGAAAAGTCAGAATGTAGTGGTTAATTATATGGGTTCTAGAGTCAACTGGCCTGAGTTAGAATTCTCAATTATCTTTCACTATTCATGTGACCTTAGGCAAGTAAATTTAACTTCTTGAATTTTAATCATTCTTGCCTATAAAATTATGACTCGACTAAACCAACCTACTGAGCCAAATGGGAATGTGAAATAGGCCTTCTGTGTAAATCGTAGTGTTAGTACATAAGGGCAATCCAATATGTGATGGTTGTTATTTTTATCAGCCCAAACCCCTCTACGTGAGCTATTTTTAGAAGCTATTAAGTATTTAAAATATGGCTGATGTTTCTAGGTAAGTTGTGGTATAAAACTGTTTCCTTACTTTGTTTTTCTATTAAAAATGGACATTATTAAATTAAGCTAATAAATTATGACTCATAGTCCTCACTTCTACCTCTATCTTATTAAGTTTGGTCTTTCTAGAATTACTTTATTTCATACAATAGTCCCCTTGTGAGATATTTAGAGACATAAGATAATTTTCTCATTGATTGTTTGGCTTTTATTCTGCTAAAGACAGATACCTCTATGCAGCCTATTCAGATTGAGCAGATTATTAAATCAGACTTCTCCCCAATTTATTTCTCAGATATTTACTGAGCATTTACTGTGTGTCATGTAAACTTCTAGATGCAGTAGTGGACAGTGAGAATATTGGGAATTTTAATTTTTTTTCTTGCCTCAACAAGTGAAAGTCTGCTATCCACTGACTCTTCATCACCATGAATGTCAGAATTCAAATCCTCAGGAGCTGAGATCTCCACGGACTGTGGTTGGTGGTGATAGGTTTAGTAAAAAGTCCTCACCCAGATAGGCTCTCACTCCAAAGACTCCTCCCATCCGAACTGCAAGTGGAGTCTGCAGCCTGAAGGAAGGGGCCCATTCCCCCCCCCAGTGCTTACGAAGTTCCTTGATTGTCTATGGGTGTCCCTTTCAAGTTTTACATACTGAGGTTTTATTTTTTGTATTCCTTCCTGGATTCTCCCCCTCCCTTAACTTTAGATCTCTAATCTGAACCACCTTTTGCATTTTCTCTTTTTTCAAAAGTTTTAAAATATTTTATTGACAAAGATTATGTATATTCAATGTGATGATTAGATATTGTACACGTTGTACAATGATCATCACAATGAAATTAATTAACCCAATCTACCAGTACTCATGCTGTATATTCGATCCCCAGAACTTATTCATCTTGTAACTGAAAGCTTGTACCTTTTAGCCATCCTCCCAGTGCCCCTGCAGCTGCTGGCTACCACCTTTCTACCCTCTGCTTCTGTAAGTTTCCCTTGTTTAGATTCCATATTTAACTGAGATCATTTATCTTTCTTGACTCTCCCCATGGAAGGAATATTGCAAATGTGCTTTTTTCCCCCGCAAATAAAACATTTTGTTTATTATACTAATAAATCCTCTTTGGGTTTACCAAACACCCACAGAGGCTCTGAAGAATTTATATGGAAATTAAGGCAGCAATACATCTGCTTAATTAGACAGAATTAGACAAATGTACTCAAAAGGAAACAGGTATCTGCTGGAATGGAAGGAGGACTGGGCTGGGAGGGGAATTCCTTTTCAGCTGTTTTCATAGGTTAATTTAGGGGTTGTTATCATGCAGGCTTCAGTCTCCTGGGATAATACCCTGCTCCACAGGAAAGGAGAGGATAAGTTCTCTTTTACATCCAGTAAATAATTCAAATTAACCTCTCTCCCCACTATGATGTAATTAATGCCAAATTTAAGGAAAGCAGGTTGCAGATTTCCAAAAAGATGGCAGTGCTTTAGCAACTTTACTGGTATAGTATTGCAGGTTAGACTCACCACCTGGAATGTTTTAAAAATGCTTATGACTAGGGTCACCTAAACCCAATTAAGTAAGGTATGGGTCTCAGTGTGAAAAAAATCAGAATTCAAAATTATTGGTCCACGTTTTCCACCAGGCCTATTTAAACAATTCAGGAACAGTAATGGGCCCAATTAAATTTGCTCAACTTTGTCTTTTTTAACACATTCATGCAAGTACTCAGAATCAGTATGGACATTGACAAATGCAAACATAGACAAGACACAAAGAAATAAACACCATGCTCATAGTAATACCCAGATACAGACACAGAGATCACACGCAGGAAAGAGATCCAGAGATCTACAGACACTGGTCCATACAGACTTAGGTACTGGTACAAAGAGAAACAAACATATATATTTGTACACGTTCAGAAGGAAATTTATATAAACTTAGTCTGATGCACACAGAAAGACCATCTGAAACATTCTACAAAGAGATAAGTAAGAATCATAGAATGAACATCGTGGTTTGTAAATTGTATCTAAATAAGGATGTTGAAAACATAAGAAAAAGTATCACTGAGATAGACACCTAGCAAACAAAAACATAAGAGGAGACGATGCACATACTCAGGAACTCTTCTTTGGAAGTTTTGAGGTCTTTGTTGTGTATAGGCTCTCAGACTAGCATTGTGGTGTTATTTGCCGCCTATCAGTGGATATATTTTTTGTCACGCTCACTTGCAACCTCCTAGGCTCCTTGCCCAGGACAACGATGTAGAAGGCGGGGTTGGAATTATAACCTTCAAAGAGATAAACTATACACATTTTATTGAAAAAGGAGGTTCTGCTGAAATTTTCCTCTCATGGGAACCCGGAAATTTGCATAGCAGGTAAAGAATATTTCACTGGTTTTGGATGCTGATAGAGCTCAAGACAGAACAAAACAGCCTGTAATAATGATAATGAATAATATATCTGTGGTCTTTCATAGTATAGTAAGTTTTCTTGTAACTAACTCAGTTAATCATATGACAATAGTTGTTCCCTGTAATTTCATTTGATCTTCAGAGCAAACAAGTGAATAAAAATTATCAACATTTTACATTTGTCAAAATTAATGCCAAGAGGGTTTATATAACATTTTTTAGGTCATCCAGCTACTAAGTTACATGTTTTAAAGTCAAATACACGTCTGATGGACTCCGAATCTGTGCTTTCAGCAACTGTGTGACACTGACCTCTGCAAACACGGAGCGAGCTTGGGATTGATCTTACGGCTATTCTTACTTTGCATACAAACAAACTGAAGATCAGAGAGGCTATTTTGTCCCAGGCTCCTGGGGGCACACACAAAACTTGAATCTAATGTTCTGATTCCTGTTCTAGGACTGATCAGACCCAAGAAATAAGCCTTATGAACCATTCCATGGGGCATATGTAAACTGGACTCGGTGAAGAAACTGAAGCTTGACAAATGTGGCTGAGCTAAAACTGCAGTGGCCATGCCTTGAGCATACTCCAAAGGAGTCTGGATTCTCCTAGGAAGCAATGGGCTCAGAGGACTTCTCTACTTCTCCCACTTCTTTATTCCTTCTCTGGGGACTGTGACACTGCTTTCTCTGGCATTGGGGTTAGTGATATCTCAGAAAGCTCATGGAGGGGACTACATCCCAACCCCAAGAGCAGTGGTACAGCCTTGACTTCAGGAGAGGTTTCATCTGTTTGCCATTTTCTTAAAGTGGGGGTTTGGCTAGAATGATAAATGATCACACTGGAGATTACATTGATCACATTGTAGAATTTTCTCTAAATACTTTTCCCAGAATCTGAGTGTGATTATGAACTTCCCTATTCCACAATTTTTCAGCATGCATCATATTCTCAGCTCTGTGATTGGCTCTATGTGGATTAGGGTGAAAGACCAGTTCCAAAGAGCTCATGCCTTAATTATGAAGAAAAATGATGATTGCATATTATGTAATAACTAGAAATCATTAGGCCATACATTCTCAATAAGGCAAGAATTGGTTCTTGGGGAAGGGCAACAAATTGTTAGATGGTACAATGATCTGTAGCTCTCTCCAAATTTCAGCCCTTCCTGACACAATCTTTAATATTTAATTCCAAGGGTAAATGATTGGGATAAAAAGATGTTTTAAGGTTTCTTAGGGAGGTGATAATGAAACAAAAGGTCGATAAACACTGTGTTAGACTAGACATCACAGATCTTCATGTTATTCATATTACCATTTCAAATTGTTGCCAACTTTAGAAATTAGTAGATTTTATTTTAAAATGTAAATTCCTGGTTTTTATTTAAAAACAAAATTAAAACGATCTTGCAAATCTGGGTCCATGGTTCCTCTGGCAATAATTGGCCAGGTCTGGGGAGCAGCCTCACCTTTAGGGAGGTCTTGTGTGTCTGTTGTTCACCCCATTCCACCATTCGCAATTCATTATGTCCATTCTGACCTGACTTGCTCATGAAAGTTATCTGTTTGGCCACTGTAGGGATCTATGTACATTCTCAGTATTCAGATAAAAAATACAAATTCAGCAACAGATATCTTAGCTGTCTAGGGAGGAATAAGTCAGCAAGAATTTGAGTGTTAAATGATGGATTCATAAAGGAAGTGGGAATCAAAATTTAAGTCAAGATTGAGTAAGGCAATGAAAGAGGATACTTGAGTGAAAGGTCCATAAGAAGAGGAAAAGATTAACACAAAATTAAATTCTGATGCACAAACGACCAACTGTTCAAAGTGAAACTTTTAAACCTTTAGAATGTAATGTAAGACATATTTACAGGTTTAGGTTTGGAAGAATTGTGTTTTTTTAAAATGACACAGGAAAGGACAAACCATAAAGGAAAAAGTAGATAAGTTTGAATTCATTAAATGGAGAAACAGCTGTTCATCCAAATATATCATAAACAAAGTAAAAAGACAAGGAACAGACTTTGAGGAGATGTTTGCAATGCATAATACTGACAAAAGATAAGTATCCAGAATTTACAGAGAATGTCTACAAATCAAAATGAAAGAGATAAACAATCTGGTGGAAAAAATGGTCCAAATGTATGAAAATGCCATTTACAAAAGTTAAAAGCCAATAAATATATCAGAGCCTGCTCAATCTGACATAGTGTCAGGGAAATATAATTTGAAACCATAGGAAGACATCATTCCGTAAGCATCATACTTACAGGAATCTAAAGCTAAATGACTCCTAAGGGCTGGGCAAGGACATTGCAAATTTGTACATTTCATGCAGTGTTTGAGTCAGGGATGCTCTCTTTGGAGGACAATTGACAATATTTAATAAATTGTATTATTTACATACCTTTTGACACAACAAGTCTGCCACTAGGTATGTACCTTGAAGGAATTTTCACGTGTGCAAAAGAGGATGAAAACTTGAATGTCCATGATATCATTGTATAGGATTGGGAGGAAAACTCGAAAACATCTTAAATGATCCCCAACAGAAAAATAAAAAGATAAATTGTGATGTATTCATAAAATTAAAAAGAATAATAGGGAAAAATAAAAATAATAATACAACAATAATATCAAGTTAGCTAAATCTTGAAAACTTTGAAAGGATAAAAAGGTACAGAAATACAGTGTTATAATTTTACTAAGTATAAAAGCATGTAAAACAGAAAACTGAATAACCTGATCGCAGGGGAGCTTGGAAGAGAAATGGGTCTGTGTAAGGGGAGACAAGGCTGCCAAGATCTGGCCCAGGGCACATTGAGGCCTGGAGTAGGAAAGCATGTGGAAAGCTCAGTTTGTTGTAAAACTTTGAAAGTTGCTGTGCTTTCATTGTCTGATCAAGCAACTATCGACAAGGTCTTTTCACAAGGCTGTTACCCGGGGGAAAATAGCCATTGTAGATTAATGTAGAAGGCAGTAGTTTCTAGTTTTAAAAATTGTATTTGAAAAAATAAGAATCTTTACAGAGCAGCTAGTCCTGAGAGGAAAAAAAAAAAAAATCAGTCAATGTTATCTTTGGTAAGGACATCGTGTAGGAGGAAAGACTTAGGCTCTCATAGGTCATGCACTAAATTAGATAAACTTGATCTCCATGTTCAGATGCTTTCTGTGACCTTACTGTTCTCACTACCCTCTATCCAGGCCTACAGTCAGTCTCTTGCATACGCTCAAATCTCCCCAAAGCTATGTCTTTTCTAGGCTTGAAATTTCTACTCCCCCTCTCAAAACCCCCAGATCTTTATTATTCTCTGAATCAAGTCTCGGTCCTGAAGCCTCTGAGGTGGTGTGATGTGTTTTCCTTTTTTAAATAGACTTTATATTTTACAGAAGTTTTAGGTTCACAGAAAAATTGAGCAGAAAGTATAGAGGTTTTATAAACCCTCTACACCCAGGCTCAGCCTCCTTCTCTATCCACATCCTCACCAGGGTGCTACATTTGTTACAATTAGTGAACCTACATTGACACATCATTATCAACCATCATCCATAGTTATATTAGAGTTCACTCTTGGTAGTGTACCTTCTATGAGTTTTGAAAAACGTATAATGACATATATTAGTCCATTTTTGCACTGCTATAAAGACATACCCAAGACTGGGTAATTTATAAAGGAAAGGAGTTTAATTGACTCACAGTTCCATATGGCTGGGGAGGCCTTGGGAAACTTAAAATCATGGCACAAAGCGAAGGGGAAGCAGGCACCATCTCCACAAGGTGGCAGGAGGCAGTAAATAAGAGAAGAAGAAAGTGCCACACTGTAAAACCATCGGCACTCCTAAGACTCACTATCACGAGAACAGCATGGGGGAAACCTCCCTCACAGTCCAGTCACCCTGCATCACGTTCCTCCCTTGACACATGGGGATTACAATTCAAGATGAGATTTAGGTGGGGACACAGAGCCAAAACATACCACATATATACCTATGATCATACAGAATACTTGCTCTCCTGAGGACTAACTAAGCTGTGATTGTTTTATCTTGCCCAAATTCCTATCCAAGGGACCTGGGGAGTCATGCCCTACAAACCATAAATTATCAGATGAGTTTTGTCTAACCCTATATATAATGACTTACCTTCCACCCTGACCCTGGCATAACATTACAAACGAGACAAGGAAGAAAATCAAAATATTTTACCCCCAAAACATGTTTCTTTGCCATATTTTGAGATGGTGCTGCAAAGCTGTCCTTTGTGGGGAAAATGTGCATCTGTAAAGAATCTCCATTAACATAGCTAGATCTTCTTCCAGGCCTTCTGAGTCCTGAAGAGATTAAGTAACAGTCTGGCATCTTTTAAAGATCTGAAAATTAGAAACATTCGTCATCTATTGTCTTTCAGGGCAGCCACTGTAAGACTTCAAAAGAACCTTGGCCTCCACAATCTTTTATCTTAACCTGAACATTTCCTTTATATATTGATCCCAGGTCTTTAGACAAACTCAACCAATTGTCAGTCAGAAAATGTTTAAATTTACCTGTAGCCTGGAAGCACCCTTCATCCCCACACTCCCACTTTGAGTTGTCCTGCCTTTCTCAACCAAACCAAAGTATTTCTTAGATGTATTTGATTGATGTCTCATGCCTCCCTGAAATGTATAAAACCAAGCTGCACCTCGACTACCTTGGGCACAAGTTCTCAGGACCTCCTGAGGGCTATGTCACAGGTCATGGTCACTCATATTTGACTAAGAATAATTCCCCTCAAATATTTTACAGAGTTTGACTCTTTAACACTCTCTGAAAATCTTCCATGTTACACCTATTCATCACTCCTTTCCCACTATCACCCCTGACAACCATATATCTTTTAACAGTGTCCACAGTTTTGATTTTTTCCAAATATTGTATAGCTGAAGTCATACAGTATATAGCATTTTTAGATTGATTTCTTTCACTTAGTACTAATATGCATTTAACGTTCCTCCATGTCTTTTCATGGCTTGATTGCTCATTTCCTTATAGCAATAAATAGTATTCCATTGTCTGGATGTACAATCATTTATTGTTCATATTGTTCACTGCACCTGTAACCAAAGCACATGTTCAGTTGCTCACTGCTTACAGAGTCCAATTAACAAGAGCAAGGTCTGAGATTGAAGAAAATGATTTTTTATCCTAAAGCTAGCTTAGAGGAAGTAGTACAGCCTCCTGCCTTAAGGGTCCTGCTTCCACTTTGGGGCGGAAAGCAGGGCCTTTTAAAAGGAAACGAGGCATGGACAGCATGCAGGGAAGGGGCAAGCGAGTGGGGGTCTGCATGAATTACCTACTGGGTGGTCAAGTTGGAGCCTTCGTGGGTAGAACTGGGTTTTAAGGTGGCTGTTGTCTTGAGATACCCTCCAGGTAGGAGAGAATTTCATAGAGGCCATACTTTAGGTTGTACATTGACTGTTGTCTCTTGAGGCAATGTTCTGGTGGGAGAGAGTTCCGGTTCTGGAGCTTCTAAGTAAGCAAATAGTTAGATAAGCTCGCCCTATAAGGAATATCTGGTGAAGGGAAGATACGGGTTATAATTGAATTTCTGAAGAGTTAAGTAGGAAGTGGGGAAAAGGAGGAAAGAGAAAAAAAGAAAACATAATTTAAAAAATAACTGATTTTCATTCTCTTAGACAAATGACGGTACTCAGTTAAACACCTACTGAAAACATATCTTGGCTACTTCCAAGTTTTGGCAATTATGAATAAAGCTGCTATACACATCTGGGTGCAGATTTTTGTGTAGACATAAGTTTTTAACTCGTTTGGGAAAATATCAAGGAGCAAGACTGCTAGGCTGTTGTAAGAGTATGTTTAGTTTTGTAAGAAACTGTCAATCTCTTTTTTAAAGTGACTGTACCATTTTGCTTCCCACTAACAAGGAGTGAGAGCTCCTGTTGCTTGACATCTGTGTCACCATTTGGTGGTGGTAGTGTCCTGTATTTGGGCGATTCGAGTAGGTAAGTAATGGTATCTTCTTATTGCTTTAATTTAAATTTCCCTGATGACACACGATGTGGAGCATCTTTTCATATGCTTACTTGCCCTGTGTATGTCTCCTTTGGTGAAGTAACTATTCAAGTCTTTTGCTCATTTGTTAATCAGGTTGTTCCTTTTATCGTTTTTGAGTTTTAAGCATTCTACATATTTTGGTACTAGTCCTTCACTGGATGTGTTTTGCAAATATTTTCTTTTAGACTGTGGCCCATCTTTTCATTCTCTTGATAGTGTCTTTTGAAGAGCAGAAATGTTTAATGGTAATATACTCCAGCTTATCAATTATTTCTTTTATGGATTGTGTTTTTGGTATACAAAGAAAGCATATTTTGGGTTAGTAAAGCCTCTGACTTCTGACTCTAGCTTTATTTTCTGCCTTTCTTCACCTGTCCACCTCTTATTTTCAATAGATGTTTGCTGTGGACTTTGTGAGCAGTGGGGATTGAGAGACAGCAAGATGACAAAGGCAGTGTTCTCATGTAGCTCATATACCAAGGTTGAAAGAGATCATAAACATATTGACAAACAAATAGAAAATTTCAAAGGAAGTTTGTGCTATGAAGTCTGTAAATCAAAAAATATGGTGGAGTGTAACTCAGGATATTAGGGTGGTCAAGGAAGGCTATCTTGGGGAGACGAAATCCCAGCTGACACTAGTGAGATGAGAGTCAGTCATACAAACATCTGTGCGAGGCATGGGTCAGTCTTATGGCTTCCTCCATGATGCTTATTCTGCCTAGACCATTTTTTCATTGATATCTGTCTATGAAAGCCCCGCCTCCTTTGAATGCCACCTCCTCCAGGATGCCTTTTCTGACCTCCCCCCAATTCAATGCCATCTCTCTTGCTGCTGCTGATCCCCTTGGTAGTAAGGCCAGCGTATGCCTTCTGTTAGTCTGGGCTATTTTAATTACAAATGACTGGACCACTGAAATGCACATAAGAAGAAAGCAGGACGGCATGCATTGGGTTTAGTAAGCAAACACTTAAAAATGGACAGGTATGAACTTCCAAACCCTGCTTCCTAAAATCAGGAGACTAGTGCATGCTTTTTGAAGGCACAGATTTATTCTTTCTGACCATGCTAATCACTGTGCCTTACAAACTTTAGATGCTAATAAAATATCTGTTGAATAAATCTTTGTGTTCCATTTATCATTGTTATTGACTATTACTTTTTGAGCACTTATGCTGTGCGGAGCACTGTGCTAAGAATTGCTTGTGCATACCCTTATTTATTCCACATAAGTAGTCTGTGATTTGGAAATTGTGATTATTTCTGCCTTACAGTGTTTTCACTAAAAATAGTCAACTACAACAATAACAACAAGACGAAGTATTATTCCATGATTTTTTTTTTCTTTGACTCAGAACAACTTGGTAAAGCACAACCCCTTTAAAAACTTCCAACTCACCTACCCTTTCTGCAAGGTGGTAATTTAGGTGAAAAGCTAACAACACACAACCGAAAGGGAACTGTCAACAATTTATTTTCCTTAAAGACAAATTATTCAGCTATTGAACCTCCATTAAAGACTTAATTGTAAGGTGCTAAGAGATTTGGGAAAGGGGCAGTTATCCATTAGTTTAATTTGAAAAATGGAGATTAGGCCAGGCGCAGTGGCTCACACCTGTAATCCCAGGGCTTTGGCAGGTTTAGGCAGGCGGATCACGAGGTCAGGAAATCGAGACCATCCTGGCTAACATGGTGAAACCCCGTCTCTACTAAAAATACAAAAAAAATTAGCTGGTGCATGGTGGCGGGCGCCTGTAGTCCCAGCTACTCGGGAGACTGAGGCGGGAGAATGGCGTCAACCCGGGAGGCAGAGTTTGCAGTGAGCCAAGATTGTGCCACTGCACTCCAGACTGGTGGACAGAGCCAGACTCTGTCTCAAAAATAAATAAATAAATAATAAAAAATGGCGATTAAAGTGCTGGTCTGTTAGAGCTACCTTAGGCTGTAAGTGCTATGTTCATTCATTTTTATGAACAGCAAAGTTCACTGGGTCTAGGGCTGTTACCAGTAGGGTGTTCTCCACGAAACTGTCTCCCAGGCAGTTTCTTTTATCCATTGACCTTTCAATGATTTGTGTTCACAGTTCTGTAAGATGACCAGTCCCCACTCTCACTGCCAGTTATTTTCCAGGAGAGACTTTTTTTTTTCATTTCATTGGTTCTGTGGAAGACGAATGCCATTTTGACCGTGGAGCTATCATTCTTTTCCCATATCACACTCCATCCATGGGTCCATTAGCAAATTAGCAACTGAAAATGACACCCAGGAGGGAAATTCTCCTTAGAAACAAGGTGAGAATTTGTTATTGACAATATTATCCTTTGGATCAGAAAGGCTTACTTGTGATGAATATTCAAAGAAGCTTTCCTAAATCTAAAAGAACTCCTATATATTTACCTTATTGTGTGCCAATTTTCATATTCCTTTGTATTACCTTTCTACCTTATACATCTTGACATTTTCCCTTTCATGTGGGATCATGAGATGTGCTAAGTGGATATTATCTCCATTTTACACATGAGAAAACAAGAGATCAGAAGGGTTAGGTGACTTGCCTTGCTTTAATCATCCCTCCTCTTATTGCCAAATAACTGGCAGAGGGATTGTATTACTTTCCTAGGGCTGCCAGGAGAAAGTGCCAAGAAGTGGGTAGCTTAAATCACAGAAACATGTAGTCCGACAGTTTTGGAGGCAAGAGTCTCAAAGGTTTTGGTGATGGTGTTCCTCCTGAGGGCTGTGAACGAATAATCTGTTCCAGGCCTGTCTCCTTGGCCTATAGATGGCTGTCTTCCTACTCACATGGCATTCTCCCTGCATGTAAGCCTGTCCCCAAATATCCCCTTTTTATAAAGAGACCAGTCATATTGGATTAGGGCCCCCTTTTTAAACTAGATACCTCTGTAAAAGACCCTTTCTCTAAATAGGGCCATATTCCGAGATACTGGGAGTGGGACTTCAACACATAAATTTTGAGGGACACAGTTTGGGGAAACTTATGGGAATAAATCTGGCTCAATTACTTTCCACTGGTTATGGAATAAAGTGTAAGTTTCTTGTTATGACCCATGACTTCTTTCTTGATGTGGCCTGACCTCAGCCTAATCTCTTACTGCTGCCCAACAGAAACTGTAGCCATAGTTTACTTCATAAAAACATTTTACTAAGTATTGAGCATTTAATATCTATTTATATTTATTTATTGCAAAATATTTATTGAGCATTTAACATATAATGCTAAGTGCTTCACATGTGTAAATAGTGTACACATATGCTCAGCTCCTAATTATCACCCTATCATAGACTTATCCATTTATGCATTCAATCATTCATTCATTAGAAGTCTTTTATAAATGCCGATTACTGCAAAGCTTTGTTCAAATTGTAGGGTATACAGCATGGCTGCCAAGAAAATGGAAAAATATATCCCCAGCCTCACAAACTTATATTCTGGTGGGAGAAAACAGAAACTTGAAGAGAAATTAAAGCATTATATAGTGCTGTAGAAGGAATTTGAACAGGAATGAAGGTACTGCAGGGGCAAGGTGTGATTTTTAAAAATTATGTAAAATAATTTTATACTTATGGAAAACTTGAAGGAATACTCTTTATCCGTATTCCTCAAATGTCATTCTGAAATAAATTTAAACTTATAAAGAAGTTACAAGAAGAGTACAAACAAGTCATGTATCTCCTTGATGCAGAATTGTTGATTGTTTATTTGCCAATATTTGCTCACAACCTACACCTTTTCAATCTCTCTCTCTCTCTCTCTCTCTCTCTCACCCTCTCACCTCTTCCACCTTTAACAGATTTCCACCTATGCTGTAATTCCAATTGACCTTGGTTCCTGGGCAAACTATTTCTGCCTGTTCATTCTGAGGACCCTGATCATTCACCTATTCACATCTGCAGCCTTCTCAAGACCCCACCTTGACACTATTGCCTCTGCAATTCCCTTCATTTCCTTAGTCCACATGCCGCCAATCTCCAGAGGAAGGGAAGGGAAAAGACTGAAAGGAGAAAGATCGGAAGGAAAAGCCTGCGGGATTTGTAAATACAGATGTAGACATTGAAGCTTAGAGGATTAATTTGTGCAAGCTCACCCAGCAGTAGGTGGTATAGCCTTTCTATCAGACATGAGCAGTAGAACTAATTCTTGGCCACTGTGCTGTATTTTCTCATTTACTAAGTGGGGGAACTGAGGGTTAGAATGGATAAGGAACTTCCAGGTTATTTTATGACCTGCTGCCCTGTGTCTTTAGCCTGAAATCCTGCTGCTTTCCTGCTGCCCCAGAAAATACGTACTCTTCAAAGTTCAGAGCAATCATCACTGTAAGGTAAAATTGCTTCTGATTCTCCTTCATCTGAATACAATCGAACACTCATCTTTTCTAGTTTGCCTCAAGTGCCCTAAAACCTTCTGTGCAGGCTTTAGCCTCATCACCTAATACATTTCAGGACACCTACTTGTCCCCAACCTCATCTGTCTGCTCCGTAGATGGCTTCTCTGTGGTAGTGAGAGGGTTTGACACAGTCATTCTTATATCTTCTGGGCCTGGCACAGAGTAGGTGCTAAGAAATTATTACTGTATAGGCAAAATGAAACAACTTTTTAAAGTAGGCAGATCTTTTCAATTATTCTTCCCCTGAAGAGTTCCTACATATTTTATAATAAACAATAAGTTGTGTTCTAAAAGTTTTATTAGAGAAATTTTTGCAGTAGTGATCTCTTCAATTCATTTAAAATCACACATAATATATGTATATATATTATTTTTTTTAACCAAAACTTTCTTTAGGCTCAAGCTTGTTCACATTTACATCAGAAGAAAAGTAAGTTTTTAAAACACACTTTCTTTTCAAGATTTACATGACAGGGAGAGTTGCCTCCATCACAGGAGGCGGGACACGTCTGGCAGTGCTGAGAGGCAGTGACTCCCCATACAAGTGCTAGTTTGAAAGGCTGCCCATTGCTGGTGAAAGACACAGCAGGTAACAGACAAAAGCCCACAGCCCAGGTATGTTACCCCACCTGGAGTCCATGCCCGCCTCTCCCACAACTTCAGCTGCTCCCCACCTGGCCTCCCAGGCTGACTTTAGCCCCCATGTAAGCTTTGTTAGGCCAAAGTCTGTCGTATACCATTTCAACGGACTTTGACCAAATACTACAAAATGCAAATAGATGTTTATTTTGTATGCTGATAACTACAATTAGTTGAGCACTCACTATGTGCTGAAGTCACATTTTGTGTATCAGAATCACATAGGAACAGGATAAGGATGAATTTAGCTTAACCCCATTAAAAGTGTAGATACTGGATTCAAATTGCTGAAGTTTAAATCCTGCTTCTGCCACATTGTATAATTGCCTTGTATAAACCTCACAGCCATCCCGCAAGTCAGGTAATCACATCTCCAATTTACTAATACGGAAGCTGAGGCCGAGCAAGGTTGAATTTCCTTCCAAATTTGTACAGCAGGAGGCAGAGCTGAGATGGATACAGGTTTGCATAGATGATGGCTGAAGCCCTCTCCTGCTGCTTAAAATCCTTCCCTTTTGTCACTTCATCTGCCCATGAAACCCCTTGTGCTAAACTATAATATTGACTGGCTGAAACTATACATAGTGCATGCACCTGAGAATTATAAAACCCCAACCTCTCCCAAAAAGAATTTACTATGCTCCAGAATGTGGAGTTTAAATAGTTATTATCCCATTTTTTTTTAAAGATGTCTTATCCAAAGTTACCCATTACATGCCATAAAGCTTTTCAATCTCTATTTCAAATATTCATTTTCTAAATAAATTATGACTTACATGCTAACAAAAGCTGTATTAGTCCTAGACTTAACATAATAATGCAATAACCAGTATGTCTGGTTGGACCCTCATTTCTGTGGACATCTTATTCAGAACCTCACTGTGCTTCCATCTTTCGCTTGTATTTAATGCTATACCATCCCCCCTTCTTGCTGGCTCATACTGCTGACAACTGTTGGTTATATATGTTTGTTCCTTCAATAATCAGTATTCTGGGGAGTTTTTTATGAGGATACTATTAATCTTATCTCAACAAGAAGTTGGGTATGCTTTCACCTTATACCTCAACATAAAAGTTCAATTAATTTTCAAAGTATTGAGCACTGAACTCTGCAATTACAAATTAGATGCTAATTAATGCTCTTTTACTTGCTCATTTATTTGGAATCTTCTCTTTTTTTCCTCCCTGTCAGAGCCCAAGTAAGTATGTAAATTCCATTAATTGTTTTTACTAACTCATTAAATGAGTTGTAGACCAAAGTAGTAATTTTGAAAATTATAGCCATCCAACACCACCTACATTTGTAAAAGATGCAACATTCTGAAGGATATTGTTAACTAGACAGTAATTAAAAACTGCAGGGAAAGCGCTCCCCTGCAAGATATGTGATGACTTTATTTTAATGAATTTCTGAAATAAGATAAATTCTTTAAGGGATATATCTAACTTTGAGATTTCGTGAAATTGCTGCTAGTAAAAGAGTGAAAAGAAACATATCATTTGATATGTTTTAATATGAAGATGATTGGAAGATATGAGAAAAGGCCTGAACATATGCAGAAAAACTAAAATTTATTTACTTATATACATTTTGTTTCACAGTTTTAACAATTCTGTTCCAAGGTTTTATACCCATTTTATAGATGAGACAACTGAGGCTCAGAGTCCTGAAGTAACTTATGCAATGCTTTTCTGAGGGGAGCATTCCAAGCAGAGGGACCCATGTGAAAAGCTGAAGACAAAGAAACATGTGGAGTTAGAATTAAAGGAAGATCAACATGCCTGGAGTATAGGGACTGGGGACCAAGGCCTGAGCTAAGGCCCATGTAGTAATCAGAGCCGCACATGCAGACTTTTCTAAGAAACATTAAGGATCTGGGGTTTCATGTCTCATGGTTTGAAAAGACCACTCTTTCCACAATATGAAGAATGGCCTGGGAATGAAAAGTGGGAGACAAGATGCCAGAGTGCTGACAAAGTCCTGGGGAGATGGTGACAGCAAGGACTGCAGAAGAGGAGAGTAGTGACAGATTTAGCAGGTGAGAGTGTCAGGGATCACTCATGATGCCAGCAAAATGGGTGATGTGGGAAAGAGACATGTGAGGATGATTTCCAGGTTTTCAGACTTGTCACCCGTGGGAAAGGTGATGCCCTTTTTGAAGTAGAGAGTGCCGGAGGAAGAGGAATTAACAGGGAGTTTCTGAGTTTGTTCTAGGCCATGAAGAGTTGAATTATGTCATGTAGAAAAGGTATTTGAATGTACAGCTACAAAGTTCAGAGTAGATATCTATACTGACTTTGAAAGCAAAAATGAACAACATTTAAAATTTTTTTCAGTGTTTCTCTAAATGTTTTTAACATTACTTATATCAGAAGTGCTTGCATATCTCTCATAACTCAATAGTTCTCAGACTTTAACATCCCTCGGAATCACCTGGTTATAGTGAAGAGAGGAAGTTGAAAGCTCTGCAGTTTGCTTGCTTTGGTTTGAATCAGCTCTGACGCTTTCTGGAATAAATTTGCACAACTTGGTGCCTCTGTGCCTCGAAAATGGGGATAATACCTGCTTCATTTGGGTTTCTTGAAGCTTACATACAAAAATAGGGACATAAGGAATTAAGCCAAGTAAGCTAGTACATATAAAGGCTTTGGAACACTTAGTGGCACTTAGTAAACAGTCAAGAAAAGGCTGGTGTATCCACGATTGTTTTCCAGATAATTTTTTAAAATGTAGATTCATGAATGGCAGACACAGGATTTTGACGTCAACATCGAGTTACAGAACCAAGTGAGCATTTCAGTGGATTTGGTGGGGTTTCGGACGGGAGATAGATGATTAATTAGCATTCAGTGACTCTGGGCAGGATAATCTTGGACTCTACCACACCTATTAAATCACAATCTCTTGGTTCAGAGGACAGGAAATCTATATTTCTGAATCAACTCCCCAGGTCTTGGTGATGTTGATCCACTGCCAGGCTTGAAGATCCTGTGATTCTCGTTGTGTCAGGTCTGGTTGTTCATGAAGATGTGCAGTCCTGCTTAAGATGTTACTTTTCTGGGAAGTAGATGGCCAGTCAGAAAGCACACTGAGTATGGGGTGTGAGTACATGACTAGCACTCAGCAATGGACATGAACGGAAGTGATGTTGATCACTTCTGGGCCAAGACTTCTAAGAAGCAGTGATGTCCTTTCCACCCTGTTTTTCCCCTGTGGCTCATGGAAGCAGAGAACACTGAGCACTAGGGGGTGCCATAGCCGTAAGATGAAAGGAATTGAGGGCATGGACTTGATGATAGGATAGTCTGCTGTCACACAAATGAGGAAAAAAGCTTCTGATATGTTAGGGAAATATTGGAAATTACTTGTAATGGCAGTTGGTGTTACTCTAATAGGTGCTTTAAACATGAGACTTCTCTCTAAGGCAATATTTATCTGAAACCTATTGATGGCGAGGGTCACTCCATCACAATCAATATGCCAGACTCTTATGATATGATGTATAAAAAGACATTTTGTTTGGTTCTTGAAATATAACTATCTGAACAATCCCTATTTTTTATTGTTTCTGGTTTTTTTTATTTATTTATTTAAAGTAGAATAATTACTAAAAGTGTGAATTAGGCTTACATCAAACATACGACCTCAATAATTGAACCTGCTGTCTGTAAACTCTCCTAATTTTTTCTGAGTACATATGTGTTACAAATTAGTGAAAATTGGTAGCTTTCTCTCTGTTATCAAAGGTCTTCGATGGGGCAGGAAAGGTTTTGGTGGTTTTGTCTGTCTGAAAGTAAGTGATTGGTCTCTCTTCTGAATCTCTTCAGACAACCAAATGACTATTTTTGTAAAATAAAATATGGTTTGTATCTAGATCATTACTTAAATTAATAAAAAAAATTTGCCAAGCAGTGTAAACATCAATACTTATGAATTATTACTCTTTAAAGAATGTTGGCTAAATTTACATATAGATTAAACTTAAATTTATGAAATGTGATTTTCTTTCATTCTGATGACTTAGTCATTTGTATTTTATAGGTAAGGTTCCAGCACAAAATGCTCTTTGTTTTTCTATGTGACTGAGGGCATGGAAGACCCCACATTTGATAGACCCCATGACATTAAATTACAAATTGAATTTGAGATGGCAAAGAAAGAATATGTTGAGGCTTAGAAATTAAAACAACATGGAGGTAACACCCATGACCCGAGAAACTCACAATGAAGCTTCCTCCTCTTGAAAAGGGATTTACAGAGCACAGTTTTTATTACTGAGGCCATATGTTTGATATCAGCCTTTGATTAACACCCACCTCACTTGTTCTTTTCATGGAGAGGACATGGATCTCCATTCCTGGAGTTTTATTATATGAACATACACACTCCCCATTAAATTGCAAATTGATTTTGAAAAGCAGCGAAAAGATATGGTAGAAAGTGACTGAGGCCTAGAAATGAGGATGAGGCAAAGTTAATATGTTACCTGAGAAATTAATAATCATCTTTCCTGCTAATGAGAGTTTACAGACAGCAGGTTCAATTACTGAGGCCGTATTTTTGATGTCAGCCTTTGATCGGCACTGACTCAGCTTGTTCTCTGCGGGGAAAAGACTTTAATCTCCTTTTCTTGTAGTCTCTTGCACATACACACCCCTCCCACATAACTTGACTGGATAAAAGAGAAACCAGACGCTTATGTTTTCACTTTGATTGTTTCATGCTTTAGATTAAAATGGCTTTACTATTTTGACGGTAGTGACAATACTTAACTTTTTTTTTTTTAATCTTTTGTTACTTTTTCCCCAAGGGCATGTGATTTAACACAGTCAGCTTCCTAATGATCACTAATTTCTCAAGAAACACCATATGTAAGGGTACCCAGACGCTGTATTCTTCCTACCTCTTCTACTCCTGTCAATCACACTGGCCCAGTCCCTTCACTTCTCTACACATCAGTTCCTTCAACCAGTAAGGGGAGTCTGTAATAGGTTGTAATATGGAGCTTCTCAAATCATTGGGATGATTAAACAAGATTGTAATGTTTCTTTCTCAAAGTCCATGTCTCATACTTCTACCACTGTCTCTTAATTACTAGCAGAACCAGGGAAGGTGACTGTAGTCTTACAGGGAGACTTTTCTACTAGTTACCATTTTAACTTCCCTGAATGAACTAAAAATGGGTTTAGGAGGGAGTCAGGTCACTGGAAGAGAGGAATAGGAATTGATCAGCAAGTCATGCACAGAATATTAATAAATCAGTCAGAGTGATCACTGTGTCATTCTCAAAATATGTTTTCTAACCCAGCAAACTTGCCTTGGTTGCTTACTAAATATTTAGATTCCTGGACCCGATAGGACACTCATTGGAAAAGAAAGTCTGGAGTTGGGGCCTAGGAAGCTGCTTTTTGAACAAGATTCCCATGTAATCATAGCACATGTGTAAGTGTTGTGCACTGTAATGGAAGTTTTAAATGGGATATAAACAAAATACTCAAAGTAAATGGTTTTCCATTTTCCATTTTGATATATTAACTGACAATCCTTTCCCCTTTCCCCTCACCGCACCGCACCCATATTCAGACCTTTTTTTTTTTTTCTCTCTTTTTCCCTGGAATTCAACAGAACCAGCTCTCTTTTCCCAAAGCCAGAAGAAGGATAAAACAGAGTCCTGGTGGGTATAGAAGTAAAGGTGTGCTTTAAGCCATTGCAAATTCTTATTATAAACAGAAATATATAACTTATGAATGAATAAATTAGAAAATCAATACGTGACTCTACAAGGAGCCTTGAGTCTCTGCTCCTCAGATCCAAGAGCAGCTATGAAGTTGGCAGAATAAGTCACAGTCTTTGCAACCTCCCTCCAGAATTATCGCCAGCTCCACAAAACAAGTATGAAATGAAAGCCTTTCCTTGTGGGTGAACATTATCGCCTATCACTGCCAAGTTGAAAGTTACAGTTAAAATGCCTTATCCATTATCCCCACTTTTCCATGTGTTTTAACACCTCAAGATGAGATTAGCTTTCACACTCGGGCTCCATGTTGACTAGTGCTGTATTATTGATTCTTGTTTTTCATTAGGAACAAGCATCAATATTGTCTATACATTTGCTTTCAACCACCAAGAGTCAGGAGTGAAGTTTTATTTTGTCTTGTTTTGTTTTGTTTTCTTTGGGGAATAAAAAATACCTTTCAGTTTTCTGATTTTACTGATGATTCTAATCTCCAGAAGAACTGTGAGGGACCCAGAGAATGGCTAAGCAACTCACTTTGCCATGTTGTTTACAGTTGTTCTACATGTATCATATATATTTCATGTCTCGGTGAACATATGTCTTTGACTACAGAGCAC
This sequence comes from Rhinopithecus roxellana, assembly GCF_007565055.1. Classification (NCBI taxonomy): domain Eukaryota; kingdom Metazoa; phylum Chordata; class Mammalia; order Primates; family Cercopithecidae; genus Rhinopithecus; species Rhinopithecus roxellana. Next base: position 17,570,917 of record NC_044559.1, read on the forward strand.
ACACAGACACAGACGCATACTCTCATATAACCAAGTCTGTATAGAAGTTTGTAGATCAGCATAGTAAAGCAAAATTCATAACCAGACGGATGGATACTTAATTCTATAAAACAAAATTCTAAATTATTTTTTCAGTATCAGCTTCATTCTCTTGATTTTATTGTTTTCCTGGAAGGAGCATCAAAAGTCTAAAATTTGCTGCAGTTGATTTTGTTTTGGTTGGCTTCCTGTTGTATGTGATAGGTGAGTCTAAAACGAGGCAGAGCCACTCACCAAAATGGAAATGCTTGATGGGTACCTTTGTTTTGCTTTATTTTCTCTATCCCCCTCCCTCTTTTGCCACCTGTCTCCCTCTCTCTAAATTCTATAAACTAATGTTTATTGGGCATTTGGTATATTACAGGTCCTGTACTATGGCATTTACTTCATTTACAAAACTACACAGAAGAGGTACTTGAATTTAGACAAGGGAATAAGTTACTCAAGATCATAAAGCTAGTAAATGAAAGGGCCAGCTCACTCACGTATTCATTCATTAATGCCACCAATATTTATAGCTGACTTACGTGACGCCGTTCTTGATCCTGGGGTGCGGCAGTGGTGTCCCTGCCTCATGGAGCTTTTATTCAAAGGGGGAGATGAACACACACACATCCACACACACACATCCACACACACATCCACACACACATCCACACACACAGATGCACACTGTGGACTCCAAAAGCTATGGAGAAAAATGAAAGAAGATAAAGACTAGAAACAAATGAAGATCACGTATTAGTTTAGACAGGTGATCAGAAAAGGCATTTATAAGAATGAGACATGTGAACTAATAAAACTGAATGTTTGGAAGCAATGGATGATGTGGGTATTTGGAAGATGTGAAATTTTATATTATCTGTAAGTACCTATACAATCAGTTTTTGCCTCTCTTATAATCTTATTTTTTCCTATGCTATCATGCATTCTAAACATTCCCGATTTTCTCTTTGTTTCCTAATGGGCTATACATCTTCTTAGTTTAGAATTCCCACCTGTGCCATTCCTTTTCTTGCTCCTAAAAATTGCCTCCACACAGTTTTTTTTTGTTTTTGTTTTGTTCTGGCTGTTTTCTGCTCCTATACCATGGAGTATGGGTTTTGGTAGCAGAGTATTCACAAATTGCAATTTATCTGATTGTATATCCTGTTAAACTCTAAGATCCATGAAAGAAGTAGTTATATCCCCAAATTAATTAAAAGCATAGAATCAAGGAGAAGCATGTAGGCCAATGATCAGAGTAGCCAAAAGGTGAAAAGAACTTGGTGTCCATCAATAGAGGAACAAATAAACAAAGTAGGCTATACACATACAATATAATATTCAACCATAAAGAGACAAAACTCTGATACATGTGACAACATGGATACAACTTAAAAAACATGCTAAATGAAATAAATCAGACACAGAAGGACAAATATAATTCCACTTATGATGAAGTACCTAAAATAGGCAACTTCATAGAGATAGTAGAATACAGGTTAAGAGAAAATGGGAGAGGAAGGGGAATTGTTTAATGGGTTCAGAGTTTCTGCTTAGGATGATAACATTCTGGAAATAAATCATAGTTGTGGTTACACAAAATAGTGAATTTATTTAGTGCCACTAAATTATACACTTAAAATGGTTAAAGTGGCAATTTTTAAAGATATATTTTACCACAATAGTAAAGAACCCATGGAGGAAGTTTCTTTTATTCTTCCACAATTATATCCCTAGAACCTTGAACAATACCTGACAGACACGGCAGATGCTTAACACATGTTTACAGAATGAATGAGCCAATATTAAGTTCAGCTTTATGTTTGGGACCCATCTATGCACTTAACCGCTGCATAGGTGATTTTCAGAGTGTTATGCAAGCATCTTGCAGATGATTTCAGGTGGAGTTTAAAGTGGTTTTAGGTGGAACAGAGCCACAACATCACCACCATGTAACACAGCACTATGTCTCACACACACACACACACACACACACACACACACACACACACACACACACACACACACAAAGGTTTTGACGGACTCTGATTATTGCTACTTTTAAAATTCCTGTTTTTCAGATCAAAGTGAGTCTCATTTTTGTTATCTTTCTTCAATGCTCTTGTAACACTTTCTAAACTTTTATTTTTTCTTCCCTTTATCTTACCCTTGCCTCCACTTTTATTTTTTTGAGACACAGTCCTGCTCTGTTGCCCAGTGAGCACCATCTCAGTTCCCTGCAACCTCCGCCTCCAGAGTCTAAGTGATTCTCGTGCTTCAGCCTCCCAAGTAACTGGGATCATAGGCATGAGCTATCATGCCCAGCTAATTGTTTTAGTAAAGATGAGGCTTTACCATATTGCCCAGGGTGGTCTCTAACTCTTGAACTTAGGCAGTCTGCCTGCCTTGGCCTCCCAAAGTGCTGGGATTACAGGTGTGAGTCACTGTACCTGGCAACCCCCTTTCTTTTCTTTCTTCTTTTCAGGGTAAAGAAGAAACTTCAGGCTCAGATCTCCCCATCCCCCATGGGCAGCAACACTTAGAAACCAATCATAAAATTTGTAATGTTGTTATCTTGATCTTTGAAATGTAAAAGTGATACTGGCTTTTCATAGGTGGTTATGACACAACACATAAAATATTTTAAAGGATTTGATTCAAGGAGAATGTTAGAAAATAATAATAATAATAATACTGAGGGACTGTGGATATTGCCAAAACCAAGAAGGTGTTACAAAGATGGCTGAGGGAGCTGAAGCTGTCCTAACTTGGGCTCCCTGCATTCTTGGGCTTGGGTCTGCGTTTCTCTTTGTCTGCAGCTGTGCGGTTGGTGTCTGCCTCTCTTTCCTTTTGGCCCGTGCTCTCTGTCCACTGCGCCATCTCTCACCACCCCACGTGGTGCATCTCAGACTGCTTTTGCATAGCTCTGTCTTCCACAGCATCCCTGGAGAAGGGAGAAAAGTGCTGCTAGTCTGGCAGGGGCTGTCTGTGGGGAATAATTGTGGTGTTTCCTTCTTCCAGATAGATTCTTCATTAAAAGTGCACAGCTGCTTGTTTTATTCATTACTTATGACATTTCCCCTGAAAACTACTGAACTTTTCCCTGGCTGCCTTTAGTTTTTAGTGTTGGTTCCAAGTGAATAGCAATGACAGTAGTTACCAAAATACAAAGAGGTAGTGACTTGTTTTAGAGGGGAATGCTACTTTAAACTGAAGTGCATTTACTGGTTTTGTTTCACTCACCCAATACAGGCACACATGCATGCACACACACACACACACTCACAGTCCCTCTTATGATTTAGAACCACAGATTATGGATACCAGATGTGGTTTGATAGGCTGGTGATTAACTGAGTCCACAGGAAAGGAGAGTCAGACCACTTCTCTTGGGAGTGGAGACTCAAATATGGAACGTGATATGTTTGTGTGTGTCCATGTGCTATATTGATAATAAAGACATTAGCTTTCTTCTTACTTCTCCTGTGTAACCTTAGCTCCAAGACAGCTCCCTACCTTCCTTCCTTTTCACTGTATTAAACAATGGGGTGGCAAACTTTGGCATATTCAAGGTCACCCTCTACTTCTATGTCATGTTTTCATCAGAAGCCATGGTAAAAAATATTAAGTATAACATGCACAGAATTGTGTAAATCCAGGACAGGACTGCTACAGAGATGCACAGAAGGAAGGTAGGGTTCAGACACGTAGCACAAAATTCTTAAACCTTGACTTTTTCCCTAAAAGGCTCATTTACAGTCTCTCTCTCTCTCTCTCTCTCTCTCTCTCTCTCTCTGTGTGTGTGTGAGAGAGAGAGAGACTAATGCACAAACACATTCTGAATTAATCTCCAAGAAAACAGCATTCACGCATCACTGCAGGCAGCTCCTTGCAACATGCTTTATGCTTCACAGAAATCAGGACAGTCAGGGAAGCCCTGAATGGAATAGATGCTTCCTTTTCTTCAGCAGAAGAGCTGAGATGAATGACAGGAGTGTGGTCGTGACTGCTAGGGTCTGTCCCTGCCTTTATCTGCACAAGTTATGAACCAGCCTGCATTCTTCTTACTCCTTACCTCTGACCTCGTTTTACTAAGACATTTATAGATATAGATATAGCCTCTGTTGCTCCCTAAATCTCACCATCACCACAATGCATCTAATTCTGGTTCACTACCTAACCATCTAACTATGATTCACTAGTTCCAGTGTTCTCTTTCTGTTAGAGATGATAAATGGAATGGCCCATTTGTCACCTATACAGGGTTAGGGCTGTGTCGCACTGAAATCTAATGTCTCTTAACCTGTATGACTCAATGGCACATTTACACATTGTTTTAAATTATTTTGAATCAGATCGTATTTTCAAACTATTCCAGATCATAGGTTAGTATCTTTCTGGGTAAGATGGCTTTCTCTTTCTGCCAGTTTCCTTAATTTCTGTCACTTTCCTTAAAATTGTTTAGCTCCTGTAAGCAGTACCTTGAGAACAGTCCTTTTATCTGGTGAAGAAAGGATGGAGAGAACAATATCATCAGAGTCAAGGACCTGCGTTTTCTCCTTATTCCCAAGCTCCTGACTTCTGAGTGATCTTCGGAGAATGTCTAATATTTTTGAATCTCATTTTTTCCATGGGACAAATGGAGCAATAAACATTGACCTCCCCTTATTATTGCTAAAATAAACATTGATCTCCCCTTATTACTATGTTATTATATTATAAAATATGCGTGTATTATTATAAAATAATATATATTGTATTTCATTATTATAAAACTAATTGTGTTTTTTTTTTTTTTTTACCATTACTTTCAATTGCAAAAACTGCAATTACTTTTGCACCAAACTAATATTACAGGGTCTCAGTTAGAAAATGAGTAGAAATCTATACTGTTAATGAACTTTATCCACAGTCTATATACAATTATTTAAATTATAGCCATATTTTATAGTATCTTTATGAATTACATTTATCAAAGTAATACATGGCATGGTTAAAAAATTCAGTTAAATTTTAATGAAAAGTGACAATTTTTTACCTCATTGTTCCTTGCCTGAAGACCATCTCCCTGGAAGGTTTTATTTTAATACTTTCTGGCTTTTGATTTTAACAATTTCTGTCTTTAGTGTGTTGGTCATTACTTCATAAGTCTTAAGCAGTATTCTTCAAACTCTATCTTTTCATTTACTGCTTAGACTCTTTTGTTTTTATTTCCTTTATTTTTCTATCTCACCTTCTTAGAATCCTTCTGATTATTTCTTTATCCCAAATTTCTGCCCAGAAAAGAACCTGAGTGAAAGGAAAAGGGACAACCTTCCCCCTTCATTTCCTACATCCTGAGCTCCATAGAACCATTGACTCTGCCCAGAGGGAGCACTCACCTGAGACCAAAGGTCAACCTGGAGCACTCTCTCAAGGGGACATTAATGAAAACATTGGGTCCTGGTATGGTAGCTGTGAGAGGGTTATTTATTTATTCAATGGTAATAAAGACATATAGCAAAATCACTTGGAATCCTCTTCAATCAATAATTTGCCAAGTTAAAGAAAAATAACTTAGTGCCCTTCTAAATTTAATAGTCTTTCAGCTGCAGCGAGGGTTGCTTTGACAATAATATGTCTTTTCTTTTGTGCCAGCTTCTGCCTTCAGCTTAAATAGCAGCACAATTAGACCTGGATTCCTGCAACTGTCAAGATGAGTAAGATGAAGCAAGAATTCCATTGCTTTATCCTGCTGCATTTTGGGTTTGTTTTCTAAGTTAATTATTCACAGGATGTAGCATTTTGTTTTGCTTCTCCATAGCAGAGGATGAAGACACGGTATAAATCAATGCCCTGTGCTTATCTAGGATTGCATAGGGAGAGAGCTCTGAAGTTGATTGGAGATGTTTGGGAGAAAGAGAGATTTTTTTTTTTTACAAGGAAAGCGTAAAGGACTGCTTTGCTAATACTGAAAAAGCTTAAATGGTGCCAAGGAATACAAATTAAGAACCCACATGGAGAAGGCTAATAGGATGTCCCTGTTTATTGAAGAATAATAAATATTTTTTTAATAGATTTAATTTTCATTAAAGCAAAGCCTTTCATTGGGTGCAGCATTTAATCTATAAAAATTCTGTTCTATAGGACTAGTTAAGACAGCTTTGCTCAGCAGAATAATAGTAAAAATAATAGAACAGAATAGAAATCGATAGGTAAATTCGTTGATTCAAAATTCGCCTCTTCTGTTATCAAGTTGTAAAACTACTATGGTGACAAAGAACAGTTTTCCCTCTGATTTTAGAAATGGTATTAGTACCCTGAAATATCTTCACCAGTTTGAGTCTCCCAAGACTCGGGAAAGTAGGACAGCAGGCATTAGTGTTTTTACTGTCTAGATGAGACATGTGAGCCCGAACTGAAACTTGCTTCTCATTAGCTCTTTGCCTTGTGATAGTTCAACTGGAGGAAATGTCAACTCACTTTTCTTTAAGCCTAAATTCCATAACATTTCAACTGGAAGTAAAGCTCTGAACAAAATGTTTTGTTGTTGTTGTTAAAACTGATTAAGAAAAATAGCATCTCCCTTCCCTTTCTGCTCAGCCAATCCTACATCCTTCTTCAAATCCTTATAAGATTTCTCATTCCACTCAAATTCTTATATGTTTTGCTCCTGGAGTTGGTAAGAAGAGTTTGGAACACCTTTACTGTTCTTAGGTTGTCCTGAATTCAACACACAGTACGTTAATGCTAGACCTTCCAAAAGATTGTAAATATAATCAGGCCTCAAGTCAAATTTTGCTCTCTCACTTATGTGGATGACCATCCATAAGTTACTAAATTGCTTTAAACTTTAGTTTTCTTACCTATAAAATACTTAAATAAATATACCTCCTGTGGTAGTTATTGGATTTTTGTATGTGTCTCTTTCACTAATCAGTTCTATTATTTTTGATCTATCAAAGGACTCCACTTCCCGGAAATTAGGGTTTTGTAAGTGACTCAGGACAAGCCAGCGAAGAAAGTGCAAACCCCTGCTTATGGTAACTGGTGTGATGCTGGACATGTGACCCAAGAAAGACCAACCAATGCTCTTCCTTGGACCTTCTCTGCTGGAGTCATGGGCAACTACTCTTGCAGCCTCATTTGTCCATCTGATAAATATGAAGGAACCTGTCTATGGAACGGGAGACTGACTCCCATCCAAGGCACAAAAAGTCAGGGGGAGGAGACTGAGCAGGCAGTAGATGTAATATTATTTTTACTTTTAATGTTTAATTTTAATTTTAAGTTTATTTTTGCTTAGTCTACCTTGAGTCTTCAGACTTGATAATTTGAAAATCTGTGATTAACGATTACTTCATAGGATTATGGAGAATACTAAATGAGGCAATACATGAAAGTGCTTAGCACAAAATCTCACACATATGAAGCACTCACTTGTCTTGAAAGTAAGAGTACTTCCAATATTATGTTACTGAGACTCAGAGAAGCTAAATAATCTGCCCAAGATCAACAGCTAGAATGTGGAAAACCAAATTTTTCACTCAGGTATGCCGGACCCCAAAGTCCATGTTCCAAGACACTGTGATTCACTGCTATGCTGATTTTTCTGTCATCCAGAAGCAGTGTTGTTGGGCATGTAGCTGAGTGATATTGTTCTTTTCTCGATTGTCTCATCATATTTTTTATTATTCTTAAGGAGCCTAGTGCCGGTGTGGCCCAGGTTTCCTTACTTCCAAAGAGTAGCCTTCTGTTCTTAGATGGAAAAAGATACTGAGACCAGAGAGAACCCTGGTGAGTGACTGAAACCCTGGAGATGTCCATCAAGGTGTTTTCATCTTGGTTTTCCGTTTTCTGGAACACGCCCAGCTAATTAAACTTGCAATGGGCTGCAGGGCTGCCTTCCTGATAGAATTCTATCAGGGGCCATTGACTGTGTATATATTTTGGACTGTTTTGCAGCCTGCAGAGATCCATGATTAAAGGTGTGTCCTTCTGCTTTTCAATTTTAAGGAAAATATAATTAACTGTTTTTTTTGTTTGTTTGTTTTTTCTGTTTTAACAGCCTTCCTTTCCCCCAACTACATTTCTGCTGACTTAGAGTGAAGATACTGTTTCCTTTTGATTGAAAGTCCACAGTTTGTTGCTGGGACTGCAATACTTTTCCTGAAGTTTAGGAAGGGCTGTGCATTTACGTGAATATAAGCGTGTACGTGTGTGTGTGCGCGCGTGCGCGCACGTGGGCATGCACGTGTGCATTCCCTGTGGCACCTGAAGAATCATCAGCTTATAAATCCATGAGACCCATTCAATGCTAATGTTTGCCACTAATGTGGTGGACAGACTTTAGGGTGGCCCCGTGAACCCTAGATCTTGGAATTTACATCTTGTATAACCTCCCACCTTTGATTGTGGGCACCCCTGTTTCTTGCTTCTAGAGTAGAAAATGGCAAAGGTGATGGGAATTCACTTCTGTGATTTCTGTGACTATATTCCATTGGATAAGACCTTCTTGCTAGATGACTCACTCATGCTCCCCTGCTTGCCTCCAAGAAGCAAGCTGCCACGGTCTTCCTATAAAGAAGGCTACATAGGAGACAACAGTAGGCAGCCTTCAGGACCTGGGGACGTCCTCCAGCTGACAGCAAAAGACTAAAGCTCTCAGTTCTACAGCCACAAGAAAATAAAATCTGCTGACAACCTGATTGTTCTTGAGAACTCTTCTGGCCAATGTCTTGAGTGCAGTTTGGTGAGACCCTGAAGTAGAGGACCTAGTTAAAATGTTGGCTGAAATATTTATCCATAGAATATACAAGACAATAAACCTGTGTTGTTTTAAGCTGTTAAGTTTGCAGTAATTTGTTATGCAGAAAGATAATTTATGTAAAAGACACCAAATTATAAACAGATTATTAACATGCATATAATTTGTATAAGATAAAGGGTTTGCAGTCAGATCCTCTAAATTTTGAATATTGGGTGTTTTCTTCAAAAACCTTATTTAATGTCTGTAAGCTTAACTTAGACTGCCTAAACTTTAAAAAAAAAAAGAAAAAAGAAAAAGGAGTGGACATGGGGTAGTTTTAAAAAGCATAGCCTTAGTGCTTAAATGACTGAATGACAAACTTGTTACACACTTTGGTTTTTTTTTTTTTTTTTTTTTTTTTCTTGAGAGAGGATATTGTGCTGTGCTGTTGCCCAGGCTGCTGGAGTGCTATGGCATGATCATAGCTCACTACAGCCTCTACCTCCCGGGCTTAAGTGAACCTCTTGCCTCAGCCTTGTGAGTATCTGGGTCTGCAGGTGTATGCCACCATGTCCAGCTAATTTTTTATTTTTTGTAGAGATGAGGTCTTACTATGACACCCAGGTTGGGATTACAAATTTTAAATTGGTTCAGTTTGTAGAGATGAGATCTTACTATGTTGCCCAGGTTGGGGTTACAAACTTTAAATTGATAAACTTTCAAAAAATGTTGCCTACATCTAACCCTCTAGTTAACCTCTCACATAGTTAACCTCATTTCCCATAGTACTTTATTAATAACTTTATTTCACCTTACAACTAGACTATGAGATTAACAAGAGTAAAAAGATTCCTATCTTACTCACTTTAACATCTCTAGGTAAAACAAAGCCAGCTGGGCTAGCAACTAGCCTTAATAAATAATTGTCAGATTTGTAAATTCATGAATCTACATTAGGGGTTCTGAGCAAAACAACGTGGGTTGAACTTGACAAAGTGATAAATTGTGTTTGTGTTTACTCTTTCAATCTCAAGGCTAACTGATGTGCCAAGAGTCTAAAATAAGATGGATACATACATTTATCGTTAAGCTAAAAACTGAGTTTCTGCAAATATAATTTACACAATGGCTGACCACTGGGTGGCTCATTGATGGTCACTAACTGAATATCAGTGTTGTTCAATGGCTAGAACATGACATTTATATCAGAAATATATAGGCTTAAAGATCTAGGACACATCTAACATATGATGAGTATAAATGAGGATTTTTTTCAAAGCACTTTTTACCTGAATCTTGAATTCTGATGAAGCCACCCTCAGGATGTATGACAGATTGCAAAATATGAGCACATTTTCTTCTCATCTTAGTATGCACCCCCATCTTCAATGTACCTTTGCCAATTCTTTTATAAAGGGGTAGAGTCCACTTGCTAAACCTTGAAACTATCTGGCCTCATGACTGGTTTGATGAGTGGATTTTGGCTGATGTGTTGTTAGGAGACTTCCAAAGCTAAATCTTATGAGGACTCGCAGCTTTTTGCTTCACAGTCTTGGGAACTGCGCTGTGAAACAGCACATAAGAAAGGCACTGCCCTGTGACCAGCACACAGATAAGTCTTAAAAGGAATGAGAGGCCATGTGAAGAATGGAGATTCCCATATAACAGTTCACAGCAACTGTGAGACATCCAGATAACCCAGCCTGTAGCTAATGGAATCACAGTCAACCCACAGATTCATGAATAAAGTTAATCATGGTCATTAAGCCGTTGACTTTCAGGTGACTTGTTACATGACAAAAGCTAATCTAACCCTCCCTATTCAAACTCACACACATACATGTGCACACACAGAGGCACACGCGCGCACACAGACACAGCATTAAGAGTTATTGCTAGATATTCAGTGACTGATGGTATGCTTGCTATCCTTTATATTTGGGTCTAGGGAAAGAACAAGCAAAGAAATGAGGATTGAGAACCATAAACCTATTTTCTGAGGCAGTTTTTTTTTAATGTAAAATGAATGTCAAAGGGTTGTTTGTGAAGATGGAACACATAGGGCCTGAAACACAGGAATTAGCTGGTTTTGTTTGCTTCTCTGAATCCTTATGTTTCCTATAATCCTGCTTTACTCCCGCTATCACTGTAGTATAAAATTTTAGTTAGCAGTGGGTGCACTCTTTCTCATGGTTTTTTTTTTTTTTAATTTGTTTCTTTGTGTGTTTTTAATCTAAACCTGTGTATTTAATCCAAAAAAAAAAAGAGTGGAGGGAATTAGAATGTAATTCAAACTCCAGTCTGAATGTCAGTCATTGTCAAAGACATTTTACTCATTTACTTTCCCTGCATTCCTTCATTTTGGGAATGGCTCCTCCCTGATGCAATATAATGAAGGAGGAAATGCAGTCAGTCAAAGAGCCTGTCTCCTAAAGAAGGCAATCAGAACGCTCTTTTAGGAATTAGTTTTGGATACCAGGAGAGGCAGGACCTCTGCTCTTCTGAGATTCCAAGCTCTTCATTGTCACGTAGACACGGAAGGATCACTGCCTTTCCCACTAAGAGGAAAGGACCTGCCAGAGAATGAAAATGTCACAAAGGAAAGCAGGGGGGAGAGAGAAAGAGAGAGAGAGAGAGAGAGAGAGAGAGAATGCATAGGGATATATTTCTGTATTTCTTAAACACATAATTTGAACTCTTGAGTCCAGCTATTTCTCATATATGAATTTTCAGTAATGTGATCACATGAATTCATTTTTCTTCCTTCAACAAGCTTGAAGTTAGGCATCAATATCTCCAAGTAAAAAACCCTGTGGTTAATATCCTGATAATGTTTATTTGGAGGGTGCAGCAAGGCTATTCTGGGTGTTTCTAAAATGAGATTCATAGATGTATCAACCCAGTCCCTTATATTCTGTCATTTAACCTAAGATTGCTAAGTACAAGATAAAAGGTCATTCTATATTGTGTACGTATGTGTGTGTGTGTATCTGTGTACATGTGTGTTCTGAACTAATCACAGAAAAATGCTATGGGAGCTGTATGAATGTTTTAACAGTTCCACAGATGTATTGCTATGTGACTTCAGGCAAATCACTTACCTTTTGTGAACACCTAAACTCTTCCATTGCCAAAATAAAATTGTCCACATGAAATGCCATAAAGACAAGTAAATAGGCTATCTTCACCAAATCAACAAGTAAATAACTTTGAAGAAGTTACAAAAGAGATTAACTATTAACTCTAGAAAGTTTACTGGGTAAACACTAAGCAGTCCAACATCATTATAAATGTAAACAATGAGCATTTGAGTTCAAAATACGACCTCTGAAGTACTGTAAGTAAGTGAATGAAATTATTTCAGAATTGCCAAAGGGAGTGTATGTATTTGCGTGTGTATGTGTACTTATGCATATGTATGTGTGTATATGTCAGTGTGTTACTACATGTCACTTCAGGATATTAATGATGTTCTTCCTTTTTTTTCTCTTTTATCCTCTTAATTCATGCAAGTAGCAGCTTCTACCCCTCCCCTCTGGTGGGCCTGTGGGAATGTAGGAAGCAGGGTGCCACAGATCCTGGCATTTGTATTTGAAAGCCTAAATCTTTCAAGCAGAAGAGTGACTGAAAAGAAGTGAAGTGAATTAAAGGAAGCTGGCAAAAATAATAAATAAAAGTTTTTTTCTTGACACAAGAAAGAAATGCTCCCAAGGCAGTGAGAAATAGAAATAGAAACTGAGCTATGCAGCACCTGAATGGAGTAGGTAAGAGGGACCTGAACATATTTAGGTCCCCAGAAAATAACGGTCCTCAGACATAGCTTCACTGCAGATTCTCTACCTGGTATTGGAACAGGAAGCTCCCAGCCTTCATGATAGCTCTGCTTCGGGATAGTCCCGTCTTCATGATAGCCCAGACGATGAACGTGTAGCAATAAACAGATAAAGAGGGCTTGGCCCATTTTCTGGACATGAACTACATGTTCAGGTGCTAGTGCAGCTCCCATTTGTGGCAAGGGAACAAGTGATTTCAGTATGGATATGTGAGAGTTCAGCTGATTGAAAGTATGAAAGAATGAGATGCAGATTCTGGAGCCATGCTTGTATAGCCTGCAGAATCATGAGTCAATTAAAATATTTGCTCTGTAAATTACTCAGTCTAAGGTATTTTTCTTTTTTGTTTTGTTCTTGTTTTTGTTGAGAAAAAATCTCTCTGTCTCCCAGGCTGGAGTGTAGTGGTGTCATTCTGGCTCACAGCAACCTCCACCTTTTGGGTTCAAGTGATTCCTGTGCCTCAGCCTCCCAAGTAGCTGGGATTACAGGTGTGCACTACCCCACCTGGCAGATTTTTGTATTTTTAGTAGAGATGAGGTTTCACCACATTGGCCAGGCTGGTCTCAAACTCCTGGCCTCAAGTGATCCACCCACCTTGGCCTCCCAAAATGCTTGGATTACAGATGTGAGCCGCTGAGCCCACCAGGTATTTTATAGAAATGCAACAGACTAACACAAGACATAAGTAACTGAAATCAATCCTAACAATTTTTAGAAAGCATTTGTTTAGATGGTCTTCTGGTATCTCAAAAGTCTATTATAACTTTTCTTATTTAAAAAGGAAATTAAGCCGGGTGCATTGGCTCATGCCTGTAATCCCAGAACTTTGGGAGGCTGAAGCAGGAACATTGCTTGAGCCCAGGAGTTCGAGAACAGCCTAGGCAACAAAGTGAGACACTGTTTCCACAACAAATTAAAAAATTTAGGTGTGGTGATGCGTGCTTTAGTCCCAGCTACACAGGAAGCTGAGGCAGGAGGATCCCTTGAGCCAAGCAGTTCAAGGTGGCAGTGAGCCCTGTTGACACCACTGTACATCCAGTCTGGGAGAGAGACTGAGATCTTGTCTCAAAATAAAATAAAAACAAATTAGACCAGAAGGAGGAAAGTAAGAACAACTCAATTACATCATCTACAATAAATTAAATAAATTTTAACCATTTTTTCCCTTGCTCATTCTTTACTTCACTGAAGTGTCAAAGTCCTGCAAACGAAGATACTGTTTGCTGGCCAAGATTAAGCAAGCTTCGTCCTTGCCCAGACAAGCATAATGGAAAGAAGAACCTATGGGAATTTGATTTTACAGAAACTTATAGGAACCCACTCAGCATTCTCATTGAAGGACTGGGCTTCCTAACCAACAAACTCAACTAGCCTGTACACTGTGTGAAATAATAACTGAGGGAAACCTGAATGCTGGTTTAGAAGGGGAGATAAGTGGGGCAGATAAAACACTTACAAAGTCTTTTATCTTTTATGAGCCTCTATAAACATCTTTATACATCTTTATGAAATGTGTATCCTCTTTGTCTAGGGCATATTCCAAGAAGTAGAACTGCTGAAATTAGCCTCGTTGGACTATCTCTAGCTATGACCATCCAAAGTCATGCTACAGAGGTATATCTATGGCTAAATCTGTTCCCACTTATGCTTGCCAACTGCTGAACTTATCAGACTGTTTACTTTTTGCCAGACTCTTACCTCTCAAGTCTTTAAGAGTAAATTACACCCTCCAGATAGGAGTTTGTGTCAAGTCAAAAAGGTGAGAGAGTGTGAGTGGTGGGTGACAGGAGGAACACACTTCCGGAAATGGAATGTGAGGAGATTTATCTTCTCCTCAGTACTCTGTTCACCTGAGGGAGGAAAGGTGAAATGCTAACTGACCCCCAGTCAAGGGTAGACCAGCAGACATTGTTATAATGGCTTATTCCCATCTTACTTTGCTCAGTTCCTAGATAGGAGCTATCCACCTCCTGATCAGTTTCTTCTAAAGGGCTTCTGTGAACCCATTCTGGTGAGGGCTGTAAGAAAAAATAAGAAAGAAAGCAGAAACCATTTGCCTGCTCTCAGGGAGTTCCTGGCTTACAGAAATCACCAATTTGACAGCCCTTGAATTTAACTTAGGTAAAAGATATAAATCGTATGACCAACAAAGTGTTTAAAGCTTTTAAAATATTTTGTTCACAAATTGGAACTCAGGACATTTTAGTTACTAATACAAATTCTAGTTTCCTTTAAATAGGTGAAGATCTTGCAACACCGGGTTTGAATTTCCACTCACTGTAGATGATCACACACTCTTCAGTTTCCAATATCCTCCCTGTTTTCTTACACTCAAGATGCCTCATTCTTTGTTACCTGCAGGCACTTGATATTGCAGCATCTTGTCTTATATCGTCGTTTCTGATGACTTCAGGAAGACAGTATTAACCAGAGGAAAAGAACTGACAAGAGCTCTCATCAACCTGTATAACTACCAGATCAGAAGCATGCTAATAACCCTTTTAAATATCTTGCTTTCTTGCTCTTAGCCAATAATAGGCTTTCAGCACCAGTAACAAGGTGTCATGCTGGAGAAGAGGAAGAAGGATAACAATCTTGCTTAAAAATGGCATGAAAAAATGGCCTGGTCTTTACAGACTTATCTGTGGCTTCCTTGCTTGCCTTATCTTGAATTTACCCTGAGTCAGTTATCTGCTGTTGAAACGAGAGAACTGTTTTAAGGTGAGAGAATGAAGTCTTTTCTCAAAGGGATGTGGCAACAGTAATGAAAACTAACATTACGATTCCACCTGCTACCTGATACTGCCACTTTAAAAGAACACATGGCAAGTGTGGAAATATACATTATTAGTCTTTTTTTCCCCCTCTGTTGAGATAAATAATACTGGTCTATGATGCAGAGGAGAGTATAAATGGGTTCCCAGCTTTATATTTCACCATCACCTCTTTTGGCCTCATGTGGAAGAAGGAACTGTCTGTTATGTATTTCTTCATATTTTACAGGAAAATATGAAGAAAACACTCTTTGGCTCAATGATAGCTGGACACAATAGAATTGGAAACAATGCAGGTTTAAAGACATATAAACCCAAATATGGCCAGTATTTTCCTGGTCATTTTTGAGAATTGCAAAACCATGGAAAGCTCTCTGATGTCAAGTTAATGTTGGTGACTGCTCTCTCTTTCTCTCCCCTTCACGTTTAATATGCGCTTACTGTGGCTTCTATCTTTTTTTTTTTTTTTTTTTTTTTGAGACGGAGTCTCGCTCTGTTGCCCGGGCTGGGGTGCAGTGGCCGGATCTCAGCTCACTGCAAGCTCCGCCTCCCGGGTTCCCGCCATTCTCCTGCCTCAGCCTCCCGAGTAGCTGGGACTACAGGCGCCCGCCACCTCGCCCGGCTAGTTTTTTGTATTTTTTAGTAGAGACGGGGTTTCACCGTGTTAGCCAGGATGGTCTCGATCTCCTGACCTCGTGATCCGCCCGTTTCGGCCTCCCAAAGTGCTGGGATTACAGGCTTGAGCCACCACGCCTGGCCTGTGGCTTCTATCTTAAAGTTCCCCAAGGCATTCCATGATCACCTTAAATTCCCTAAAAGAAGAGAGATCGTGTTTCTAGCTGGAATTGTCTATGCAGGTATGGGAAGAAGGAATTAGATAATTTAGGAATACTTAGCAGTTTAGTCACAATCAGGACTGAGAATCAGCAAGGAAAGTAAGAGTAGATTATTGGCAATGATTTACACAAGGGATTAATAATGGGTACCTGAAAGAAGCCTTTATTGGAAGAAAACTTAGCTATAAAGGAAAGGAAAAATACATACATAAGATACATAAAATATTTATATATGTGTTATAACACGTGTGTGTATATATATACACACATACATAACACTGCTTTATGAGGCAGAGGATATAGTGTGTGTGTGCGTGTGTGCACTTAAGCTCCTTCACCTGCATAAACCTTTTACCACTTCTGGATGTGTGGCCCAAAAGTAAAATGCATCAACAAAAAAAAAAGCTTCATCTCAATACAGTCAGCTTAACAAGAGGTTCAGAGTGTTGGCCTCTCCTCCAAATGGACATTACTGTGACATCTGACTGAGATTGAGACTTTTTGTGGTAGAATTCCAGAAAAACATTGCCTCTAAATTGATTTGCTGAAGTCCATGGGAATGCCCAGATCTTAATGCTTTCCAATTACTGATTATTTATTTATTGGATTCAATGAGCTATTTCAGTACCCTTCCTTATTTTGCTTAGGATATCACTGTGTTTGTTATCTTGTGTGTGTTTTGTTGTTTTGTGACCAAAATAACTTAATGTATGTTCTAAAATTCACATAGCTTTTGAGTAGCTGCTGAGGATTTGAACTCATGAATCTGATTCCCAGATGGAAACTGCTTCTTCTCATATCCAAACAGTATTAAAAACAATTCAGTTAAGAACAAAACTCTATAGATGCTTCGTTTATGGAATAATATTGATATTTTTACATTTATTTCCTATTCACTTTTTGTTGATTTAAATTAATATATTCAATTCATTTACTTTGCATTTTCTTTAATTTAAACATGAAAGAAATACACCGTAATCACTTAGAAACATTTTGTTTTCACTTTCTTCACTTCCTAATTTCCAATAACCACAAAAGATTTTCTTGAGATTTGAAGGCTTGAAGCTTTTCTTTTCCTGAGTTTTTCTAGAGAAGGTCAAGTTCTCTAAACAGCACAAGTAGGCAAATGTTGTGATTACCCCCCACCACAGCCACCAGAATGGAGCTGGCTGTCACACCCAATTAGTTATGCAGGATACAAAGATTCCACAACAGTGACTGATAACACTGGGCTTTTTTCCCTTTCAAAGATCATTTTACTCTTGGAATTAAACTCACTGATCCCAGCTCACCAGCAAATGTCTGCTGTTCATTGATAGCACCCTCAGGTGCTTAGATCAGCTCCTCATTCTGCTATGAAAGCATCTGTGTGGCCGCCTCCCAGAAGATGTTTATTCTGAAATGACATGATTGAAGTGCAGGCCTCAGAGTGCAAACTAATTTTCTCTTTTCCTGCTCTTGAATGGACTCTCCTGATGCCTTCACCTGTTCATGGTCAAAGCAAAAGTATATTTGTATATCGTATTTGAGAAAATACATATTAATGTGCCTAGTGAGCAGTTTGAGAAGAAATGTGTTTATCAGAATTTTAAGCAAAAGAGCATGTAAGTTGCAATCTGAATAATTTATTTAGAGAAACGATTATGGCAAGGTGGGTTGAGTTGCAAATGTCTCATGACCTTTGGTAGTGCTTCTTAGAAAAGTGATGCCTTTTAATATATCCATAAATGTTGCCCCATTCAATTAGTAGTTCCTTGAATTATTGATTAAACAGTTAAACTTATTGAAGTGTCTTGATGTCTCACTGGTATTGAAGGAGCTAAATTAGAGTGGTGTAATAAAAATAGCCCTGAGTAAGATAATTAACTAGCTGTGTGACCTTCAATAAGTCACTTGACCAAACTGAGCCTCATTTGTCTAAATTGGTAAATAAAATTCTCCTCCGTCCTGCCTATAGGTTGTTGTAATGCTTAAGTGAGATAACGCACACGAAAAATACGTAATGAGAAGCATGTAGGGTATGTATGTTTGATATAACTCTATCTACTTTTTATTGTTTGATCAGAATTTGATGAGAGAAAGTATGGCTCATTTTGTGAATTTGGAGAAAATTGATTATATATTTGGAGCAGGAAAACATCTGTTTTATGGACAAATTATCTCACTCTAGCTTATTCTCAGTACATTATAACCTAAATAGCCCGATATTTTCTGAAACTATAAACCCTTTATAATTCGAGCCACATAAATGTTCATAGGCTTTCATGGGAAGAGCACCATTATTTGAGGGGTGTTGATCTTGAGTCTACCACTGACCTGTCAGCTTAAGAGCAGAAACTATGGTATCCTTTCCTTCTGTATCCCAAGCAAAGAAATGGAACATTTTTTATGGGGGCATAACAAATGTTTTGGTTATTTTATTGACAGAAAAAAAAAAAGAAAATTTAAAGGCATCTTTAGTTTTATTTAGCGTATTTATATTTAGCTTATTTAAGAATACCAAACTTGCAGTAATAGGCTCATATCAGGTTTACATGAAATACTATGGACATTGCTCGTTTGCTTCTAAGCCACACATATTCTTTTCTTAAATAACTGGCTTGCGGAGCCAAACAACTTAGATATTCCGTTTAAAAGGTGAACATGTTTGAATTGAGGCATTTCATTTGATTCAAAGTTTGATTCAAGAATTAAGCTGTGCCTAGAACTTGAGAGTAACTGAACGCTGTCTCTAAAAGGATCAGTGAAGGATTCCAGGCCTAGAACATCTATTTCATTGGAATGTGGGAATGGAGTATACAGCTTATGAATGTTGAGCACATTAATTCTATGAGCAAAACAGAAAAGTCACAGAGGAATGGCCTGGAACACTGTAACCAATGTGGAGAATCAGAGGTCATTCTTTTCAGAGTCAAAGCCACAGTGATGCGTGAATAAGGAGTTAAGTTGAAAATCTGCCAGTGAGACTCAAATCCAGGTCAGCTTCAAAAGAAATGACCTAACTCTTATTAAGATTCACTGAATTAGGTAAGCATGGAGGAGAGAAAGCTGGATGTATTCAAATATTTTATTTGCCAACCCAACTGTGAAATAAAAATGGGAGTAGAGACGAACTTTAGATGTAGAGATTGGAGGAACTGATATTGGTGAATTGGATAGAGCAAGGGAGTAAGGCAGAGAGGGATGGCACTGTCACTCAACTGAGCATAACATGTCACTGAACGAGCTTCCATGCTGGGTGGGTAGAAGGCATAATAATAAAGCAGATTAGTATTTTACTGAACAAATGAGGTAAAGATAGAGTTCAGACTACTGAGACCGTGAGAATATGCTCAGCAAAATATACAGAAAAGAATGTTGTACACAACGAGGTGCAGAAGACAGTACCCTGATTTCTGGAGGGTCCTTGGCTTAAGGATGGCTGGCAGGTGTTCAAGGAAATGTTCTATGAGGTCTTGCAGAGAGCTGTTACAGTGTGATTGAGACTTGGGAAACTTACTGGAGGTTGGGCAGGGTTGGAACACATTGGAGTTATAGCCAAACCATAGTGAAGAAACCTCACTAAGCAGCTCAGGCATTTAGTTGAGACACCAGAGAGGCCAAATAAGTAGTAAAGGACATGCCCTGAGTAACAGAAGAAAGTTAAAAATAAAAGAAAAATAGTCACCTTAGCAAACAAAAGAAAAAAGATATCTCAATGATGACAATGTCTGTCATTAATCAAAGTATTTGACAAAACAAAAATCAGAACTATCTAAAGGAGAACAATATATTTCAAATTCCGTATAATAAATAGCTGCAATGTGCAAAATGCAATAAAAAATACTGAGCATCAGAAAAAGCAAGAATGTATGACCCTTATTTCAAAAAGACTAAATTGTAGTCAGTTAGAAAAGAACTCAAGATAAACCTTTTTTATGATCATAAGTCAAGGACTTTGAGGCAGCCATTTAAATTAGATTCAAGGAGTTAAAAAATGTAATAATGAAAAAACTGATAGCAAATATCAGCAAAAAATAGAGTCTATAATTTTATTCTGGGAATAACAGGCAGAGTATTTCACAGGAAAAAATAAATCAGTGAATGGGATGAAAAATAACAGATTTGAAACTGCAATTGAAAGAGACAAATAGTATGAAGACAGATCAGTAGAGATTATCCAATTTTCAGAATATGGAAAAAAATGGTTTTGAAACAAAATAAACAGGATGGGGAGAATTGTTCACAGTTGTAATTCCAGCACTTTAGGAGGCCATTGCAAGAGGATTGCTTGAGCCCAGGAGTTTCAGACAGGCCTGAGCCACGTAGGGTAGAACCCATCTCTACAAAACAATTTCTTTTTTTTTCCTTTATGACATAGCTTGTCATAGCGGTACACGCCTTGTAGCCCCAGCTACTTGGGAAGCTGAGGTTAGAGGATTGCTTAAGCCAAGGAGTTCAACACTGCAGTAAGCTATGGAGTGAAGACCCTGCCTCAAAGTAGATTAATTAATGATTAAATAGCTAAACAAAATAAACAGGTAGTAAATTGTACTGTAATATTAAGCAATCTAATGTATAGACAATTGGGGTCCCAGGAAGTTAGAAGAGAAAGAACAGATGAGAAAAATTATTTCAATAAAATAGATGAATTGCCTTAAATTTGGTGAAAAACATGAAACTACATTTCCCATATGCAAGTTATTTGGATCAAAAGATTCAAAAGAATAAATACAAAGAAAATATATAAGCACATCACAGTTTAAGGAAAATTAAAGATAAATTGAAGAACTTAAAGGCAGTCAGAGAAAATAGATATATTACATAGAGTGAAGAGCAATATAAATGATAGTGAACTTCTCATTGAGAAAAAATAAATATATGTATAGGTGAGTTTTATCAAATATTTAAGGAGATAGAATACCTACATTACACAAACTCTTCTAGAATATAGAGGAAGAAAAAGAATCTCCCAACTTGCTTTATGATTCTAGCATAGTCTATCACCAAGAAAGTTACCAGCAAATATCCTCCATGACCATAGGTATAAATATCCTTGACAAAATATTAGGAAAATAAATCCAACAGCATATTAAAATAATATATTTTATAAATATTATAAAATTAATATAACTACACTTTTTCGTAGAATTTTTTTCTAAAAATACATTTCAAGGAATAAGAATACAAGGGCAAAATATCTGAACAAAAAAATAAGACTTTTTGAGTAAATACATTTTTCCCATAAATATTAATTTTTAACTCTTCCAAGTTCCTACTGAACTAAGCACATCACACATAGTTTCTCTTTTTTATGGCTGTAGAAAATGCAATTTCCTAAGAAAGATGAGAACTGACTTTCCCAAGGCCCAATAAACAGTAAGTATCAGGGGACATAGAGCAAAAATCTTCTGTTATCAAGATTTTTCTATAAATCGCAAAGGGAAAGGAAAAATATCTTTTCTCTTTAAAAATGTTATTGATTACTTTCCAACTTTTTATACTTTTTTATGGTTAATTACAAGATTTGGGGGGAATATGTCAAGAGAGAAGAAATTGATTCAATTTCTTAGGTGTGCATCATTGAATTATAATAAAAATAAAATATAAAATTTTGCCTTTATTAAGTACTAAAGTACTATGTTAAGTGCTTTCACGAATTATTTCAATACAGTCTAACTGTCGTTATGACAGTTTTTCCTTTAAGATTTGATTTTAAAATGTCCTCTTTTTATATGCTTTCCAATGATATAAAATTCCAATATCAGATTTTTGGTTACAGACTTAGGACTTAAAACAGGAGAATTGAGACACCAAAACATTTAACTTAATTGCATATTTAACATCTCCCTATTGGTTTATCACAGCATTTACAAGATAAGAATATTCCAGAATTATTAGAAACAAATTCTGAGCTGTAGATTTAGCTTTAGCTTTGTTTTATCAACTATATTTGTCTAGTGAAACTCAGCATTAGAACTAACATGTTTTCTTCCAATAATCCAACTGAGGTCCTCAGGGTGGGTTAATAGCAAAAGTTCCCATTTTATTAATGAACCTAGTGTTCTGAGGGCATGAGTAACTTGCCCAAGGTCAATAAAAGTGTCCCCATTCGTGCAGATAATTGAGTTTTGCCGGTTTCTATGATAAATGAGTCAAGGGCGCCAAGATTGTGACTTAGGTAAGCAACAGAGATGGATGCTTTGGAGGGAATCACTATTGGAATTCCATTAAGACTGATATGAAGTAATCAAAATTTACTCTCTCCTTTAATAATAGTGTGAGTTGTAATATCACTATTCTGTCACAAACCATCTGTTACAGTACTAGTTATTAAGAAGAAAAGGGTTTTTGTTTGTTTTCTTGCATCTCTCTTCTAGTTCCAGGTGGCTCCCATAATTGATGTATTACCTTTGCAGATATTTTAGGAAAATTTTAGGACAGAAGCCAATCATGGATCACAACAGCTGATGTAAGAAAGCTTTTACATTGATTATTTACTGTCAGAAAACAGGTATATTATGTAGGTCAACTGCAGGCTGTGTGAATCTTGATCTCAGAGTATCTGGTGTTTAAAGAAAACGTAGATTACTAGGATAAGAAAACTGTATTCGTACCTCTTAGAAGACTAGAGTTTAGAAATAATGAATTAGGTCTTCCTTTTAGCTCCCCCAGAGAAAATGTGTGTAATTTTATCCCTAGCACTTACACACAATTTTCCTTTCTATAAGTGTTTTGTCAACATTTGTGAGAAGAAATACAGAAAGGTAACATAATCCCATATTTTTGATGAGTAAACTGAGACTCAGAGTGATTATGTAACCACTCAAAATTATGCAGCTCTCCAGTGAAAAAGAACCCAGGTTGTGTGATTCTAAACCTAATACTCTTATTATATATCACGCTGTATGTAGCTCCTGGATGCAAAACTCCAGATTGAGATACAAAAACATGGGTATTCACTTTGTCACATAGAGCCCTTTCCAATGCAATATTTAACAGGAAAGCAAAAACGGTTTACCTTTTGTAGATTTCATTTTCATATAACTCAACATTACTTGTTTTCAGAAAAGAAGGCAGGAGAAACTTTATTCCTGAAATATTACCAAATCTATTATTTGGGATGTGTTTTAGGGATTACTTCCCCTCCCACTCAGTATTGAAACATCTCATAGGGCATTCTTAACATTCTTAATTGATACCTGAGTGAATGTATGACGTGGTAGACTGTTAAGTTAGTGACCCAGAATAAACCAGGCCTCCCAGCATGTGGTTCTTATTGGACTTTTCCTGTGTCAAATGGCTCGTCCTTTGGCTAATGGGGCATTAGTAAGAATGAGACTAACAGGGGCTTTATGAGAGTCACACCCTAGACTATTGCTTTTGACATGCTTAATTTTGGATGTTAATCAATGTGTGTGACTACCCTAAAAGTACCCTGCTTCAAATAAGTCCAAATTACCCACAAAGGACACAGACACACAAACATACAAGAGAGAGACTAAACAGTCCCAACTCTTTACTCGATACCAGATGAATTGCCAGACATTTAAATAAAGAAAATATGTTAAATGATCTAGGCCTCCTATATACCCCATGGCACGGAACTGCACAGCTGAACTCTTCCCAAATTACTGAATTGTAAAAAGTGATACAACATTTTCTTAGCCACTAAATTTGGTGAGGTTCATTGTGCAACAATAAATAACTGAAACAATCAGATCATTTCATACATTTTTCTTGTCTGTAGCTTGTGTTTTTCATTTTCTTCATGGGCTTACATAAAGCAAATACTTTAAATCTTATCGATATCGAATTTATTAAGTTTCTCTTTATAGATTGTTTTTGGTATCAACTCATAGGTCCAAAGACGTTCTCTTATTTTTTTCTAAACTTTTGATAGTTTTATGTTTTAAACATAAAACTGTAATCCATTTTGGGTTAATTTTATGTAAGATATGAGGAGTTTATTATTTATTTTGCCTAAGGATGTCTGTGATAGCTCTTCTGACGTGTGAACGTGGCTACGCTACATCCTCAGTTATTCGGTCAAACACTAATCTTGGCGCTGTTGTGATAGGACTTTTCAAATGCAGTTAGAGCTTCTAATTAGTTGACTTTAAGTATGAGGGATTATCGACAATCTCGGTGGTCCTGCCTGCATCAGCTGGAAGCTGTTACACAGTGGGCATCTTACCGAGAGAAAGAAGAAATTCCACCCATGGTAAACAGCTTTGACCAGTGCCCATGAAGTTCTATTCTATGATTTTCCTTTCCTTTCCTGGCTGTGCCATGAATTTCAGAATTGCTTAGCTGCCCCTTCAATTACTTGCACCTGGTTCTTTCTCTCTGGTTGAACTCTGATAGAATGCCCAGTTACTCCAACACCATTTGTTGAAACAACAATCTTTCCTCCTTTGAATTGTTTTGCACTATTGTGAAGAATCAGCTGGACATATTTGTATAAGTCTATTTTTTACTCTTTTCCACTTATGTATGTGTCATCCCACTGTCAATACCACGCTGCCTTGATTAGTGTAGCTATATAGTAAACTTTGCACACTATTTTTCATAGTTTTGTTTTGTTTTGTTTTGTTTTGAGATGGAGTCCCTGTCGCCCAGTCTGGAGTTGGAGTGCAGTGGTGCGCTCTCAGCTCACTGCAAGCTCCGCCTCCTGGGTTCACGCCATTCTCCTGCCTCAGCCTCCCGAGTAGCTGGGACTACAAGCACCCACTACCACGACTGGCTAATTTTGTTTTTGTATTTTTAGTAGAGACGGGGTTTCACCATGTTAGCCAGGATGGTCTCGATCTCCTGACCTCGTTATCTACCCACCTCGGCCTCCCAAAGTGCTGGGATTACAGACGTGAGCCACTGCGCCCAGACTTTTTCAGATATCTTACCTTTGCTTGCTATATATCCCACAACACATTGTTATGTTTTAAGTAGTTAGTTATCTTTTAAAGAGATTTATTTAACAAATGGACTTATGCTTCTGAAAAAGATTCAATTAATACAGCCAGATGCCCATTTTTGCTTTTTTTTTTTTTCTCTCTGTGTAATATTTGTTGTTTTCCTCAGATGTCTCTAAGATTTATGTATTTGTATCTGTTTTTATCACTTTGACTATTAGCCCTCTAGGTGTATGTCCCATTTTGTTTGTATCAGTTCTTCTTGGTGTTCTCAAGGCCTCTTGGTCTGTACTTTATAATATTTTTGAAAATTAATTAATTTTTAAAATTGTTGTAGATGATCTAATCAATATTCTCTTTTTGGTTTTCTCTCTTCTTGTTTTATGATCCCAAATTATATGTGTGTTGGACCTTTGATGTTGTCCTACCGTTCTTAAGAAATCTGTTAAATTTTTTTTTTTTACTATTTTCTTTTTCAGTTTTTGACTGGGTAACATATATTTATCTTCAATTTTGCTGATTTTAGAGTTTGAAGATGAGTTCATTGAAATATCTATTCATTTCTGATATTTTTAAAATTTATTTTATTTCACTTGGACTCCATTGAAATTTTCATGTTCCTGTTGAAACATGTATGTTGTACAGCATTTCTCCATGACCTTTAAAGTGTCCATCAATCATTTCAAGGTTTCCATCTGATAGTCACAGCATGCAAGTCATCTTTGAAGCTGGTTCTGTGAATTGTTTTATCTCCTGGTAAAGTTTTGTTTTGTTTCTTAGCCTTTTGCTATGTCTCATAATATTTGATTAAATTCTGACTATTTTTGGGGTAAGAACAAATAAGTGTGGTGACTCATGTCTGTAATCCCAGCACTTTGGGAGGCTAAGGAGGGAGGATCACTTGAGCCCAGGAGTTTGAGACCAGCCTGAGCAACATGATGAAACCCTGTATCTACAAAAAAAATACAAAAATTAGCTGTGTGTGGTGGTGCATACCTGTCATCCCAGCTACTTGGGAGGTTGAATTGGGTGGATCGCTTGGGTGCTTTCAGCCGTGATGTTGCCATAGTTACCTTCCATGCATCATAAATTTATTCTTATTTTATTGGTAAAATGTTATCTTGTGCTCAGAATGGAATATATAGCTTAGTATATCAAATCCTTACTTTGCTTACCATTTTTATTTGTTAGTCTGTTTGAAATTCTTCTGTATATGTCCTCTGTGTGTTTGTTATTAGGGGGATGTTAAAGTTATGAGAACAAAATGATTGGCACTTATTACCATGGCCATTTGTGTAATGGTTGTTAGGGGCGTCAGGCTTTAAAATTCTCACACAGTGATTTAGGTCATAAGAGAGAAAGTAAAAATAGTGCACAAATGTGGAACACAGTAGAAAACTTCTAACACTGATGTTAGTAAAATATAAAAATCAACTTATAAATGTAAATTACTTATAAACTATAATTAAGGATAATATGATTTTTAATTTACCTTGCTTGATCTTGAGGAAATGTCTAGGGAAAAGCTTGGGGAAATTTACCATCACAAAGAAGATCAGGAAATCACAAAGTTCTAAAACAGTTGTAGTGAGCCTGTGTGCACCCCTTAATTGTGTGCACTTGCTACCTCTCCCAATATTACATCTTCCAATTACTTTATTTATAGCCTAGGAGGAGGCACACTAAATGTTTATACTTTACATTATCTGATGGATGCTATTGCCTCATGAAATAAAATATTAGAGAAAAGAGAGTTTTATTAATATGAACACCTCAGCTAGAAGAATATCCAAGAAACATAATTTATTTTTTCATGACTTAGTGTTAAAAATACCTGTGTTAAAATTCAGTGCAGAGTAGGTGGTAGTTAATAATTCTTATCCTCACCTTCCACTCCCAATGACTATCAATGGGTTTCAGAAAATAAAACTAAGAATCCTAAATAATGTTACACTTACATATTTATAAAATTGTATCATTCAACATCTATTATGTAACCTGTTTTCTTTTTCAATGCCTTGTGACTGTATTACCCCACAATTATCCTTTTAAACTTGAATTAACAAATTTAAGCAAGAACGCCTCCGTTCACACCATTCTCCTGCCTCAGGCTCCCGAGTAGCTGGGACTACAGGCACCCACCACCTCACCTGGCTAATTTTTTGTATATTTAGTAGAGATGGTGTTTCACTGTGTTAGCCAGGATGGTCTCGATCTCCTGACCTCATGATCCATCCACCTCAGCCTCTCAAAGTGCTGGGATTAGAGGTGTGAGCCACTGTGCCTGGCCACAAAGTAACGTCTTACATGGCAGCAGGCAAGAGATCATGTGCAGGCGAACGCCCCTTTATAAAACCATGAGATCCTGTGATACTTATTCACTACCAAGAGAACAGCATGGGAAAGACCTGCCTCTACGATTCAATTGCCTCCCACCATGTCCCTCCCACTACACATAGAAATTATGGGAGCTACAGTTCAAGATGAGATTTTGGTGGGGACACAGCCAAACCGTATCAGTCCTTATCAGTAGTTACTTTAAATGTAAATGGATTAAACTCCCCAGTAAAAGATTAGCTGGATGAAAATAAAGCAGAACAAAATAGGATCCAAGTATATGCTGTTTACAAGAAGTTCACCTTAGATCTAAGGGCACCCATACGCTGAAAGTGAGATGATGGGAAAAAATAGTACATGAAAATAATAAGTGGAAATATGCAGAAATGGCTATATTTATGCATAAGAAAAGAGACTTTAAATCAAAAACCATTCCAAGAGACAAAGAAGAATATTATATAATAAAAAAATGGTCAATTTACCCAGAAACACTAACAATTATAAATATTTATGCACAAAACCTCGGAGCTGCTAAATACAAGAGGCAAATTTCAACAGAATTGAAAGGAGAAATAGACAGCAAAACAATCATAATAGGAGACTTCTCTACCCCTTTTCAAACTGAATAGAATGACTAGACAGAGAATCAATAAGGAAATAGAGGACGAGAACAACACCATAGACAATTAGAGCTAACCGATGCCTATACAGAACACGACCACACATCAGTCACCAGCAGATTATGAATTCTTCTCAAGTGCTTACGAAACATTCTCCAGAATAGACCACAAAGCAAGTCTTAACAAATTTAAGAAGACTGAAATCATACAAAGTATATTTTTCAATCATAATAGAATGAAATTAGAAATCAATAGCACGAGGAAAATGAGAAAACTCGCACATATATGAAAACTAAACATTTTGTCAAAACTACCAAAGAAGAAGTCACAAGGGGAATTAGAAAACATCTTGAGGCAAATAAAAATTAAAACACAACATACCAAATCTTATTGGATGCAGAGAAAGCAGTGCTAAGAAGGAATTTTATAGCTGTAAATATGTACATTAAAAAGAAGAAATATCTCAAATAACCTAACACTATCCTCAGAAAATAAAAAATAAAACAAACTAAACTCCAAGCTAACAGAAAGAAGGAACTAATAAAGATTAGAGAAAAGCCAAAGAAGGGACAAAGCTGATGACTAGATGTAGTCAGTAAGCATAGCTCCCATGGAGAGAGTCCAAATTATTAGTAAATCACCATAGTTTGGGCAGATCTTTGAAGAGAAAATGCTCAGAGTGGATGGAGAGGCAATGTTGAAGACTGAAGTCAAGACTGCAGAGGAAGGAAGCTGGGAACCCTGCTCAAGGTGTCTGAAGGCCAGGGCTATTTCACAGCCCCAAACAGCTTCTGAGAAAGGGGTGAGGGAGGAACCTGAGAAATAACTCACTCATTGCAGGCCTCTGGGATCCTAGCTACAGGGGACACCGCATCCTCCATGTGCAGGGGGATCTCAGGGAGCAGGCAGAAACAGGCCTTTGGATGGCGTGAAGCTCAGGAGCTTTTGTACACTGGGCAGCTCTGGTGAAGAGCCAGCATCCCCATGGGACTGGGACACATCTGCTCTCCAAGCCCCCCTGCCCACTGGACATTCCCATGGTCCATGCCTAGCTGCCACGCAGAAGCAGGCGTACAACATAACCCCTACAGTCCAACCTGTGTGTGCTGCTGTACCTGAGTACTTTTCTGGTGACCCAGGAGCATATCTGGTCCCCGAGTGTAGCTGGAACCTGAATCCAAGCTGCAAGATGTCCCAGTGTCCCTAGGGCTGCAGCATGCAGTTCAGGAGTGTAGAGCTGAGATCTGTGGTTGGCACTCAAGAGGTAAAGGAGCCTCCACCCTCAACGCACTGAGAGGGGGGAGACACATGTGTTCCTGGGCTGGATTGGGAATGGGGTGTGCCTTCCTCCACAGGGTTGGCCCAGAAAAAGTGTGACATATCTCCTGCCAAAAGCCACTACACCTAAAAAAAAAGAAATGTGGGTGCAGCACCAGGAATCAGAGGGGGTTTCCTCCAAGTCCCAGGTGTCGAACTGGTCGGGAGACCATCTCCCTCCCCCTGCAATGAAGAGCATGCCTGCAAAACCTAAGGAAGTACAAAAGAGCTGTGCAGCCAGCTATTAACCTAACTACTAGCCATTACTCTTAAGCATCAGACAAAGGTAAAGAAAAATAATTAAGAAAAATTGACAAAACCTCTAGAAATATGGAATTATGTAAAGAGATCAAATCTACAAATCATTGGCATTCCTGAGGAGAGAAAATAAGCAACGTAGAAATTATATTTGAGTATATAGTCTGCAAAAATTTCCCTAATATTTCTAGAGAGGTTGACATGTAAATCTAAGAAATATAGAGAACCCCAGCTAGATGCTACAATACAACCATTTCCTAGGCACATAGTCATCAGATTCACCAAGACCAACGAAATAGAAAACGTCTTAAAGACAGCTAGAGAGAAAGGGAAGGTCACTTACAGAGGGAACCCCATCAGTCTAGCAGCAGATGTCTCAGGAGAAACCTTACAAGCCAGACAAAATCGGGGACCAATTATTTTCACTGTTCTTAAAGAAATTCCAAGCAAGAATTTTATATCCCACCAAATTAAGCTTGATAAGTGAAGAATAAATAAAATCCTCTTCAGACAAGTGAATGCTGAGGGAATTAGACCAGTTTTGCAAGAGGTCCTTAAGGGAGCACTAAAGATTGAACCAAAAGACTGGTGTTACCACATATGTTACCACAAAAACACACTTAAGCACAAAGCCCATAGACACTATAAAGCAACTACACAATGAAGTCTACATAACAACTAGCTAACAACACAATGACATGATCAAAATTATACATATCGATACTAACCTGGGATGTAAGTGGACTAAATGACCACTTAAAAGATGAAGAGTGGCAGGCAGTATAAAAAGAGAAGACCTAACCATCTGTTGACTTCAAAAGACTCATCTCATATGTAATGATCCATAGGTTTAAAGTAAATGAATGGAGAAAATTTTATCATGTGAATGGAAAACAAAAATGAGCAGGAGTCGCTATTCTTGTATCAGATAAAACAAACTTTAAACCAATAAAAATTAAGAATAATGAAGAGCATTATATAATAATAAAGATTAAAATTCAACAAGAAGCCTTAACTATCCTAAATATATACATAACCAATATCGAAGCACCAAGATTTATAAAACAATTTCTTCTGAGCCTACAAAAAGACATAGACAACCCCACAATAATAGTAAGAGAATCAACACTCCACTGACAGAGTTGGACAGATCATCAAGGCAGAAACCTAACCCAGAAACTCTGAACTTAGACTAATTGGACTTCATAGACCTCTATAGAACACTCCACCCAACAAACACAGAATAGACATTCTTCTTATCTGCACATGCAACATGCTCTAAGATCGACCACATACTCAGTTATAAAGCAAGCCTCAATAAACTTAAAGAAATTTAAATCACACCAAGCACACTCTCAGGCCACAGTGTGATAAAAATAGAAATCAATATCAAGAAGACCTGTTAAAACTACACAAATACATGGAAATTAAACAACTTGACCCTGAATAATGCCTGGGTGAACACTGAAATTCAGGAGGAAATAAAGTTATTTGGAATTAATAAAAATAGGGACATAACTTACCAAAATCTCTGGGAAACACCAAAGCAGTGGTAAGAGACAATTTTATAGCCCTCAATGTTTTCATCAAGAAGTTAGAAAGATATCAAATTAACAATCTAACTTTGCACAAAAAGGGGTTAGGGAAAAAACAACCACAAAGCTAATAGAAGAAAAAAAACAAAAACTAATGTTAGAAAAGAAGTGAATGAAACTGAAATGCGAAAATACAAAAGATCAATGAAACCAAGAGTTGTTTTTTAAAAAACAAGAGTAATAGACTGCTAGGTAGACTAACAATAAAGAGAAGATCCAAATAAGTACAATGACAAATTATAAAAATGACACTAAAATGGATCCCACAGAAATATAAAAGTTCCTCAGAGAATACTATGAACAACCACATGCAAATGAGAAAATCTAGAAGAAATGAATAAACTCCTTGAATAGAGTGCCCAGAAGTAAACCCTTGCATGTGTGGTCAAATTATTTTCAATAAAGGTGCCACAAAAACTCAATGAAGAAAGGATAGAGGGGATAGTCTCTTCCACAAATCGTGTTGGGAAAAATGTTAATACTTGCAATTGCATTGTGATGTTCTTGTAGTATGTTTTTCAGCTCTATCGGGTTGGTTATACTCTTTTCTGTGCTGGTTATTTTGTCTGTCAGCTCCTGTATCATTTTATTGTTATTCTTAGCTTCCTTGGATTGGGTTTCAGTGTTCTCTTAAACCTCAGTGATTTTCATCCCCACCCATATTTTGTATTCTATTTCTGTCATTTCGGCCATCTCAGCCCAGTTACAAACCCTTGCTGGAGAACTAGTGCAGTGGTTTGGAAGAAGGAAGGCACTTTGACTCTTTTGTTTGTCAGAGTTCCTGCTCTGGTTCTTTCTCATCTTTTGGGGCCAGTGTTCCTTCGATCTTTGAAGTTTCTGTCCTTTGGATGATTTTTTCTTTTAATTGTCTTTTTTCTCTATTTGATGTCCTTAGGAGTTTGATCGTAGTATAAGGTGGGTTCAGTCAACTGACTTCATTTCTGGAAGATTTTATTAGGCCAAGTTTCAGCTCAGGACTCCCAGACTCCATGCTGTAACTGTGTGGGACTGGTATTGGGCTCTGGCTTTGTTTTCTGGCTCCTCAAGGCCAGGAACCTGCAGCACTGAAGGGGGCAAACTGCTCCCAGACCACTGGTCACGACATTCTGTTGGGTGGTGCCAGCCAAAACATTTCATAGGGCAGTGACAGCAGGATCCATTCTTGTTCACACATTCCAGCAGCAGCAGCAGTGACAGTGCAACAGGGTGCACACTCATTGGCTGCTGTGGGGTGTTAGTGGGTGCCAGGGTACTGGCCCCCATGTGTGTATTTGCAGCAGAAATGGTGGCAGTAGGGTGTGAGGGGTGGGGGCCCCTGCCACCATATGTTTGTGCATTGACACTCCTGGTGGTGTTAGCATGGGGGTAGGTGCGCTGGTGGGCACAGTACTGTGTGCACCTTCTGTGTGCATTCACATGGGTAGTGGTGGCCACTCAGGACAGCAATAGGTCCACTATTATCTGTGGCTTGTTTCACACTGGTGGCCATGTTGGCGTGGGCACAGGGCGCTGGTCACTGCAGGGCTGGCAGCTTCTGTGCCTGCCGACACTCCAATAGCAATGGTGGTTTGGTAGTTGCAGGGAGCAGGGATAGGTGAACTCATGCTACCAGCAGTGGCAAAGCAGGTCCACATGAACACGTGCTGTCAGAGAAGGGGAGGCAAGGTCCACCCATGCACACACATGCTAGCAATGTGGGGTTGGCCATGGGAAAGTACATGTAGGCAAAGCAGCATGGGGGAGGATGCAGTTGGGAGAGGGTATGGGCAGACTGGTACATGTCTTCAATGTCCAATCTGCTGGAGCTCTCTGCATCTGGGCATGGTCTATCAGTGCAGAAGCTATAATGGAGGCTCCTAGGATATACCCACCCTGAGCTTCCAATGCTGCACTGCAAGCAGCCATGGCTAAACTGGGGCCCCAGGAGAGGCCAGCAGACTGAGAGGAACTTAGGTCAGACTGGCACAGTCTCATGGGCAAGATCACCCTGGAGAGTTCAGGTCCAACAGTTCCCCTAGGGCCAAAGTATCCTATGGGAGCAAATCAAGCCTAGAGGGATTGGCATTCCTGGCTGGGTTACACTACACATGCTCCCACAACAAACCCTCTGGGCTCAGCTCTGGCTACCACTCCTCTAAGTTCTGCCCCTACCACTTCTCTAAGCTGCTGTGTCTGCCAACTCAGTTGTCTGTGTTGGTCATGGAGCCTTCTCCTGTTGAGACTACAGAGGCCGATGGTGAAAGCAGGTTGCTGTTTGCCTATTAAACTGACTCCTTCCCCAAGGAACATTAGGGGCCACAAATGAGTCCTGGTGTGCAGTAGCCCCATTCAGTATTCCCAACTTCCTCTCCCTTCAGCCCAGCATCTGTGCTTTCCCTCTGTCCACTGTCAATGACTTCCCTCAGAAGATCCACTCGGAGCGGACCCGTCTTCCTGATGTCCTGGTCCTCAGGTAGCAGACGTTCCTCCTGGCTGCATCTAGTCAGTCATCTTGCCCCATGCTGAGTATTAGTAATTCATTTTAGGTCATAAGCTTATTAGTCTCCACTGTGCCTAGCCTAGTGCTAACATTTCTAAATTAATATTGTGTTGTAAATGCCTTTGACATATGAAATTGCTGGAATGCACCCATGTGTTCACTTTGTTCATGTATATTCCTGGACTGATTATCACACCCATCACCATATAGGTTTTCAATTGTGGCCTTATAATGGTCTACTGTATCTTCATATTGTGGCCTCACTACAATCTTTTGAAGCAAGATCAATCAACAAAGGCAGGACAGCTTAGAGAAGTTAAGTGACTTGCCAAGTTCATATTGTTAGTATTCCTTCTACACCAAATTGCCCCCTTTAGGGCTAAATGTTCAAGCACGGCAGAAATAGCAGAGTGCCGTGGAAGACAATATCCTTGAATTATACATGCTATACTGTCTTCTTTTGAACTAACATCAAGGATGTTTGCTCAGTAATTACAAGAGATAAGTTAAGTGTGCACTTACTATGTGCCAGTCATGTGTCAAGTTGTCCTTGCCTCGTCCGAGTTGTCTTTTTTTTTTTTTTTTTTTTTTTTTTTTTTTTTTTTTTTTTGAGATGGAATCTCATTCTGTTGCCCAGGCTGTAGTGCAATGACATGAGTTCCGCTCACTGCAACCTCCACCTCCTGGGTTCAAGCAATTCTCCTACCCCAGCCTCCTGAGTAGCTGGGATTACAGGCGCATGACACCATGCCCAGCTAATTTTTATATTTTTAGTAGAGATGTGGTTTCACCATGTTGGTCAGGCTGGTCTCAAACTCCTGATCTCGTGATCCACCTGCCTCATCCTCCCAAAGTGCTGGGATTACAGGCATGAGCCACTGCGCCCAGTCCTGAATTGTCTTTTACAAAACTTCTATGTGAGTAGGTATACTATTAATATTATTACTATTTACAAGAAAGGAGTTGAGAAGCTTATCCAAGGACACATAGTTAGAAAGTGATAGAGCCAGGACTCACACTCAGGTTCATCTGACTCCCAGGCTATTTACATAACCACTACCTGGTGAGCTTTTCCTAGCAAAAGCTATTTGCTAGTCCTAGAGGTAGCAAGCCCCAAGTTATGTGGTGGCGGAAAACAGAGGGCCTCTGAGCCCATGCCTTAAGGTAGTGATTACACAGTGATCTAAGTGCTGAAGACAGTGATACTGAGTATGTTAACAGTAGCAATTTGGGATCATTCTCTTTAACTTTCAATTCCAGATCTTTGTTTTTTGCAGTACTTTATACCTCTTCTCTCCATCTCCCCCATGCATTTCCTCCCAACTCTGGCCTCTAGAAAAATGCTTTCTGTTTTTAATGGATTCTTTCTCCAGAAAAATGCTTTGTTTTTAATGGATGAAGAGGCTCCCCCTCAACTTTCTGTGCTTTTTGTGTTTGTCAGTATATAAGCATCATGTTTTCCTTTCCATCTGCTATTTTTGTATGTTTTAAAATT
The DNA here is from genome assembly GCF_007565055.1 of Rhinopithecus roxellana. Classification (NCBI taxonomy): domain Eukaryota; kingdom Metazoa; phylum Chordata; class Mammalia; order Primates; family Cercopithecidae; genus Rhinopithecus; species Rhinopithecus roxellana. The sequence continues at coordinate 17,606,104 of NC_044559.1, forward strand.
TAATCTCTATTAACCATTATTCTGTAGTTAGATACCTGGATATTTTACTTTTTTGGCTCATGGGGATATTCTAGACAGAACTCAGAATTAATTTGAATCATTTGTCTTGTACACTCATTAATCACTTTGTATTATTAAAATATGTGACTATATAATAACATTAGGAAATCCATTTTTTATATGGAACCCAGTGTCCTTCTTCAGCAATTAATATTGTAAAGTCTCGTAGGAGGAACATCTCTGACAATGTTCGTATTTATTACCAAAGAACTCTTCTGCTTCAATACCTAGTGTGAATCTAGACAAATTTATTTCTAAACATGAAATCCGTAATCCATCATATTGTTTTGGCTCACTGTTAAAGTCTGTGTTAGAGACAAATGAAAACTCATTTTAGTCATAATATAATCTGTATCTGTGAGAAAGTATATGGTGATAATGCCCATTGTTCATGGAGAATATTTATTGAGTACTTCCTGTGTTGTGTGCCAGAATGTGTAAGATATTCTGCACGCATATTCTATTTGGACTTCCATTTTAGACTCAGAGAGGTTCAGTTGCTCAAGCTCATGTAAGCTATTCAGATTTGCATCTCAGAATTTGCCTTCTTAACCACTATATAAGCCTACATAGATCTTCAAGGTATATTTGGCAAATATTTATTATATATAGAAATATTTAACTGAGGAAAACTGACAAAAACCCTTGCCTTAATAGAGCAAGTTTTCTAAGAAAAAAAAGAAGAAGAGATACATATTTCATGTGCCTTGATCACTTAGATTTATAATATTGTGGAAGAAATGGAAAAATTATTTCCTCTCACTAGGTCTCAGTTTCTTTATCCATAAAATGAAAAGTTATTTGCCAAGGATTCTTAGTTTCTGCCCTCATATCAAAGCACATTTATGCTACATTTTTTTTCTTTTTGAGAGACAGGGTATCACTCTGTTTTCCAGGCTGCAGTATAATGGCACACTCGTAACTCACTACAGCCTTCCCTCCCAGGCTCAAGCAAACCTCCTGTCTCAGCCTCCCAAGTAGCTGGAACTACTGGTGTGCATCACTATGCCCGGATGATTTGTAAAAAATTTTTCTTCCTTTTTTTTTTTTTTTTTTTTTTTTTGTAGAGCCAGGGGTCTCACTTTGTTGCTCAGGCTAGTCTCAAACCCCTGGGCTCAAGCCGTCCTCCTGCCTTGCCTCCCAAAGTGTTAGGATTACAAGCATGAGCCACTGTACATGGCCTATGCTATTCTTAATCAGTTGGTTTTTGTTTTTTCTTTTGCATTTTTGTTTTAGTCCCTGATTCTTAATAGCCACAAATGCTACTGAGAGGGTTGCAAAGAAGCCGACACAGCCTAGAAGCTATCAGCAGAGTTCTCATCTCTGCTTAACTAACCCTTCTCCCCCTACCCGTTCCAGACGGCTGATAACCTGCCACCTTGCCTGTGGGCTCTTTGCCATTCCCGCAGATGGGCGCAAAATGATGAAGTCGGGAAACAGTCTAGGAAAATCAAATGTGGTCATTAGAAATTATTACTGACAGCTGTTCAGTGGTCACCATGAAATGAATTTGCCCACCCATCTGGATCCCGGAATGGTGGGTCTATCTAGATGAATCCTTATGCTAAGCTATAATGTAAAAATATTGCAGCTAATTTTTTCAGTTGCTTAAAAGAGAATTTGGGTGGTATTAGGACTAAAATGGAAATACCTTCCTATGTGATATTCCTGAAAAAAAAAAAAAAAGCCAGTTTACAGTTCACACAGCTCAAGCCACGCTAAATTTGTTAATGCCTCTCTATCATCACTTCATTCACCAATACCCATTTTATATATATATAAACATACATATATATATATAGCCTACTCTGTGCCAGGCATCTTGCTGGGCTCTGAGAATACAGAAACTATGATTAAAAGAAGTTTATTTTCCCCCAAAAGGCAAACATGGTTTATAGGTATACTGGCTTATTGGACTTTAGTGTTATATGTTGAACATAACTTTTGTCACATATATGTAGACTGCCAGAAAAATCTATTATTTTGCAGACTGTATATAGATCAGCAGTCCTCAACCTTCTTGGCACCAGGGACCAGTTTCATGGAAGACAATTTTTCCATGGACGGGATGAGAGGAGCTGGAAATGTTTTGGGATGATTGAAGTGCATTACATTTATCATTAGATTCTCATAAGTGCACAACCTAGATCCCTCACATGTGTGGTTCATAATAGGGTTCGGGCTCCTATGAGAATCTGATGCCACCGTGAATCTGACGGGAGCTGGAACTCAGCTTCACTTACTCACACTCACTCACCCCTCACCTCTCACCTCCTGCTGTGTGGCCTGGTTCCTACCAGGCTGTGAACTGTGTGGCCTGAGAGTTGGGGAACCCTGGTGTAGATTTAAAAATAAGGGTATTGTCTTAAATCATTCTTTTAGTAACCAATACATTTTGAAGTATATAAACATGGCTGGTTGGGAAAGAAAACTGAATAATGTTCCCATCCACAGATGGAGCTGGGAGAGAGATAGTATTGTTGACTTTATGTTGTAATAGATCTTGTTAATCTCTTCTTGTAACTTATTCAGAATAGAAGAGAATTGCACAGATATTCTGTTTCCTATGAAGCTTTGCCATGACTTGCAGCATCTGCAGCGGATATATTTATTTTCCTATTCAAATAGGACACAGACTCCCAGTGTCAATTTTGTTCTTATATTGATCTGACTGACTTTTCTTGTTTAGCAAACCATTGTCTCCTTGAGTTGCAAATAAGTAACTAGCTGAGGCAGGAAGAGCTTCTGCCTTGCCCAAGAAAGCTCTAAGAATTTGAAATCAGTTCAATTTCCTCAGGGGTGAAGTAAGAAATAGTCAACAAAAGCCCTAGTTTACCCAGAATACTCCCCATTTATTCCACGTGCACCAACATCCACACTGATCAAGATCGTTTTTTTTCTCTCAAAAACATCCTTGCTTAGAAATAAATTACACAGTCATGCAATTACTTTAGACGTGCCCAAACGTCTCTGCACTACCCCGCCAATTCTAAATGGTCCAAAGAAAGTAGGGTATAATAATACATTCCAGAAAGAGATTTAGCCAATAAAGATGACTGTATCATAACAGAAAATATCTTCATTCATGTTCACTATGATGAAATTCTTCTACTAACAAAGACATTTTCATACACTCTTAAGCTTAATGTGATGTTTCCCTTAATACTGTAAAGTGAGGGATAGGTAGAGTTAATAATCAAAAAATAAAAATAAAGTTTATTTGCATATTTAAGTGAATTTCCATGACCCAGAAAGACCTGCTATGCTTTTAAAAGGCATAGGTAAAAATCATGTTTCTATAAAGAGTGAAGTAGATAAAAATAACAGCAACTGATTAAGCACTGCTTTCCTGCTTGGGAAATGATGTTGCCCTTCCAGGACATTGGACTTCTAAATTTCTTTCTCAGAACAGGATCTGATCTGGACCAGGGCATTGGACTTCTAAATTTCTTTCTCAGAACAGGATCTGATCTGGAAAATTCAGGCACTAATAAGACAAAGGAGCAATGACCACAAAGCTACCTTGGGTAAAAATGGAAGTGGTTATAATCCTCTCATTAGAACAGGGATTGGTTTCCATGAGTTACAGCAGCTGGGGAAGAAAGTGTCTGCAACTCCGAAGAGGAAGATACATCAAAATGATTAATCATGGTTAATCCTGAGGAACAAATAATCACTTAGGAAAAGGAAAATGAAGGCAAACGGGAAGGAGAAGAGTTTGTGGATATTGGAAGGTGTAAAAAATTGAGATTTCTGGTTTCCAGTGTGGTATGTAGGAAGCCTGGAAGTTGTCAGTCCTGTGGTTACAATCAAAAAGGAGAAAAGATGAGCAAACTGAAAATCAACAACTCTTCTTGTAATAATACATCCATCAGAAAATTGAAGTCACAGGGCACTGCCTCCAAAATTGGAAAAACAAGCAGATACAGAGAATCACAGCTTACTAGAGCAAAAGCCCAGGACCAGAAACCTACCACTGGAGTCAGTACTGGGATAGAAAAATTCAGCTATAATTGATGAACCCCTGGGGGCTCAGTATAGACAAGCTTAAGATTTAAAAATTCCACTGGTGGCTGGTCTTAAAATGGCGCCAGTGCTTTCCTGAATTTTATCTCTAGGAGTCCCACCCAATTCTCAGGTAAACATCAGAGAAAAATCGACTCCTCCTTCAGGCAGTAGGAGGGAAAAGGTAATCATTTTGAAATGTACCCAGTGTATTTTGTTCTCTTTAACACATGCATGCCTTCAAGATAAACTATTTCCCTGGAGCCTGACCACCTCGGGTTTTACCAGAGCCTCACTGACCTGGGGGGAAAAGAATTGCCCAACTTGAACTTCTCCAATCTTCTACATGGATGTAGAAAATACTCAACTCTCTAGCTTCCTCCAGCCTCCCACATGAGCAGCTGGAAATAGTTAACTCCAGTCCCCACTAGTCTTAATGTCTTACCTGAAGGTAGGGGCAGTGGGAAGAGAACAGCAAAGCAGTTGTGAAGGTTACAACCCAGAGGCACAGGTTCACTAAATGATTGAAACATAATCATATAACTACAAAATGCTTCTCTTCCTCCCACATCTTACCACTGTATCAGTACAGCTTTTATATGAAAGGATTACAACTCAAGGAACTACGCAACCCAGAGTTTATTTAAGAAGACACTAGAAAGACAAAACAAAATCAAACAAACAAAAATCAAGGGAGACAAAAACAAGAACACTGGAGAAAAATTTTGCCTTTGAAACCTATAGCTATAGCTAACAGTAAACGCAGTAAACTCTAGCCAATAAGCATAAGACCTCTGCATGTTCTCACTTATGAGAGCTGAACAATGATAACACATGGACGTTGGGAGGGGAACAACACACACTGGGGCCTGTAGGCAGGGTGTAGGGAGGGGAGAGCATTAGGAGAAATAGCTAATGCATGGAGGCTTAATAGGTGGTGGGTTGATAGGTGCAGAAAACCACCATGGCACACATTTACCTAAGTAACACTGCACATCCTGTACAGATATCCCAGAACTTAATTTAAAATAAAATAAAAAAGATTTAAAAAAGACCTTACATCGAAGACTTGTTTATCTAAGTTCCTTTACGTCATATTCAGCTTTCAACCAAGAATCACATGGCATACTGAGATCAAAAATACAGTTTGAATAGGCAAAACAAGTATCAGAACTGGACTCCATTATAGCAGAGATTTTGAAAATACAGAGAATTTGAAATAACTATGATTAATATGCTAAGGAGTCTAATGAATAAAGTAAACAAACATAAGAGCAGATGATTGATATAAGCAGAGAGGTAGGAACTCTAAGAAGAAATCAAAAGGAAATTCTAAAGATTAAAAGAGCATTGTATCCAGAAATTGAAAACAGCTTTCATGGACACATTAATAGACTATTTGTGACTGAGGAAAGAACTGGTGAGCTTACAGATATGGTAATAACAACTTTGAAAACTGAAATGCAAAGACAAATGAGAGTAAGAGAGATACAACAGAATTTCCAAGAACTCTAAAAATCACAACAGGTGTAACATTTCTGCAATGAGAATACCAAAAGAAGAAAGAAGGAACAGAAGAATTTGTTGAAGTAATAACTGAATTTTTTCTAAAATCAATGACAGACATCAAACCACAGATCCAGGAAGCTCATAGAAACACCAAGTGGGATAAATAACAATGATTACAAACCTAGGTACATCATATTCAACCTGCAGAAAAATTATAACAGGAAATCTTGAAAGAAAACAGAATGAGAGATGGCAGGAGCCACCTTTTTATATAGGAACAAAGATAAGTATTCCATTGGCCTTCTTTTCATAACTTATACAAGCAACAAGAGAGTTCAGTGAAATATTTAAAGTTTTGAAAATTAAAACAACAAACTAAAAAGGTAATTAAAACAACTTAGAAACTTAGAATTCTATAAGATTTCTAATAGTGAATATATATTTTAGAAGTGAGGGAGAAACATTTGTAGATAAAATGGGAGACTCTGTCATCAATAGATGTGCCTTGCAAGAGATGTTAAAATAATTTATTATTATTATTATTGATACATTATACATTCTCATTTCTTTGTGGTGAGAACATTCAAAAGCCTCTCTTCCATCTATGTTGTAATATACAGTACGTTACTGTTAACCATCATCACCTTACTATGCAATAAAATACCAGGGCTTATTCCTTTTAACTGTCACTTTGTACATTTTGGCCAACCTCTCTCCCTTCTTACCTTCCACTAACCATCCCCGGTCTCTGGTAACCACTGTTAGAGTCATTGCTTTTATGAAATCAACTCTTTTTAAAAAAAATAAATTCACATGTGAATGAGATTATATGGTATTTGTCTTTTGGTATCTGGCTTATTTCACTTACACGATGTCCTCCAAGTTCATCTATGCTGTTGCAAATGGCAGAATTTCATTTTTTTTGTGTGATGAATAGTAATCCATTGTATGTATGCACCACATTTTCTTCATCTGTTGTTAGACACTTGGGTTGATTCTGTATCTTGGCTATTGTAAATATTGCTGCAATAAACACGGGAGAGCAGGTTTCCCATTGATGTACTGATTTTATTAACCATATTTCTGAGGGTCTATTCTGTCACAGATACGAGGGTAATACTGTTCGGGCATTAATATATTTGGTACTGTGGACATCATAGATCTATTACTTCAGTATTACAGATAAAGAATTGGAATATGCAGAATATGTACAGAATTAAACAACTTACTGGAGGCTCCATATTGAGTGAATAGCAGAATTTAGATAAAATCTTAAGTCTGTCTCATTCTAGAGTGTGTTTATCCCCTACCCTCCTACACCAATATATGTTATTCTGCATGCAATTTAAAATAAATATATTATAGTTACTCAAATTTGCCTGCTTCTGAATTAAAGCACCAATTTAGGCTGGTAATGTGAATAAAAACAGGAAGAATAAGGCAGAGATGTTGAGACTGAATTATTTAAATATGACCGTCTTCAAACGCCATATGTATAATGCTAAATTCAGAATTTGTAAACTCTCTAAAAGATTTGATTGATAAAACTTTCAATGTTCAATTCTTTTAATTCTTCTTCCTCTTAAAGAAGATATATTGAGGATTATCTGGTTCAGCTTTTAGACAAATACCCATTAAAAAGCAATTGCCAAGTTCTTTTTTTAAGACTACATCTGTCTAGAGCTGGGCCTTTTTTCTTCTAATGTAAGGACTCAGAATCTGGATCATAGTCTTTTGAGACCAATTATAGTGATATTTTATTTTTGGATTTTATAATTTAGCCAGTGTCTGGCATATAGAAGATTCCAATTATGGATTTACTGAATGTGTGCTAAATATATGTGTCTGAACATTTCTGCAGTCCCAGAAAGAGGGTTTTTCTTTCATCTTTATAATACCCAAGATTATTCTCTCCCAACCCCCACCTCTCACTCTTTTCTTCTCTTCTTGCTACCCTCTCTCCTCCTTTCTTACTTTCTGTCTCCTTCCTTCCTCATTCCTAAAAGGCCACTCATATGATGGTGGATATTAAAGAGAGACCACTCTTCTTTGTTCTCTCATGTTAATATCTGCTAACTAGCTTGGAATTTTTATGAAACTTTGGGAAGTCGTTTTATCGTCTGTTTACTCCATATGTTGCTCTTTCTTCTTTATGTGGCCTCAGCTTACTTTCTTTTATAATTCTATTGCTTTTTTTATTCTATAGCATTTTCTTTTTTATTGATGTCTGTTTTATATGAATTCATTTTATTATAGGATCTGTGTTCTTTTCTTCTTCAGGATTCCCAGGATTGAGGGTTAAGCAGTGTCTTCCTTCCCAAAACTTCTGCTGGTTAGGTCTGTACTATCATGGGAATTTTCTTTGAAGGTTAGGAAAGGAAAACAATCTCAGAACAGCTGGATAAAATGTATAAAAGCAGTTGGTTATTCTGGCTTCTTCCACACCAGGGGAATATCTTACCTATACATAAAAGATTCTCTTCTCTTGATAAGTAAGTTCTCTTATTGCTTCCTACCCTGGGGAAAGACATCACATGATAAAATAATAACTGAGAATAGAAAAAAACGAATCAAATTACTTTTACAAAAATTCCCATTCTTTATTGTACCAGATATGTTTTTCAATATTCCATTGAAATGATATATTTTTAAATCATATAATTATTCATTTTGCTTTCATCTCACTTCTATCACCCATTGTAGTTCCCTATGAAAGATTTTTTTATGTGGATATTTATTGACCTTGTTCTCCAAGTTACCTATGGGTGAGTAGGAGTGAAATTATTGACATCAGTATGGAAATGAGTTTGAGAAGCTGTTTGACCACAAAGGAATACATAAAAGTTTATCTAAATTGTGAAGATTACTAAAGGTCATAAGTTTCTGCCATGGTTTTAGCCAACTTTTAAAAAGTCAGACTGTGTTATGTAGAACCGGATGAAACAAATGTAAGAATATTGAAAGGCCGTAAAAGTTAGGAGCCTTTGAGGAAAATGAATTCCTTTTGAGTTGGTGTTCAGTAGCAAGTGTATTAATAATATGTAAGTGTAACTCTTAACTTCACTCAAAGCTAGACTTCTGATGATATATTTTTTAAAAAACACAGGTCATGAATTATAGTGAGAACTTGCCATAGGAAAGTTGGACTTAGCAGCTTGCCATTGATCCATTCAATGAATAGTAACAAACACTTCTTTTAATCAGTTTTGCATTTGCACATTTATCTGTTTCGAAAGCCAATTCAATAAAACGTCTTATTTGACATTACCTTTCCATGTTCTATACTATTTGTTTTGGTTAGATTGAACTATGATTGTTGATACAGTTTCCTGAGGGCATTGGTATACTTACCATTGCAGAATGATTTTTTTCACAAGACTTCTTCTTTGTCCCTTTCAAAACTGCTATCTTTTCCACTGTGAAATGGCCTGGGTTTGCAAGTGGGTAGATAACTTTGGTATCTCATTGTGCATCACCCGATAACACTTGCTATGCTTACATAACTTTTCAATTATGTGACCCTATTCAATATTCTGATGAGGGACCTGAAATGAGATTTTTCTCAGGTATCTTATCCACTTTCATGTAGAAGTTCTAATCTTTGCACGAATAGCAAAATTAGTATTTTGGTAACATAAACATTGAAGCCCCTGAATTTTAAAAAAGGAGATTCCCAACTTGAGAAAGAATACAGGCTCTAAACTTCCAATTATATGTGATAAATCACCAAAAATGAAGCCATAATGTGTGTGCATGTATGTTTATAATCTCTCAGGATTTAGTGAATTTGCAGACATAAATTTGCTTCTTATAAAATCGAGATTTGGAAACCCTTTAGTAAGCAGAATGAAAGGAACAGTGAAATAGGTTAATGCCTCTAGATGTTGCTTCCCCCCACCTGTGCTTTCTTTTGCTTCTTTCTCTCTGGTCTGCTTCAGCACTCTTGAACATGTAATGCATAATTGTGATCCAGCATAGTATAGAGGTTCAAAATGTAGACCTCCAAACAAGTCATCTGTATTCAAGTCCCAAATCTGCCTCTAATCGACTGGGTAGCCTTAAACAAAACTTAATCTCTCCGTGTTTTAATGACCTTACATGTAAAATATGAAGAAAAAAAAAAAAAGTACTTGCTCATAGGATGGTGGTTAGTTTTAAATGAGATAGAATATGTTTAATGATTACTTAAGATATAAATGTCAGTTATTGTTAATATCTGCCATTACCATATCTGATGGCCATCTATTGATTTGCCTGCATAATATCCCTACTATTTCCTTGGAAACAATTCTTTAAATCTCCTTGAGAAATTTCTTTCCTTACTGTGATTTTCTTAGACTCTTACTCAAGGTGCTTTGTCCTGCTCAAGCCAAGCAGTGACCATGAGGCAAACCTCCTAGGGCAAACAAATCTCCATTCCATGTAATTAAAAATGTCAACAATACTGCATTACATGCTTAAACATTTGCTAAGAGGGTAGATGTTATGTCATGTGTTCTTATCACAAATAATACTTATAAGAGAATGGGAGAAAACTTCTCTAGAGGTGATGGATAGGTTTGTGGCAAAGATTGTGGTGATGGTTTCGCAGGTGTGTATTTATCGCTAAACTCATCAAGTTGTATACATCAATTATACAGCTTTTTGTATGTCAAAATTTAAAAATATTATAAAGAAACAAGTAACATTAGACACATTTCCAAAGCATGTCAAATATATATTTTAATTTTTCTATGTGCATATTTATGAGAGCTTTTAAAATACAATATTCAATTCACTTTTCCCTTTGTCATATCATCGTGACTGGAATATCTAAGAAAATGATAAGTTGAAGTGATGAAAGTATACACACTTCTCTTGTTCTTAACCTCACTGTGAAAGTGAAAAGCTCTTTTTAATTTCTAATTTACTGAGAATTTTCATCATGAAGAACATTAACTTTTAATCAATGTTTTTCCTGCAACTATTCAAGTGGTTATATATTTTTTCTCCTTTACTCTTATTAGATTATTTTAAATTATTTTATGTAATTTACCTCAACTTTCAAAATTATCAGAATAAAATTGTTAATAATATCTCCATTGTATATTTTGACGTTTACATATTTGAGGTATATTCTCTTTTCTATTACTAATATTATATTGATAATTTGTGGGTTTTGCCTCTTTTTTCTTATCGTTCTTGTTAAAATGTAATACTAATTTCAAAGAACAAATCTTGGCTTTGTAATTACATTTATTTTACATTTGCCTTCTTTTCAATAATATGTGTTGTTTATTATCAATCCCTTTATTTCCTTGAGTTTAATTTGATGTTCTTTTAATGGCTGTATGAGATAAAATTTTAGAAAACTAACTTCCAACTTTGTATAGTTCTAAATATGGCCCTTTAGACACATTATTAGCTGTATCTGGTGGATTCTGTTATATTTTTAATTTTTATTTTCCTCAGAATATTTTCTAATTTTCATTGTGATATCCTCTTTGACCCATGCATTATTTGAAAACATGTTTCTTAATTTCTTAATTTGAAAACATTTTGGGGGAGAATTTAAAATTTGAGATGGGTACCACAGGGAAATAATGGTAAAAATGACCACATTAAATGTAATGGCCCAAAGAAACCACATTTGAGTTTGCCACCAATGTCTTCATAGCTGCCTTATCTCTGACCTTTTCTCACTTGATTTACTAAATTACTCCACATTCATCCAATCAGTTCTCCTTTTGCTTAGGTTATCCAGAGTTTCTTTCTGTTTCATACAACAAACAGCCCTAACTGAGATGTTCTGTACACAAAATACCCTGTTCTGCCATTCCTTGTTACCCTATTCAAATGTCACCAAATATTCAAGGTCCAATTTAACTCATACTTCTTTTAAGAAATGCCCACATTCTCTGGATTCTGCTAAATAGTAACACACAGTTTCTCAGACTTATTTGTTAAATCGTTTTATATTCAATTATTATTTAGCATTCTTTCTCTACCAAGACTCTTAGAGGTAGGAGGTAGTTACAAAGCTTAGAAATTATATCGGAGCTGAGATTCTGATTAGGTAGTTATCTGGACTCTATTTTTACTCTACTAGTGACTGGAAATCCACTACTTTAATAAGGCAGGCTGTTCAATGTTTGAGCAGCTCTAATCTTCTTAAAAAGTATTTTTAATAGAGATAAACAGTGCTTACTGGAATTAATATCTATGATACTAGTTCAGTTATCTTAAACATTACAGTATCTACTCCTTTCTCCTCAGAAAATATACTGCGGATATTTAGAAAGTGCTACCCCATCTACACTGAATCTTGACTTTGACTCTTTCTGCTCTATTAATTATTCCTTGGAGGGGATGGCCTCCAGTCTCCTGTCAGCCTGTATACAGATTCTGGATTGCATTACATTTAAATTGTCGATGGCTTTCAATTGATAGAACACAGCATGTCACTCAAGATGTGTTCTGATAATCGTAGGTTAGAGTGGAATTCTTGATATTCATAAATCATTTAACTCTGCAGTTACTAGAACATAAAATATAGTAATAAGTTGCAGTAAAGAGACTGTAGCTGAAATATGATTAGAGATGACTTTCTATTAAGGCATTTTAAGTGAACCCCAAATACAATCCTTTAACCACTGACAATGAGACTATGGTACAAGAGTAATTGTCCCCTCAACAAAATGTCACATGGTGGGATTAATTTTTTTTAACTAATATGTTAAAAAAGTAATTTATGAACAGTATTAATAGAAGAGGTTACTACTGAAAGGAAATAATATTGATTTATTAAATTTCATATATATATACACACTTGCATATGCAAAAATGTAATTCATAGATAACTCTCAGGAATATGTCACCCATTAATTATGTAAAGTAAAATTATACAATAATAATTACTTTGGTTTAAAATAGAAAGGTCAATTTTTTTTTTTTTTTTTTTTTTTTTTTTTTTTTTTTTTTTTTGAGACGGAGGTCTCGCTCTGCCGCCCAGGCTGGAGTGCAGTGGCCGGATCTCAGCTCACTGCAAGCTCCGCCTCCCGGGTTCACGCCATTCTCCTGCCTCAGCCTCCCTAGTAGCTGGGACTACAGGCGCCCACCACCTCGCCCGGCTAATTTTTTCGTATTTTTTAGTAGAGACGGGGTTTCACCGTGTTAGCCAGGATGGTCTCGATCTCCTGACCTCGTGATCCGCCCGTCTCGGCCTCCCAAAGTGCTGGGATTACAGGCTTGAGCCACCGCGCCCGGCCGAAAGGTCAATATTTTAAGATGATAGAATAATTTATAAATTATTAAAAAGCCAAATTTGTAATCCATAAAATTCTAACAAAATGCAGCGTATATATATAGTGTATGAGTGAATTTAAGAAAGATCAATAGACTCTATACAAATAGAAACAGAAGAAGATTAAATAATTAAAAAGGAAGAGAGAATGGAAAAGGCATAAAATAATATCAAATAACCTAACATATGAATAACTGGACTTTCACAGTAGGAAGAAAGAGAGTAAGAGGCAGATGAATTGTTTGAAGAAATAATGCCTGAGAAGTTTCCAAAATAATAAGACCATAAATTACAGATTCATGAAGCTAATATAAATCCAGAATAATTAAAAACAAAACAAAAAAGAAATTCTAGACGTATTGAAATTACTGAAGATGAAAGACGAAGAGAAAATCTTGAAGGTATCCAGAAAAAAAAAACAACACATTTTATATACTGAAATGTAGAATAAAAAAAGCAGATTTTTCATTTCAAACTCTAAAAGTCAGACAATAATAGAATAATATCTACAAACAGAGATTTCTAGGCCCAGGGAAAATGTCTTTTAAAAAGGGTGAATGAATAAAGACTTCAGACAATCAAAGCTTTGAAGAAGTCCATGCCAACAGCACTGCACACAAGAAATATTAAAGGAACCATAGAAAAAGAAATCTAGAAAGAAATAAAGCTGAAAATGTCATATGTAATTGTAAATATAAAATTATTTTATGACTTTTTAAATCTAAAAGCAATGATATAGGTTTATAGACTATGAAAGCGTAAAGCATATGACTGAATACAACAGAACGGGAAGAGGAATTGGAATTATACTATTTTAAGGTCTATATACGACACACGAAATGCTAAAAATTTGAAGGTAGATTCGGATAATTAACTATGTACTATTTATGATACATACTAGTACATATAGTACACATGTACTGAAATGACATGAGTGTACATGCCATAGTACACTGTATGTACTAATATGTACTATGGCATAATTAGTATACTGTATATATTAATATGTACTAATATATACTCATGTGATATCAAGAATTTTTATGCAATATTCTTGAAATGACAAAATTATATATACAGAGTACAATTTAGTGGTTGGTAGAGGTTTAGTCTAGGGAAAATGCTGAAAAACTAAAAGGATATAAATACAAGCCAATAGTAGAATTAATAAGAAATTGTAAAATATAGGCAATTCATTTTAAAATTTTTATTTATTTTACAATTTTTGTGAACACATAGTAGGTGTATACATTTGTGGGGTACATGAGATGTTTTGATACAGGCATGTAATGTGAAATAATGGCATCATGGAGAATGCGGTATCCATCCCCTCAAGCATTTATCCTTTGTGTTACAAATAATGCAGTTACATTCTTTTAGTTATTTTTGAACACAGTTCTTTGGGAGGACGAGGCGGGTGGATCATGAGGTCAGGAGATTGAGACCATCCTGGCTAACACAGTGAAACCCCATCTCTACTAAAATTACAAAAAGTTTGCCGGGCGTGGTGGTGGGCACCTGTAGTCCCAGCTACTTTGGAGGCTGAGGCAGGAGAATGGCGTGAACTCCGGAGGCAGAGCTTGCGGTGAGCCAAGATCGCGCCACTGCACTCCAGCCTGGGCGACAGTGCGAGACTCCATCTCAAAAGCAAAACAAAACAGAAAAAACAATTAAGTTACTATTGACTATAGTTACCTTGTTGTATGATTAAATAGTGTATCTTACTCATTGTTTCTAACTATTTTGTTTTGTACCCATTTATCATCTCCACCTCTCCCCTAACCTGACACTACCCTTCCCAGCCTCTGGTAACCATCCTTCTACTATTTCCAAGAGTTCAATTGTTTAGATGTTTAGATCCCACAAATAAGTGAGAACATGTGATGTTTGTCTTTATGTGCTTGGCTTATTTCACTTAACATAATTATCTTCATTTCCATTAATCTTGTTGCAAAGGACAGAGTCTCAGTCTTTTTGTGGCTGAATAGTACTCCATTGTGTATATGTACCATATTTTCTTTATCCATTCCTCTGTTGATGGACATATAGGTTGCTTCCAAATTTTGGTTACCGTGAACGGTGCTGCAACAAACATGAGATAGCAGATATCTCTCCCGTATACTGATTTCATTTCTTTTGTATGTTTACTTAGCAGTGGGACTGCTGGATCATATGGTAGCTCTGTTTTTAGTTTTTGAGAAATCTCCAAACTGTTTTCCACAGTGGTTGCACTAGCTTACATTTCCACCAACAGTGTACAAGCCTCCCCTTTTCTCTGCATCCTTATCAGCATTTATTATCGCCTGTCTTTTGCATAAAAGCCGTTTTAACTGGGGTCAGGTGATAGCTCATTGTAGTTTCCATTTGCATTTCTCTGATGATCAGTGATGTTCAGCACCTTTCATATGCCTGTTTGCCATTTGTATGTCTTCTTTTGAGAAATATCTATGCTGATTTTTAATTGGATTATTAGATTTTTTCCTATAGAGTTGTTTGAGGTCTTTATATATTCAGGTTATTAATTCCTTCTCAGATAGGTAGTTTGCAAATGCCATTTAATTTTTGAAAAGCACTGAAAGTGGAAAAAAGAAATGAAGAATAGATAGACTATATTGCAAACAGCCAGTGAGATAATAGATTTATATCAAACACTAACAATACTTACATTATCACTTGTTTAAATTATCGTTTCAAGACAGAAGTTGTCATATTGGATTAAAAATTAAGAACCAATAAGCAGATACCACTACACACCTTTTAAAATGGCTAAAACCCAAAACAGTGAAAACAAAAAATGCTAGCAAGAGTGTGGAGCCACCGATATATTCATTCATCACTGATGGGGATGCAAAGTAGTACAGCCACTGTAGAAGACAGTTTGGCAGTTCCTTAGAAAGCTATATATACTTTTACCACATGATCCAGTGATCATATTCCTTGGTATGTTCACACACACATCAGAAAAAAGAAAAAAAACCCACAACCAAAGACAATCAACCAAAAAGCCTTGCACACAAATATTTAGAGCAGCTTTATTCATCATTGTCAAAGCATTTAAAAAGTAAGAACAAACAAGATACCACTATAAACTTTCAAGAAAACAAGATGTCCTTCAAAAGATAAATGTATAAACAAACTGGCATATCCGTACACTGAAAAATTATTTGGCAGTAAAAGGAAATGAGCTACCAAGTCACAAAAAGACATAAAGGAAGCTTACATGCATATTACTGAGTAAAATAAGCCAGTATGAAAAGATTACATACTACATAATTCAAACTACATGACATTCTAGAAAAGGCCAAACTATAGAGACAGTAATAAGTCATTGGTTGCCAAGGGTTCAGCAGAAAGAGGATTAAATAGGTGGAACTCAGGGAATTTTTTAAGGCAGAAAAATTATTCTATTTGATACTGCAATGGTAGCTACATGCAATTATACCTTTGTAAAAACCCATGCATTGTATAACCAAAATACTAAATCCCAATGTAAACTATGAACGTTAATTAATATTGTTTTGTCAATTGCAACAAATTTGTCACATTAATGAAAAAATGTTAACAATAAAGGGGATTGTGGGGAAGAAGAGGGGACAGAGGGATAATATGAGTACTCTGTCATTTTGAAACTGACCCAATTGTCTATAGACAGTTACTTTTTTGGATAAACATAGAAGCTGATTCTTTCAGTCTTAAAACTTGAGAAACTTACATTTGTCTTATCTGAGTTTATTTCAGGGAACTGACAATCAGGTAGCATCCCAGACAGTATCAAAGAGCTGAAACTTACAATATCATTGCATCTAGACAATGGTGGGATGCCAGATCCCTTCTTTGTCTTGATGGTAGTGTGCCCCTCCCTAATTCCTGTTTGCCTGCATGTAGCTACATCCCTTTTCTGCAATATAAATCCCCAATTTCAGGGAGATAGATTTGAGACTGACCTGCTCTCCTCGGCTGCAGCACCCAAGAATAAAGCCTTCTACCCTGGCAATTCTCATTGTTTCAGTAACTGTGAGCAACAGGACCTAAACTGAATCCATGGCATTTCAGTAACAATTTCTGCTCATTTTTTCTTTAAATCTTAAACTTCTTTAAAAATATTCTATTAATTTAAAAAGGTAATATTTATCTATTTGCTAGTTACAAGAAACTTAGATTGAATATGAAGGCATGTATAAGATTAAGAGTCAAACGAATGTAAACACGAATCAAAAGAAAGCTGGCGTGACTCTGTTAATAACAGAAAAGTTGAAGTGAAAAACAAAATATTATCAGAAATTAAAGAAGGCCATTATGTAACAATAAAAGGCAATAGAATGTTTAATTCACCAAGATGACATGACAACTCCAAATGGGTGTGTACCTAGCAACAGAACTTCAAAATGTACAAAGCAAAAGTAGATAAAACTGAAAGGAAGAAGAGGCAGATTCACAATTATCACTGGAAACATCAACACTCTTCAATACTACATGTTCAGTAATCAATAGACAAACAGAAAATTGGTACGAATGTAGGAGACCGAACACCACAAGGAATGTGAATTATTTCACATTTACAGAACACTCCATCAAGTAACAGCAAAATACTCATTTATTTTCCAGTGCACATAAAAATTCACCAAGATGGACCGCATTTTGGGCCAGAGATCAGGAAACTTCTGTATAAAAGGTAAAATAATCAATATTTTAGGGTTTTTGATCTATATAGTCTCTCACCACAACTGATCTGTTGTCAGGTGAAAGGCCTTGTGGATAATGGAGAAACAGTTTGGTTTTTTTTTTTTTTTTTTTTGTCACATTCTACTCAATAATCTCACTCTGCCCTAGGTATTTACTCATGTGAAACAAAAACTTAAGTACACACAAAACCTGGTACCTAAATGTTTATAGTAGTATCATTTGTAATCACCAAAATCTAGCAACAATCCAAATATCTCACAGCCAGGGAGAAAAGGTAAATAAGCTGTTATATCTACACAATGGAATGCTGTCAAGCAATCAAAAAGGAAGAGACTACTTTTGCTACTTTTGGGTGCAACTACATAGATGAATCACAAATGAGCTATACTAAAAAAGGTTCAGTTTTAAAAAGGCTATATACTGTATTTTTCCACTTATATAACACTCCGGAAAAGACAACATTTGAAGGATTAATGTTATATTAATGGTTGCAAAAGGCTAGGACTTGGTGAAAGGTTAACCACAAAGCGCCAAGGAGACCATCTGGGCAGTAATGGGATTGTCATATTATTGCTGTGATGGTGATTACATTAATTACTGTGATTTTTAAACTCATAAAACTGTACACTATCAGTAAACCTGACAGATAAATGTTATGATAGATTGTACAGAGTCCATAGATAAGATAACATGGGGGCTGCCACTGTGTGAGGATACTATGGTGAGTATTTCCATGCAACTCAGATACATACTCTTGCACGTGTTTTATTAATTAAGAGGTTTAAAAAAAAAAACAAACTATTTGAGTGGTACAGTTCATATCATTATGTACTATATCTAGTTTAGATGAAAGAAGAAATGTCATCTCATCTGAGGGTTCTGGCTGTCACTACCCTCAAGAATACTTCAACAATTTTTCTATAAGATGCTGCATTTTCTTGGCCTTTGTCACTTCTTGCCTGCACTATTACCTGATCTCTTCTTTTCACTGAATTTGCTAATAATATTTCATTCAAATTCATCCTACATCAGCAGTAGATTTAAAATGAAAACTTGATCATTATCATTGAAAACACCTAACTGTTTCACTGAATTCTGAAGTATGAATTACTGAGATTTTCTGAAGGTGTCTTAGGGGCTGCCAACTGAAGTGAACATAAAACAAATTGTACCTTCCTCCTCCCCCGAATGCACTAACTTCAACAGGAAAATTTCCCTTTTATTTGTTTTCTAAATTTAAATTCTCCCCCAGATTTCTTACATACAATGAATTCTACTTTCAGAAATAGTTTTAAAACCACAAACTCTCCTGATAAAAACATCTTCTTAACGTGGCAAAGAAGTGCACTGGTTGCTCTATCTGGTCTTCTCCAACACTGCATTTATCACTTCTTGCCCTACTCTTCCTGTAGCATGACTACACAGTCATGCTCTCCATAAGCTCTCTGCCTTGCTTATTGTAGCCTATCATCTCAGAATGCTCTTTATTCTTTCATTTGCTTGGATAACTTTTGCTCATACATATAGGTTCATTTTTAAGAGGTATGTGTAAGGAACTTCCTTGACATTCCAGACTGGATTATTTATTCCTTCTCACATTTTCATTTTACATATTGCTGTAAGCACATTTTCACATTTTATTATATTGTTTTTTATGTGACTCAGAACTCAGCCTTTGAGTCTCTTTTGATCTCTTCCCTTCCTGTCTACACCCACTCCCTTTAGTGACCTCCTCCAGTTTTTTGCCTTTATATATTACCTATAAGCTTATGATTCATAAAATTATCTCCAACTTTGATATCTCCATTGAAATAAAGACTTCTATAATAAATTTTCAACTTAAAAGTTCTAATTATCTAATAGGTATCTCAATCTTGACTTTTTCAAACTCAACTTCTTAATATACCCCAACCCAAAACTATTGTTTCTGAATTATTTCACTTTTTTGCTAACAACAATACCCTTAGTCCAGTTGTCAACCAAAACCTATGAACTCATTCTTGAATATTCTCAACAATCAATATCGATATATAAAATAACGCTTTTAGCTTTATTATCAAAATATATCATTCCAGTTCCTCTACTGCATTGCAAACACCTTAAAGACTAATCCTCCAGCTAATTACAAGCATTACTACACAAAATTCAAAATAAAAAGCAACTCTCTGAAAACAGTGGAGCAAATGAAAAATCCACCTATTGGCAGATTGTTAGAGGGAAATCAAAATGTGGAAATGTTGCTAAATGGGGTTCATTACTTTTCAACACTTTTGGCTTCATCACAAAGGCTTTCCTCAGTAATGGAGCAAAGCAGTCTTAGCAGCTAGAACCCCAAGATCTCAAGGAGAAAAAGCAGAAAACACCGTGGAGAGAAATTAAAGATGAATTAAGTAAGTGGACAGATGCATTTTATAAGAGTGTTAAAAGAGTCACTTATGTTAAAATTGTAATTCTCACTGAAATAACTTATGTATTCAATAAAATTGCTACCGTAATTCTAACAAGTGTTCTGTAGAATTCGACAAGGATATATTAATATTTATACAGCAATACAAAGAACCTAGAATAACCAATGCAAATGTTTTGAATAAAAAATTAGAATGACACACTATATCAAAGTTAAGAATCAATATAAAACTTTAATAATGATGATAGTTTGGCAGTGGTTCAGATATGGCTCCATATAATGGTCAAATGATTTCTTCTACCATTATTATTTTAACTCTTCATTTTGTGATATTAAACTCACATGCAGTTGTAAGAAATAATACAGACAGGTCCCACTGAGTAAAAGAAATCCTTTACCCAATAGTAGCATCTCGGGTAAGTTGCTGATTTTTTGTGTTATCATTTTGTCTATTACTGAGATAGAGTGTAAAAATCTTTGATATTGTTTGACTGTGTCCCCACCAAATCTCTCCTTGAATTGTAGCTCCCATAATTCCCACATGTTGGGGGTGGCACCTGGTAGAAGATAATTGAATCATGGGGACAGTTTCCCCCATATTGTTCTTGTGGAAGTGAGTAAGTCTCATGAGATCTGATGATTTTATAAGGATTTTCCCCTTTCACTTGATTCATTCATTCTCTTGTCTGCCACCATGTAAGACATGTCTTTCACCTTCTGCCATGATTGTGAGGCCTCCCTAGCCACATGAAACTGTGGGTCCATTAAATCTCTTTTCCTTTATATATTACCCAGTCTCAGGTATGTCTTTATCAGCAGTGTGAAAACGGACTGATACAGTCTTTAGCTTAAATTGTGTATTTGCCTATTTCTCCTTTCACTTATATTAGTCTTACTTCAAATATTTTGTATGGTGCATGGATAATTAAGATTAATACGTTTTGTTGGAATGACCATTTTATAATTATACAATGTCCCTCTCTGTCTCTAGTTATTGACTGAGATATAGATCTACAGTGTTATTTATCAGATATTTTGATTGATGAAACTTTGCATAATACAATTTTTTCTTTTTTTCCATTTACTATATCTATAGTTTTATAGTTTATCTGAATTTCTTACAAACAGCATATAGATAATGTTAAAAGATAATTTCTATTTAATATAGTTGCCAATATGTCAGATATTTTACTTTTGTTTTGGGTTTTCCCTTCCCCAATCATTTTACTGTTTGCCTTTTTCTACCTTTCTATGGGTTACTTGACCTTTTTCAGACTTTCATTTTAATTTGTCCATAGTGTCATTGTGTGCATCTGATGTCAACCTTTCTTACTGGTTATTATATATATTACATTATACGTACATAACTTATCAGTCAACTGGTGTCATTATTTTGCCAGTTGAAGTAAAATGTAGAATCTTTAGCACACTTTGTGCTCCTCCACCACCACCCATTTACAATATAATTGTCTTAAATATTTTTCCACATAAACTTAGAATCACATCAGAAGGTGTTGTAACTTTTTCATCAAGCATCAAACATAATTTAGAAAATTTAAGAGGAGAAGAAAAATGTATTGTCTTTACCAATATTTTATAACAATGAGAAAATTTCCTTCAGCCATATCCTTAGGGCAGATCTGCTGGTGACAAGTCCTCTTAGTGTTTATTCCAAAATGTCTTGATTTGTCCTTCACTCTTGAAATATATTTTTAGTAGACATAGAATTCAGGGTTGACAGAACCTTTTTTCAGCTCTTAAAAAAATATCATGTCTCTTCTCCTTGCTGACCTGGTTTCTGATGAGAAACCTGCTGTTATTCAATTTGTTTTTACCTTCATGTACGGTGTCAATTTTCTTGCTGCTTCCAAGTTATTTTCTTCATCCTGAGTTTTCAGAAGCTTGACTATAATATGTCTTGGTGTGTATAGTTTGTAGTTTATTCTGTTTGTGATACAAACTAATCCAAGAAGCAAAGTAGTTTCTTGGATCTGTTAGCTTACACCATTTCCCAAATTTGGGAAGATTTTAGCCATTGTCTCTTAGAGTAATTTTTCAATCTTATCCTTTTTCTTCTTTCCTGGAACTCAAGTGACACAAACGTTAGCTCTATTGATATACAGTCTAAAGTTTCCTCAGGCACTGTTTATTTTTTAAAATTTATTTTCTATGTTTTGTCAATTGTGTAATTTTTATTGTTCTCTCTTAAGATTCAAAAATTATTCATTCTATCCTTTCTGTTCCTCTATTAGAACCACCCTTTGCAATTTAATTTTCATTATTGTAGTTTTATGTTCTAAAATTTTTATTTGATTCCACTCTATACCTCCTATATCTTTGCTAAGACTTTCTATTTTATTGCTGAGTTAAAAATATATTTCCAGTATGTTTGTAACTTCTGGGTGAAGCAATTTCGTGATGACTGCTTTAAAATCTCTGTCAGAGAATAATTTCTCCTCTCTCAGTTTTAAGTTTATTGAATTTTTGAAAAACAAGTTCAGATTTTTGGGTTCTTAGTAAAATGAGTGACTTTCTACTGAAACCTGGACAACTTAAGTATTATGTTATGAGATCTTGACTCTTACTTCAATTTTCCGTCTTAGCGCCCTTCCTTTAACATGACTCCAGTAAGGAGAGAAAGGCATGCCCCATTATTGAATGAATTCATAAGTCCAGACACCTCACATGATTTCCACCGACATTGCAGGGCAGGGGATAGAAGGTGACAATAGGAGGATGAAAAGAGAAACAGTCTGGGGGAAAGATACTTGGTTACCAACCGGTGGAGATAAAAGTCTCCACCCTCCATCCAGCCCTCTTTGGTGCCACACCTGTACTTTCAGGGGGATCGATGAGTGTCCTTACAGCCAGACAGGTGTGGAAGTCCAGGCTCTCCACTCAGTCTTTGCTGGGATTGCTGAAAGTAGGGCAGAAATTTCTGTTTTTCACTTTTTCATTTTTTTGCTCGTGTTTAGGAATAGTAGTTATTATTATATGAAAGTGTTCCACCTTACTATTAATAGAATACTGCTTTCCTGGTCCTATGACTAGAGAAAAGACTTTGTGGGTGTTTTCTTTTCTGTGCCTGCTGATGTTTTCAAGCTACATCTTCAACAGCTTTATTACTGGAATACATAACATAAAAAGAAAACGCAGGGAACTGACCACACCATTGCACAGATTTTGAGGTCCTTAGATCATGACTTATTTTATCTACCTTTTAGTGTCCTTTAATGATGGTTATATATAAAATGTCCAAGCTTTTCATTGTTTATAGCAGGAGAAGTAGGAAAAAAATATCTACTCCATTTTTCCACAAATGTAAGAGGTCAGTTGATTTTTGTAAAATTGCCAAGACAATTCAATAAATTTCATTGCATTACATAAATGTTTCATATCAAATAAATATATAATATACATATACACAGTAATATAATTTACATAGAATCTTTCATATATTTTATTTCTACATTATATATTAACCTGCAACCTATTGTTATTATACTTTAAATTGTTTTCTATTAAATAAGTTTTTTTAAAAAAATGAGACAAAGAAACTCTTTAATATGTACATACATATTAAATATTTTAATGCTATTTATTCCTTTGTGTAAATAAGGGTTTCCATCTGGGATCATTTTACTTTATCCTGTAGAACTTTCTTTGCAACTTCTTATAATGCTAGTCTGGAAATGGATCCTATTTTAGCATTCGTTTACCTAGAAATGTTTTCATTTTGTATTCATTTTTAAAGAATATCTTCACTGGACATAGAATAACAGGTTCACAATTTGGTTTTATTTTCAGCTCCTAAAAATGTTGCTACATTTTATTCTGGCTTGCATTGTTTTTGTTGCTAAATCAAAGGCTATTGGTATTTTTATACCTGTATGCAGATCGTCCTCATTTTTGTCTTTTAGTTGTTTTTAAAATGTTATTTTACAACTTTTTTTTTTTTTTTTTTGAGATGGAGTCTTGCTGTGATGCCAAGGCTGGAGTGCAATGCAAGATCTTGGCTCACTGCACCCTCCACTTCCCTATTCAAGTGATTCTCCTGCCTCAGCCTCTCGAATAGCTGGGACCACAGGCACACTCCACCACACCTGGATAATTTTGTATTTTTAGTAGAGATGGGGTTTTACCATATTGGCCAGGGTGGTCTCGAACTCTTGACCTCAAGTGATATGCCTGACTCAGCCTCCCAAAGTGCTGGGATTACAGACGTGAGTCACTGTCCCTGGCCATTTTACAACTTTCTATAAGTGATTTGGTCACAGCTTTGGGTAGATTTTTTGAACTTCTCAGATATAAGAAGAACCAATTTTTGTATAAATATTTTAAACCCATTCTTTTTTGAGGGGAATTAAATTAGACCTATGTTAGATTACTTGAAATTTTCTCATAGTATTGAGAATTTGTTCATCATTTAGCATTTTATTCTCTTAGTGATTTAGTTTATGTATTTTCTCTTTCTATGTCTTCAAGGTTACTGACTTTTACTTTGATATTGCTAAATCTACTTTAAAGTTCATCCTGAGTATGCTTGCACTTTACAGCCCTAGAAGTTTCATTTGCATATCCTTCATGTCTTTCTTTATATTATTCATATTTTCCTTTAATTTATTACACATAATTATATCTCCTTATAGTTCTTATTTGGTAACACTACCATTTCTGATTTTTGAAGCTTTGGGTTTTATTTTCTTTTTACCAGTGTTAGGACATTTTCCTGCTTCTTTACATGTCTAGTGTTTCTTTTATTTGATGCTGAATAATGTTAATACTGTTTTTAAATAGATTTTATTATTTTTCTTCCAATAGTGTTAGACTTTATTTTGGCTTGCACTTAAATTATATGCTAACCAGCTTGATTCTTTTAAAAACTTGTTAATGTAAGTCTAGAATAGGCTTTACTTTAAGATTAATTTATTCATACTAACAAGGTTTGATCATTCTAGAGCCTCTTTTGAAAATTGCAGATGTTTTATGGGTTGTTTCCTGTAATTTATCACAGATCCATGTTAGGTATTTTTAGGCTTACAGTTCCCCTGTCATTGTTTTTACTCCAAAGATCTTTCTTTTTGCAGTCTGAAAAGTAACTCCTGGTCAGAATAATTGCAGGAATCAACTCATTTGTGATTCTACTCTCAGAGAACATGGCCTCCATTCTGTGATGTTCGAAATAATTGTTTCATATATTTTGTCCTGTTTTCTAGTTATTTATTACAAAGGCAAGTTGAAGGTTCACTTATTCTGATATCTCTTTAAATGGAAGTTTCTTGTATCTGAATGCATCACTATTCAATATGATATTTATTTTTCTTTTGTTTGTCTTTTTCTCCTACCACAATTTCAGCTCTATGAGGCCAAGCATTTTTTTCTTTCTCTACTAGAAAAGTTGCTAGCACATTGGAATCATGTTATAAATATTGGTTTTTGATGAAGCTGCTTACTGTTTTGGGAAAACAGCACTGTCAGCTAATTAACAAAAGATTCCTCATGATTCCACTAAAGCACCGTGATCTGGCATCCTTTCTAGGTGGCTGATGCCCAAACCCTTTTGCTGTTAAATATTTCGACTTTTATTTCTGATTTCCTTATTTGGAAAGGGAAGAATAATGTTTTCAATATTCCAAAAACAAATCATGATACCAATTACCACTTGGTATATTTTCTTAGCTCTTATTGACTCCTATTTTTGAAAGATCCTGCTGTTACGTCATTGTCAGAATGATTCATTTCCCTTGGCCTTGCTTTAAATATAACTGAAAACCTTCATCACTAGGTAAAATATCTGCAAACTTTGAATTTCTAACAGCTATTTCCAGTTATACCTACTACCATCTTCCCCCCACCTCCAAAACACACGACTGTCTTTGCTGAAAAACTCTCATCTGTCACTCTTGGTTAAGAAGCAACAGTTTTTATAATTCTGTGTCTCTACACAGATTCCCTCTATAATTATAGCAACAAAACGTTTCTAATTAATGTGTTTATGTATTTATCATTATTCTTTTTCTGGTTGTCTTGGAAACAAAGGCAGAGAATATCAGTATTTACTTCAGCTTAGGAATTTCTGTTGAAGAGGGAAGATAGAGACAATAAAATAGGCATCAGCTAGGCAGAGGTGGCTTCATTTTCACCTTCTTCAAATTGAAAATGCGTAGCACAAGCCTTCCTTGATTATTTTCTTACAGTCATAAGTCTCTAGAAATTTGTGAATGCTGGCCATCAATGTATTGAGTCTCATTCATCTGGCTATATAATAATAATCTATGAAGCTTTAGGCCAGAGGTGTCCAATCTTTTGACTTCCCTAGTGTATTAATCTGTTCTCGTGCTGCTAATAAAGACATACCTGAGACTGGGTAATGTACAAAGAAAAGAAGTTTAAGTGACTCACAGTTCCACATGGCTGGGATGCCTCACAACCATGGTAGAAAGTGAATGAGGAGCAAAGGCAAGTCTTACATGTTGGCAGGCAAGAAAGAGCTTTTGCAGGGGGGACTCCTCATTATAAAACCATCAGATCTCATGAGACTTATTCATTATCATGAGAACAACACAGGAAAATCTGCCCCCATAATTCGATTACCTCCCACTGAGTCCCTCCCATGGCACATAGAAATTATGGGAGCTACAATCCAGATGAGATTTGGGTAGAGTCACAGCCAAACCATATCACCTGGGCCACAATGAAAGAAGAATTGTCTTGAGTCACAAAAAAAAAAAAAAAAAAAAAAAAAAAAAAAAAAAAAAAAAAACCTAAAAAAATCTCATAATATTTTAAGACAGTTTACGAATTTTTGTTGGGCCACATTCAAAGCTGTCCTGGGCTGCATGCAGCCTGTGGGCCACACTTTGGACAAGCTCATTCTAGGCTGAGGAGAACTGAAATAAACAGATCGTTTTTGTGATGAATTTCCCGGGTGTTCTTTCAGTTTCTTTTATTTGGATGTCTAGAAATAAAGGACATACAAATTAATAAAGAGGAAACCAATTTCTCGCTGCTTGCTGATAATATGATCATATACCTAGAAAACCCTCAAGACTCATCCAAAAAGCTCCAAGAACTGGTAAATGAATTCAGCAAAGTTTCAGGATACAAAATTAACGTACATAAACCAGTAACTCTGCTACACACCAACAGCAACCAAGCTGAGAATCAAATGAAGAACTCAACCCCTTTCACAAGAGCAGAAAAAGAAACAAACAGATAAAAACCACTTAGGAGTATACCTAACCAAGAACATGAAAGACCTCTATAAGGAAAACTACAAAACACTGCAGAAAGAAATC
The DNA here is from genome assembly GCF_007565055.1 of Rhinopithecus roxellana. Taxonomy (NCBI): domain Eukaryota; kingdom Metazoa; phylum Chordata; class Mammalia; order Primates; family Cercopithecidae; genus Rhinopithecus; species Rhinopithecus roxellana. The sequence continues at coordinate 17,633,348 of NC_044559.1, forward strand.
ATAGAAGACACAAAAAATGGAAGTACATCAATATTGTGAAACTGAGCATACTACCAAAAGCAATCTACAAATTTTATGCCATTTCCATCAAAATACCACCACCATTCTTCAAAGCTAGAAAAATATCCTAAAATTCATACAAAACCAAAAAATAGCCTGCATAGCCAAAGTAAGACTAAGCAAAAAGAACAAATCTGGAGGCGTCACATGACCTGATTTCAAACGATACTATAAGGCTACAGTCACCCAAAGAGCAGGGTACCGGTATAAAAACAGGCACATAGACCAATTGAACAGAATAGAGAACCCAGAAATAAAGCCAAATACTCACAGCCAACTGGTCTTCGACAAAGGAAACAAAAACATAAAGTGGAGACAGAACGCCTTATTCAACAAATGGTGCTGAATAATTGGCAACCACATGTAAGAGAATGAAACTGGATCCTCATCTCTCACCTCACACAAAAATCAACACAAGATGGATCAAAGACTCAAATCTAAGATCTGAAGCTGTAAAGACCCTAGAAGATAACATCAGAAAAATCCTTCAAAACATTGGCTTAAGCAAAGACTTCATGATCAAGAACCCAAAGGCAAATGCAACAAAAACAAACTAAAAAGCTTCTGCATAGCAAAAGAAATAATCAGCAGAGTTAACAGACAACCCACAGAGTGGGAGAAAATCTTCACAATCTATACATGTGATAAAGGTTTATCTAGAATCTACAAAGAACTCAAACAAATCAGCAAGAAAATCCAAACAATCCTATCAAAAACTGGGCTAAGGACATGAATAGATAATTATCAAAAGAAGATACCCAAATGGCCAACAAGCATATGAAAAAATACGGTCAACATCACTAATGATCAAGGGAATGCAAATCAAAACCACAATGCAATACCACCTCACTCCTGCAAGAATGGCCATAATAAAAAAATCAAAAAATAATAGGTGTTAGTATGGATGCAATGAAAAGGGAACACTCTTAACTGTTGGTGGGAATGTAAACTAATACAAGCACTATGGAAAACAGTATGGAGGTTCCTTAAAGAACTAAAAGTAGGTCTACCATTTGATCCAGCAATCCCACTACTAGGTATCTACCTTGAGGAAAAGAGTCATTACATGAAAATGGTACTTGCACACGTATGTTTATAGCAGCACAACTTGCAATTGCAAACATATGGAACCACCCAAATGCCCATCAATCAATGTGTGGATAAAGAAAATGTGATAAATTATACACACACACACACATACACACACACACACGCATCTATACATACCATGGACTACTACTCAGCCATATAAAGACAAAATAATGGCATTCTCAACAACCTGGATGGAATTGGAGACTATTAATCTAAGTGAAGTAACTCACAAATGGAAAACAAAACATCGTATGTTCTCACTTACATGTGGGAGCTAAGCTGTGAGGACGCAAAGGCATAAGAATGGTACATTGGACTTTCGAGACTTAGTGGAAAAGTGGGGCACGGCAAGGGATAAAAGACTACACTTTTGTCTTTTACGCATACTGCTCAGGTAATTGGTGCACCAAAATCTCAGAAATCATCACTAAGGAACTTATTTATGTAAGCAGACACCACCTATTCCCCCAAAACTTACTGAAATAAAAAAAATTTAAAGATTGACAATTTGTGATATTACATTCATCATTTATGTGTTCAATGTATTCTATGGAGAGAGATCAAAAGCTATATGGGCAAGCATGTGGAAGGAGGCCCTCAGCTCAGGGTGGGTCATCTGTGCATTATTCTTAACCATTCAACTCTGTCCATGTGTATTCTCTTCTTATTAAAAGAAAAACCAGTGTTTGTTTAGACAGACCTCCTATAGAAGGTAGCTGAACGAACCTGTGCTGTTACTTGGGTATGATTTCTAGCAATCTCAAGCCTTACCTTAAAAGTTTAAAAATATAAACATGGGCCAGGTGCAGTGGCTCACGCCTGTAATCCCAGCACTTTGGGAGGCCAAGGGGGATGGATCACGAGGTCAGGAGATTGAGACCATCCTGGCCAACATGGTGAAACCCCATCTCTACTAAAAATACAAAAATTAGCTGGGTGTGGTGGTGCGTGCCTGTAATCCCAGCTACTTGGGAGGTTGAGGCAAGAGAATTGCTTGAACCCGGGAGTCAGAAGTTGCAGTGAGCTGAGATGTCGCCACTGCACTCCAGCCTGAGTCCATCTCATATATATATATAATATATATAATACATATATAACATATAATACATATATAATGTATAATATATACATTACACATATATAACATATATGTTATATATGTTATATATATGGGTCTATTCATGTACAGGAATATAAAGCTATTCTCAGTCCTAGTCCTGAGCTAATTTCTAAGACACTCAATTTTATTCACTTTATTAGTTTTTGAAGAAAATTTTAATACCAAGATAATATTGTTGTAAAGGCTCTTATATACTGGCAATTTTTTTTTTATAACTGCCTGGGTTTTTTGCCTTTATTTTTTATTTATTTATTTTTTTTCAGATGGTATCTCACTTTGTCACCCAGGCTGGAGTGCAGTGGAACAATCACGGCTCACTGCAGCCTCAACCTTCCAGGCTCAAGCGAATCTCCTGCTTCAGCCTCCCAAATAGCTGGAACTACATGTGTGAGCCCCGATGCCTGGCTTAACAGCCTGGCTTTGCTTTAGGATTGACTTCAACTCCAAGATATTGTTATCGATTCCAAAACCACATTTATTTATGTATTCATTTTTCTCCCCTTTGATTTGAATGATTTCACCTTTTTCTTTTAGACATGTAGCATTTTGATCTTTTTGCTTGAATTTAGTAAGCATTAATGAACTGGTGATTTTTATTCAAATAGTTTTTAGCAGAATGGAAGGAGGTGACAGTTACAAACAGAAATAATTGTTCTATTTAATTTCTATGGTTGTACTTTATTGTAGAGAAGTGTACATATTTGATATACATTTAACATTTAATCATTCATTAATTCATTGATTCACCTGAAAAAGAATTCTGGCTTTGTATTAATTACTGTGCTAGTTATAGGGATACTAAAGATGGTATAGTCCTTGCTCTCAAAAAACGTAACATCTAGATGGAGAGATGTGTATCTGTTATGGTATCTATACAACAGACTTTGAGGGAAAATTGTATCACATTAATATTTAATTTTATAATTACAATAGTGGCCAGCCCCCACCAACTTTCCAGTCATTAGTAGTCTCAGTTTCCTTAAAATCTCCTTGTTTATTTTTTCTTCTTTTTAGCCTGTAGGGAATTTAATGGTGGTTTATAGAGATGACATGCATCATTCTACTATACCAGTGATTAGGAACCAATGTATTTAATAGTAACTGTGAATCATCATAGAAAAATTAAGCCATCTTTAGAATGTTATGCTTAAGAAAACAGTCATTCAAGTATATACTATTTTCATTGATAGCATCTATACAAGGACTATACAGAATACATAATTATATTTAACCCATTCGTGTGTTGATAAATATTAAAGCTGTTTCCAAATTTTGGTAATTATGAGTAAAGTTTTACAGATATTCTTAGAGAAGTGTTTACTTGAAATATGAGCTAATTTCTCTAGAAGTGTTTTTTTAACATCACAGGAAAGACATGTATTTACCTATACCAGAATATGCTAAACTGCTTTTTACCAAAGGAATTGTACCATTTTACACAACTAACTGCAAAGTGTGTGTTCTACTGCTCCATATCTTGACCATAATTTGGGACTGTTAATTCCCTTAATGTTAGGCATTTTATTGGATATGTGATGGCATCTTATTTTGATATTAATTTACATTTTCGTAAATACAGGTTGAGCAATGCTAGTTCAAATAACTGCTCGTTTTCATTGTGTTTTACGTACTGATTTGTGGGAGTCCTTCATATTTATGAGATATGCATGATGAGAATATTTACTCCTAGTTTGTGATTGGTCTTTTCATTATTTTAAAAGTGTCTCTTAATTAATAGAAGTTCCTTTTTTCTCTTTTTTTTTTTTTTTTTTTGAGACAGGGTCTTGCTCTGTCACTCGGGCTGGAGCGCAGTGGCGCAATCTTGGCTCACTGTAGACTCAACTTCTGATCTCAAGCAATCCCCTCATATTAGCCTTCCACATAGCTGGGACTATAGATGTGCACCACCACGCCGACTAATTTTTGTATTTTTGTGGAGATGGGGTTTTGCCATGTTGTCTAGGCTGGTCTTGAACTCCTGAACTCAAGTGATCCACCCCCTTTGGCCTCCCAAAATGCCGGGATTGCATGATTGCATGAGCAATCATGCCAAGCCAACGTGTTTCCTATAAATCATTTCTAGTTTCCAAATTATTTTCCCTTTGGGTTTGGTCTTTTGTGTTCATGGTTATCCCAAGATCATGAAAATATTATTATTAATTTTCTCCTACAAGTCTTTTGCTTTTATATTTAATGCTTAGGTCTAATATCCAACTCGTTAGTTTTAGATAAAACTCAAGATTTATTTCTATTTGTATATAAACTGATACATTTATTGAAAAGCTCATTCCCATTGAAATGCATTACTGTTATAAAATAAGTGACCCTTTACATGAATGTCAAAGTCTGGTCTTCATTGTATTCCATTAATCTATTTTTCTATTCTTGTATCAATCTACTAAGTGAGACTTTAGAGCTAATATTGAAATCTAAGTGTATAATTCACCCAAAGTTTTCCTTTCCCTTCTCCAAGTCCTTGACATTTTTATACGAGTGCTGCAATAAACTTGTCAATTTCACAATAAAACCTGCTAGAATTTGATAGAATTATGCTGAGTCAATATATTTTTTGGAACTGTATATCTTAACAATATAGAGTTCTTCAATCAATAAACATGGCATATCTATCTATTTAGGTCTTAAAATTTTCTTCCATCTTTTGATGGATTATTTAAGGTTTCTTGAGATCTGATTAACAAATAACAATGTATTTATTTAAGATGTACAACTTGTTGTTTTGGTAAGTGTGTATATTGTAAAATAATCACAATCAGGCTACTTAACATACCCATTATTTCACATAGTCACCATTTTGTTTTTCTTTTATGATGAGAGCATTTAAAATCTACACTCCCATTTAGCATCTACCCTCCTGGCAAATTTAAAATATACAGTGAATATTGTTAATTACTGTCACATTACTGTACATGAGATCTCAAGAACGTCCTACTACATACCTGAAATTTTATACATTTTTTCAAATATCTTCTTCCCCCTCCCCAAAGCTAATGACAACCACTATTCTACTGTATGTTTCTATGAATTTAACTAATTTAAATTCCACATATGAGTGAGATTATACATAACTTATCTTTTTGTACATGAGATATTTAATTTAGTATAATATCCTTCAGGTTCATCCAAGTTGTCACAAATGCCATGATGTCCTTTTTTAAGGCTGAATAATATTCCATCGTATGTATGTATATACACCACATTTTCTATATCAATTTTTTTCATCTATTAAGATCCAGGTTGTTTTTGTACTTTGGCTGTTGTGAGTAATATGGTAATGAACACAGAATTACAGACATTTTCTCAAGAAATTTTATTTCCTTTAAATATATACAGTTAGATTGCTAGATCATAGGGGAGTTTTAATTTTTAAAGAAAATTTTACTTTAATTTTTGAAGAAAGTTCTGTACTGTTTTCCATAATAGCAATAACAATTTAAATTCACCAAAACAGCACATGTTTTCTTCATGTCTTGGTAATGATTTTTATGTTTTGTGTATTTGATAATTGTCATTCTAACAGGTATGTAGTAATATCACATTGTGTTTTTAATTTGTACTTCCTATTGATACGGATATTGAGCACCTTTATATACACACCTGTTGGTCATTTCTATGCCTTCTTTTGATAAATATATATTCAAGACCTAGGCTCATTTTAAAATAATATTGTTTTACTTTTTCTTGTTGTTATTGAATTCCTTATATATTTTAATATATAAGGACATTATTCTCTTACTGGATATAGGATTTGCAAACATTTTCTCTTTTTCTGTAGATTGTCTTTTTACTCTAATTGTTTCCTTTGCTGAGCAGATGCTGTGCAATTTAGTGCCATACCACTTGTCTAATTTTGCTTTTGTTGCCTGTGGTTTTGAAGTCATATCCCCAAAATTACTATCTAGACCATTGCTAAGAAGCTCTTCCCTATGTTCTTCTGTCTTATGTTTGTCTGTTTTTTTTGTTTTCATTTTTTGTTACTTTTTGTATATGGTGTGAGATAAATGTTTCATCTTATTCTTCTACATGTGGATTATCTAGATTTCCTAGCATCACTTAAGAGACTCTCCTTTTCTCATCGTATGTTTTGATATGATAGTTTTGCAAAGATCAGTTGACTGTAGATGCATGGATCTATTCCTGGGCTCTGTTTTCTGTTCCATTGGTGTATGTGTCTGTTTTTATGTCGGTACACTACAGTTGTGATTACCACAGCCTTGTAATATCTTTTGAAATCAGTAACTGTGATTTGCTCTTCGTGCTCAGGATTGCATTGTATATTTGAGGTGTTCTGTACTTCCACAGGAATTTTAAGACATTTTTCTGTAAAGAATGCTATTGGTAATACAGTAGAGACTGTATTGAATCTGTAGATGACTTCGGGTAATGTGGACATTGCATATTGTTAATTCTTTAAATCTATGAACACAAGCTATCCTTCCATTTATCTGTGACTTCTTTAATTTTCATCAATAATTTTCATCTATAAATTTCATCTATAATTTTCAGTGTACATATCTTTTACCACTTTGGTTCGGTTTATTCCTAAGTATTTTATTCATTTTGTTGCTATTGCAAATGAAATTGTTTTTGTTTTAATTGACTTGTTGCATAGTGTGATATTTTTGTACAGAAATGCCACTAAGGTTTCCATGTTAATTTTTTACCTTGCAGGTTTACTGAATGTGTTTCTAACAGGTTGAATGTACTCTAACAGGATTTTGTTGTCTTGTTCTGGTTGTTGACCCTTTAGATTTTTCTACATGTATGATTATATGATCTGCCTAAGGAGAATATTGTACTTCTTCCTCTTAGATTTGGATGACTTTTAATTCTTTTTTTTTTTTTTTTTTTTTGGTCTAATTGCTTTGGCTACAAATTGCATACTATGTTGACTAGAAGTGGTAAGAGCAGGCAAACTTAACTTGTGCAGAAACTTCGAGTAAATGCTTTCATTTGTTTCCCTAGAATGAGAGTTGTAGGCTTTTCATAAGTAACCTATGTTGTATAGAGGTATCTTATCTATCTATTGTTTTGAGAGGTTTAATCATGATTTGTCAAATGCTTTTCCCACCCATATTGAAATTATTATGTGGTTTTTATTTTTAGTTTTCTTAATGTGGTGTATCACATTGATTGATTAGCAAATGTTGAAACATCATTGCATCCCAGCAATCAATCCTACGTGGTCATGGTGTAACACCCTTTTAATGTGCTGTTGAATTCAGTTTGTGGCATTTTATTGAAGATTTTGAGTCTATGTTCACCAAAAATGTTGGTCTATAGTTTTGATGGTTTGTTTGTTTGTGCTGTCTTTGTCTGACTTTGGTAGCTGGGTAATGCCGGTCCCATAAAATGAGTTCAGAAAAGTTCTCTCTTCTACTTTCTGGAAAAGTTGAAGAAGGATTGGCATTAATTTTTCTTTGGATTTTTGGTAGAATTCACTTGTAAAGATATCAGGACCTAAACTTTTCTTTTTGGGGAAGTTTTTAATTACCTACTAAATTTCCTTGTTATCTGAACAGGCTCTATTTCTTCTTGATTCATTTTAATTAGATTGTATGTCCCTAGGCATTTATCCAATTTTTTCAAAGTATCCAGTTTGTTTTAATATAATTGTTCACAGTAATCTCTTGAGATTCTATTTCTGAGGCATCCATTGTAATATCTCCTCTTTCATATCTATTTTTATTTGTCTTCTCTCTTTTATCTTAGTTGGTCTAGCTAAGCATTTATATTTTTTAAAAAAAATTCCAAGAACCAACTCTTAAAGCAATTGATTATATTATTTTTAAATCTACATTTGACTTATTTCTTCCCTAATTATTTCCTTTCTTCTGCTAACTTGGGACTTGGTGTTTTATTTTTTTTCTTATTCTTTTTCTTTGAGATACAAATTTGGGTGTTTGTTTAAGATTTTTCTTCTTTTTTATTGTAATAATTTTTAGCTATAAACTTGCCTCTTTAATATATCTGTTGTTGCATCTCATAAATTTAATAGGTTACATTTTCATTTTCATTTGGCAGGAGCTATTTTTTAATTCCCTTTTGATTTTCTCTTTGACCCAATGATTGTTTAAGAATGTATCGCTGGCTGGGTACGGTGGCTCACGCCTGTAATCCCAGCACTTTGGGAGTCCGAGGGGGGCGGATCACGAGGTCAGGAGTTCCAGACCAGCCTGGTCAACATAGTGAAACCTTGTCTCTACTAAAAATACAAAGAAGTAGCCAGGCATGGTGGCATGTACCTGTAGTCCCAGCTACCTGGGAGGCTGAGGCAGGATAATTGCTGGAACCCGGGAAGCAGAGGTTGCAGTGAGTTGAGATGGTGCCACTGCACTCCAGCCTGGGTGACAAAGTGAGACTCTGTCTTTAAAAAAAAAAAAAAAAAAAAAATTATTATTGCTTAATTTCAATGTATTGTGAATTTATCATTTTTTTTTTAACTGTTATGGATTTCTAGTTTCATTTCATTGTGATTAGGATAAATGCTTGGAATCACTCTGATCTGCAGTTTGTTAAGGCTTGTATTGTAAACTAACATATGACCTATTCTGGGTAATGTTCCATATGCACTTGAGAAGAATGTGTATTCTTCTGCAGTTGGCTGGAAAGTTCCATGTATGTGTGCTAAGTCCATTCAATCTAGAGGTTAAGTGAGCTGTTTATTAATTTCTATCTGGATATCCTATTTATTGAAAGCAGGGTATAGAAGTCTCCTAGTATTATTGTATTCTTGTCAATTTCTCTCATCCGATCTGTCAATATTTATTTCACATGTCTAGGTGCTTTAATGTGGAGTGTGTATAAATTTATAATTGTTACACCTTCCTGTGAATTGACCCTTTTGTCCTTATATAATGACTTTTTGCTCTAGAAACAATTTTTGAGTTAACATCTATTTTCTTTCAGATATAAGGATAGCCACTCTGCTTTCTATTGGTTATCATTTACATGAAATATCTTTTTCTAGCCCTTTACTCTTATCCTATGTAGGTCTTTAAGTCTAAAATGAGTGTCTTCTGGACAGCATATCACTAGGTCTTTTCTGTTTTTAAACCATTCAGAAACTCTATGGTTTTTGATTGAAACATTTAATCTTTTTATAAGGTAATTATTGATGATGAGAAATTATTGACATTTTGTTAATTGTTTTTGTTTGTTTTACAGTTGTTTTGTTCCTCTGTTCACTTGTCTTCTTTTTTCACTTGATAATATTTGTACTGATTTGCTTTGGTTCTTTTCCCTTCATTTTGTGTCTTTGTATTCAGTTTTTTTTTTTCTTTGTAGTTACCTCTAGGCTTGCATAAAATATCTTGTAGTTATGACTGTCTGTTGTAGGTTGATCACAACTCAGTTTCAATCACATGAAAAAACTTTCCACTTTTACTCTCCTCCACCCTGCCACACATAAATTGTGTCCTCTTGTAGTCAGAGTTGACTTTTTTATATTGTGTTACCAGTAACAAACTTATCTTTCAACTTTTATATTAGCATTATAAAAGTAATTTATGCACCACCATTAAAGTGTTACATTATTGTATTTGCTTAACATATAGTTGTTACATTATTGTGTATTTGCTTATATGGTTATCTTTGTCAGTGAGATTCATGCTTTCATAGAATTTCAGTGTTATGGATATTATATGTGACATGTAATTTTCTCTTGGGCTTTCAAAATTCTCTTTGTCTTTGAATTTTACAACTTAATGATAATGTGTTTTAATGGGGACCTCTTTTTGTTCAACCTATTTGTTTCCATTGGGTTTCTGAATATGCATATCTATGTATTTCCTCAGATTTGGGTAGTTTTCTGTCGTTATTCCTTTACACAATTTTTCTGTCCTGTTCCCTTTCTCTTTTTATTCTGAAACTTCCTCAGTGTGTTATTGGGTACCTTGATGGTGTTCCAATAAGCCTGTAAACTTTATTCATTTTTATTAGTTTTACTGTTTTTCTGCTCTGACTAGATGACATCAAATGCCCTGTCTTTGAATTTGCTGATACTTTCTTCTGCTTGATCATTTTGTAGCTGAAGCTCTCTTTTGCAGTTTATATTTTATTCATTGTGTTCTTCAGCTCTAGAATTTGTTTGGTTCTTTCTTACAACTTCTATCTTTTGGCTGAATTTCTGTTTTTGTTCATATATTATTTTCTGATTTTATTGAATTGCCTATGTGTGTTTACTTGTAGTTGGATGAGCCACTTTAAATCATACATACAAAAAATTACTTGAATTCTTCTTAGGCAATATTTATTTTTCCACTCCTATGTGTTCTATTATTGGAAATGTATGTTTTAGATTGTTGATGTCATGTTTCCCTGACTTTTTTTGTTCTTTGTAGAATTGCATTGGTATTTGCATTGTTAAAGCAGTGAATTACCTTCCAAGACTTTACAGACTGGCTTTAGTCTGAAAGGACTTTTACCTGCAGTTGGGCATGAGTTGCTGGCTGGATGGGGTATGGTTGGCTACTTTTTATGGATCCAAGGGGTACATGGTAGCCCTGAGTCTAAGGCTGCTTTGAATACAAATAGTGCGTGAGCTGAAGAAGGGGCAGTGGCTACAGCTCTGGGAAGGCAGTGCCGGCAGTGACTCAAGCTCTGGGTGTGGATTGAGATGTATTGGTGTGGGCTCTAGGAGGCTATATCAGCTGAGGTTTTTATTAAAAAATACTGTTCAAGTCCTCTATAATGAAGTGCATCTATGGTGCTGGTGTGCTCTGTGACAACAGCTGCTGAATTTCTCGTGTTTTACTTTTCCCATATAGAGGGAAGTCACAGTCAAGTAGATTCTTTTTGGTGCTTTTCCATGCCAGAATAAAAGATGAGATAATACAGGAGAAATGCCTTCTACACTTTTCTCTGTGGTCACCATCAGTTTTTATATTCCAGTGGGTTGCATTAACTTAATTGCACTCCAGGGCTCTCCCAGAGCTATTTCTGACAATTAATAGTTGTTTAATCATTCTTTGTGTGAGGGGGCAAGGGCTTTGACCTCCTATATTCTGCCATGTTGCTGAAATCACTCTCTTCTTTGTTCATTTTAGAAGTCTTCATAGGGGTTTATCACATAGGCCATTCACATTTCTGTATTTGTAAAATACACTCTCTACTGAATCATTACATGACTCAAGGACTTGAATATGTATTTAAAGTATTTTAAACTCAAAATTTTTAAATGCAATTATCATGAAGGGTGATTTTTACCCATAGTGGATGTCATCTAAAATGTTTATAATAGAGGGTCAGTCATTCTTGATGCCTCTGCCCAATTCTCTCTCATCCCGCTTTTTTTCTTCCCCTCCTCTTATGTCCTCTATAGCACTATAGAAGCCACAGTTTCTCAGCTGATACAGTGCTGTTCCCCAGAGCTATAAGAAAGTGAGAGCTTAAGATCAGCTAAGATTTATTGAAGCAATTAAACTAACTTATTATTTTCTGGAAGTAGCATTAACCAGTTCTAAATAAGATAAGAAAATATTTATAGAAGGTACATTGGGCATTCCTGGCATTTAAACGGTTTTTTAAGGAAGACATTGCATCGAGTTTTAATATTTTCCCCTATCATTTTGTGGGATTTTATTTTTTCAATGATTTAATTTCCGAAACAAAACAATTATGATCTGATTTGTAGCAATAAATCAAAATTCTGTCATGATATGCAGAAATCATGGTAAAGAATATGAGACACGATTCAAGGTGGTCAACTAGAAGTAGCCAAAAGAAACATGTGCCACTGAGAGAATGCATCATCAGGAAGACTGGTGCCCTCTGCAAAGATCTTCAGAGTGAAAGGATTGAGAATCCTTTCACTCTGAAGAGATGGCAAGATGACAGAGATGCTGAGCTAAAGGAGGAGGAAGTTAGTAAATCTGCATGGGGCTGCTATGCACAAGGACTCATTCCTGGCCCCCAGTGACTCCTGGTGAAGGGATAAGTTACACAGGTGAGGAGTGACCCACTCTTAACAAGGACCTCTGGTAACTTAGCAGCAGGAGACCCCATGATCCTCACAGTCCCTTGATCTGGCAGGGAGAGTTGCTTAGAGAGGTGGTAGGGGCAGGACTCCAGCCTGTGCAGAGTCAACAGGGTTTGATGTGGGAACATATGCAGTGGAATGTGTCCAGGAAAACCAATCCTCCAAGGCTCACCATGCTCCTCTAGGAGACTTTAGCCTTATGGTAACTGTTGGACCTGGACAGAGCAGAGGGGGTCTTGCCTGTAAGATAGGACCAGTCCTATCAGAGCACACCCCATCCTCTGACCTCCCTGGGGCACCCAGCCTGGCTGTGCCTGCTTGTAGTGAAGCATTGAATGCCCAACTGAGGTACTTCCTGGGCATCCTCATTGTAGATTCTTCACTGACAGACCATGCCTGGCCATTGGAGAGCACCAGTAGAGTGGTCCCTGCCAATGTGCACCAGCCCACCTGCACCTTCCTCCCACCACAACCTCCCTTACACTACCTTGCCAGTATGCACATACCCACAGCCACCCCCCTCACTGCTTTGCTGGCACATGCCCATGGATGGATCTCATGTCCTCTCCCACATTGGCAAACATGTGTGCATACCCTGCCATACAAGCATAGCTGGTGTGAGTGCACATCACCCCCACCTTGGCTGCACAGTCATTGCCAGCATGAACATACACGTGAACATGACCCCCATCCCCCACTGTGTTGCCACTGCCACTACTGTGAAGGCATGCACAACCCCAACCCCCGCAATGCTGCTACAGCTGCCACTGCAAATGCACCCATGGAGGCTGGCTTCTCTGCCCCAAACAGTGCCCCACCCCTGCTGCTGTTATCGCCACCAGTATGAGCACGTTCAGGAACACAGCAGCTCCACTACCAGTAGCACCTCACCATGAAGACACGGCCTCTGGCATATGCAAAAAGGCACAGATCCCATGGTTAGCACCCTGACAAAGCGCTTTGGCTGGCCCCACCCATCATAGTGCTTTGTCCAGCAATCAGGAAACAACTCAACCCCTCCAGAGCAGCATGTATCTAAGCTTGATGGGCCAGAGAAAAAAGCTAGGGGACCAATACCAGCCCTCCAGAGTTAGCACACATAGCCTAGGAGTGCTGAGCTGAGCGCTGGCCTCTAAAAATCTTCAGAAATGAAGCCGGTAGACTAAACTTACCTTATACCACAACCAAACCCCCAAGACCATCAAAGAAGATAAAATCAAAACCTTATCCAAAGAATAGCAACTTCAAAGATTGAAGGAGCATCAGCCCACGCAGATGAGAAAGAACCAAAATAAGAACTCAAAAAGCCTGTGTCTTCTTACCTCAATGTGATAGCACTGGTTTTCCAGCAATGGGTTTTTAAATAGGCTGAAATGGCTGAGATGATAGACATAGAATTCAGAATATGGATAGAAACACAGATTACCAAGATTCAAAAGAAAGTCAAAACCCAATCCAAGGATTCTAAGAAATACCATAAGATGATACAGAAGCAGAAAGACAAAATTGGCCATTTTAAAAAATAACCAAACTGATCTGATGCAGATGAAAAACTCACTTTGATAATTTCAGAATACAATCACAAGTATTAAAAGCAGAATTTGCCAAGCTGGGATAAGAACTTCAAATATCAAAGACCGATTCTATGTAATTAGACAAAATTAAAGAAAAAAAATGAAAGATGAGAGAGGGAGAGAAAGCAAGCAACTTGGAAAACATATTTCAGAATATTGTTCATAAAAATTTCCCTAACCTCACTAGAGTGACTAATATTCATATTCAGGCAGAAAACCCCTCCAAGATACTATGCAAGATGATCATCCCCAAGACATAGTCATCAGATTCTCCAAGGTACAAATAAAGAAAAAAAATGTTAAAGGCATCTAGAGAGAACAGTCAGGGCACCTACAAAAGGAACCTCATCAAGCTATTGGTGAACCTTTCAGCAGAAACTATACAAGCCAGAAGACATTTTGACCAGAAGACATTTCATCATTCTTAAAGAAAAGCCAGAAAGTGTTTCAACATTCTTTAAGAAAAGAAATTTCAACCGAGAATTTCATATCCAGCCACACTAAACTTCCTAAGTGAAGCAGAAATAAGATCCTCTTCAGACAAACAAATGCTAAGGACGTTTGTTACCACTTGCCTTACAAGAGGTCCTGAAGGGAGTGCCAAATATGTAAAGGAAAGACTATTACCAGCCAACACACACATAATACTTAAGTACATAGACCATTGAAACTGTAAAGCAACCACACAATCAAGTCTGCATAATAACCAGCGAACAACACTATGACGGGATGAAATCCACACATATCAATATTAACCATGAATTAAATTTCCCAATTAAAAGGTACAGAGTGGCAAATTGGATAAAGAAGCATGACCCAATGATAGGCAGTCTTCAAGAGACCCATCTCACATGCAATGACACCCATAGGCTCAAATAAAGGGATGGAGGAAAATCTACCGAGCAAATGGAAAACAGAAAAAAATAGGGATTGCTAGTCTAATTTCAGACAAAACAGACTTTAAACAAAGAAAGATCAAAAAAGATAAAGAAGAGCAATACATAATGGTAAAAGGTTCAATTCAATAAGAAGACCTAACTATTCTACATATATATCCACCCAACACTGGAGTACCCAGATTCATAAAGCAGTTTCTTTTAGACCTAGGAAGAAATTTAGATAACCACAAAGTAATAATGGGAGACTTCAACACCCCACTGACAATATTAGACAGATCACCAGTGCAGAAAACTAATAAAGATATTCAGGACCTGAACTCAACGCTTGACCAAATGGACTTAACAGATACAAACAGAACTCTTCATCCAGTAAGAACAGCATATGCATTCTTCTCATATGCATATGGCACATAATCTAAAACTGACCATGCTTTCATCCATGAAACAGTCCTCCACAAATTCAAAAAACAAACCCCACAAAAATCATGCAAACCACAATCTTGCACCAAAACACAAGAAACATAAAAATCAATACTAAAAAATTAGGTCAAAATCATGTAATTACATGGGAGTTAATCTGCTACTGAATGGAATTAAGATAGAAATCAAAACTTTCTTTGAAAATAAGAACAAAGATATAACGTAAAATAATTTCTGGCCTACTTGAGGGTAGAGGAAGGTGAAGATAAACAAAAATACCTATCAGGTACTGTGCTTATTACCTGAGTGATGAAATAATCTGTACACCAAACGCCTGTGACGTGCAATTTATCTATATAATAAACCTGCACATGCACCCTTGAACCTAAAAAGAACGTCAAAAAAAAAAAAAAAAAAGTTTTGGCATAAAAAAAGAATGTGATACATTCAATTCCATTTTCTCTTTAAAAAGAAGTATTTTCTCCACAAGTAACATTCATGGACATGTATAGATCCTTGTAATTCCAGTGTATTTTTAGGTCTGTTAACACAGACCATAAAAGTCACTTTTCAAGTTTCTCAAGTTTCATTTTGTTGTCTTAACTCTACTATTAAGTAATGCCCATCCCACCAGGCAGCAATGAGTTGAGATAACCAAAACATTTGTGCAACCTCAGGTATAGCTCTGCTATAGCTCAGAACTGTGTGCCAATTTTCTTTCATGCCAAATTCCCTAAAATACTACTTTCTTTTTACTTATTAACGGGAGAGAAAGGGTTTGGTTGAACAGTCATTACTTCTATTCGGAAACAGCTTTGCATGTTAAAATAGTGAAGCCATGAAATCTGGGTGTCTTACCTACCTGAATAAAACCTTACAGATATTACAGTAGAGGACAATTCCACATTGTGTCAAAGGCTGAATCAGCCTTTCTTCTCTCTTGCACTCACCTCTTAGATCCTATTATGATGGAAATGTGTTGCGAATGAGCTCCAATTGCATCCAGACTTGAAAAGCTACTTCATAACTGCTTTTAATCTATTTAAAAGTAGAACACCAGATAAGAGTTTCTATCTCCCATATGGAAATATAAATTATTAATAAGAAAAGAGTAGTTATTCCCAAATTCCTTTTTTACATGAAATTGTGAAATCATGCTTCTCTGAGTGTTCAAGAAGAGGCATGTCACTATAACAAAAACACATCCCTACTCCTCTTACTTGTATTAAAAACAAGTCAATTCAGAAATTATTTGTCTCAAAAAAAAAAAAACAAATTATTTGTTGATGGCTTACAATTAAATGCCCAAATGTTGTGCTTAGCGAACATTAAGTCAGCTGTAATAGGCTGACAATTTATTTCATTTTCTATATATGTATTTTTAAATTCTAAGAGTAGCTACCTTTACTGTATTCACCATGAAGGATAAAAGTCTACAGTAATATATTGAAAAAATAATACTGCCTTTAAATTTCAGAGTAAGGATTAAAAAGAACAAAGCTATATAACAGAGATTTGGGTTGTGCTTTTCCTGAAAGTACTGAATATATCATTAGCACTTGTTAAACATTTACTTCTCTTGGAAGTAACCTATGCTTTTTCTCCTCTTATAAATTCAATAGAAATTATTACTATAAAACCAATAAAGGCTTGTTTGTTTTCAGTGCGGGTGTTAGTTATCAACCAGATGAGACCATTGACAGGTTTGGGAAACTCAATTTTGAAGCCAGGTTTTGCTCTTTGATTCTGTGAGTCACTTTTTAAAAACACATTGGGCTAGTGATACATTAAACTAAGTAGTGGAGTATCTAAAGTCTCCAAGTCAATCGACCTACCTCTACGTTTTAATCACTGGAACATGGTTTTCCAGATTTTACAGTATCCAAAATAGCCCAGTACCAAGTAACACAGAGTACTCTTTCTTTGGCTGGGAATATAGAGTCAATATTTCATAGCACAATGAAGGCTGGGCAAATTGGCAAAGAATTATTTATTGGGTAACAAAAAATGTAAGCAAACATTGTCAAGGTCTACCCTTGAAAATGTAGCTGAAATATCTTTACCTCTGCTCTTTTTTTTTTTCACATCTGGAGAGTCTTATTGCATTGTTGAATATTGTTGCTAATGAGTTTTTAAATGAAAAACTCTAAATTAGGAAATTATTCCACCTTTCATTAAAAAGTCATCAGGGCCCAGGCTCCTGCCCTGATAATTAAAGCCTAATATGGAATATTCATGATAGTTATAATTTCTTCATTACCTTTGCCTCTGAATCTCTGAGTGGCTATTGATATCTAAGGGTTGGCTTTTACTTAATTATGATGATCTTTCTAGTAACACTGCAATTTTTTTCCCGAAAGCTTGAGGCCTATAACTATTCATGAATCACATCCCCTGCACATGAGATGCAGCCCAAAATGAATTATCCTGTTTCCTTTCATTAGGCCTTAATTTTAATAATTACTTTCTGCACAAATAAAATAAGAGAAGCAATGAAGCTGTCATTATTGATACAAGTCACATGTGTCTTTGATACAAGTTATTCTTGCCTACTCTCCTTGAAGTTTTCTGCAAATTTTGAATGAGATAGCTAGGATAGGATAGAACATAACTACAAATATTACCTGGAGAAGTAATAAACTGCACACTGATACATTTAAATTGCAGTGTCTTGTTTACAGTGGTTTTATGATGGCCCTTCTGTTATTTAATGTTCATGTGCCTAGTTCTATAACCAGATAGTGATATTCTTTTGTTTGTTTGTTTGTTTTTGAGACAAAGTTTTACTCTTGTCACCCAGGCTGGAGTGCAATGGTGCCATTTCTGCTCACTACAACCTCCAACTCCCAGGTTCAAGTGATTCTCCAGCCTCAGCCCCCGAGTAGCTGGAATTACAGGTGCCCGTCACCAGGACCAGCTAATTTTTGTATTTGTGGTAGAGATGGGGTTTCACCATGTTGGCCAGGCTGGTCTTGAACTCCCGACTTCTGGTAATGATCCTGCCTTGGCCTCCCAAAGTGCTGGGATTACAGGTGTGAGCCACCGTGCCTGGTCCAGATAGTAATGTTCTTGAAGGAAGCTTCTAGGAAGAGTTCAAAAACCAGCTCATTCCTAAGATGCAGTCTGGGGGAATTGGAAAATAAAATGAGTTAGAACAGGTAGGCTGATACAAATAAATGTAGCAAGACATGTTAATGCTCAAGAGTGTTTGAAGGGTTAGGCAGAAATTAAACTTAAGGATTCTCTGGAACACTATTCTTAAACATTGTTGTGGACATCTGGATAAGCATAACAGGGCATATGTGCAGTCATGTACTTTGTAGCCCTGAGAAAATAATGCATTTCAAAGTTAAGTAGATATGCTTTTTTTTTTTTTTTTTAACCTCACTTATGTTTACTGGTTGCCAAAGGTACCAAAATCTACAGAAGTGTTGGTAAGCATAATAAATGATGTTTACTGGTTAAATTGTCAGATGTTTGTTTGTAGCAAAAAGGGAAGATTATTCATTGCATCTGTAAGTTATGTTGCTTTTTCTTTAAAAAAAAAAAAAAAAAAAAACAGAGGAAACAGTATATCATATTAGATGATATACAATTATTGTAACAATATCAAAATCGGAGTTCTTTTGGAACCAAGGCTACTGAACGTGATGAATGGAAGTGATGTTCTAAAGATTTGCTTCTTTGTCATTTTTCATTTCATAAATATTTTATGACACCTGAAATTCATGGTAATGAGCATTAAGCATCTTGCTTGAACCTCCTGAAAATGGAATGTATATGTCTGTCAGACAGTGAGATAAGGATAAAATTAAGGAAAATATGATATAGACTTTCAGATTCTCCAAGACCGTAGTATTATCTGAAGTTTCTTCCTAATGATGGAATTAAATTTCCCAGATAATGCAAAAGCTGATGAGATGAGAGAGTGTCCTGCTGCCTTTGTAGTTCCTTCTAATTGTCTGTGTTAACCCTGTGGCAGGCAATTAGTACAAAGGAATTGGAGAACATGAAATGCCCCATTAATTACTAATATATAGATCTGGTTCTAGGACACAGAGCGTGGGTGGAGTACCTCTTGCAAGTGCTTGCCTCCCCTCCTGAGCACATCAATGCAGGGCTTTATTGCTGAGGGGCACCAAGACTCATCATCTGGGATTCAATCCTCATAAGCAGCTAGGGAAAAGGGGGACGGGTGGTAAGAGGACAAAGACTGTTGTAAGTATAAAACAGGAGGAGAATATGTTTCCATCTCTGCAATCATCGCCTTTAGAGTTTCCATGAACATTGAACCAAAATTCCCCATGAGAGTAGCAGCTAGTTTCTGGTGGCCATATGCCTGGCCACAGTTGCTTTCTTTGATGCCCACTCTGTGCTTATGTGACCAATACACATAAAAACATTATTCCATCTTAATTCTGTGCCCGGGTTTATTCTAGATTTTAGGATTATAGGAGAAAAACAATTCAATTTTGTATTTAAGAGCTCTGGAGTCAGGCAAACCTCTTAAAACACCTCAGTTACCGACTACTGTTGTGAATGTGAACAAATTAATATCTTTTCCATACTTCATTTTTACCTAAAAATGTGTGCAAGAATAGAACCTATTTTAAAATGCAGAGAGTGTTAAATAATTCACATAAATCACTTAGTGAATGTGATTAATGTTTACATATTGGCGAATGTTGTTGATATTGTTTCAGTGAGTTCTCACACACACTGTCAGGCACTATACTAAGTGCTGGATTTTACAAATGCATGTATCCTGGCCTCTCTGCTTACCTGGGATAGCAACCAGGGTCAAAATGCTTCTATGTAGAATGAATTTCCTCCTGTTTTGCAGCTGGTTGCACCTGTAAGTCTTTTCTCTGATGACTAGCCTCTAAGTCTAAAGGGTCTCATCAGTGAGGTCATTACTGAGTGTCTTGACCTGAGAGACTCTCCTGGCTACCTAGAAACTTTCAGTGCATCTGTGCTCAGGAATAACCTTATCTATTAAGTGAATAAAGGATGCTGCCATTTACTCAGCAGTTCTATTGACCAGACGGTGAGGAGACATCTACATTTACTGTAGACATCCTTCCCTCTAAGATGTGTCATCTAATTTTAGGACACTTAAAACGAGGCACGTAGACATTTAAATTACAATAACACAAGAAACCAAAGAAAGAAGAAAAAGCTAGATGAGGAATACTGTGGAGTTTGCAATCATTCAGCCTCCTTTTGACTCGATTGTGCATTAGTATCAAGGGGTGGGGTTTTTCAATTCTCTTGATTCCTTAGCTCCTTGCTCTGCTATTAATACATGGTTGAAGTACATAATTTAATGACCCTTAACTTCAGTTTCTTTGTCAGTGCAAGGAAATCACAGCTCCTCCACTTAAGGTTATTGCAAGGTTATGTGCCATATCTGGTATCAGCGCAGTGTCTCATGTATAATTGGCTCTCAACAAATGACACCAATTAGAACAACCCTAAGTGAATAGATTGAGGGCTTGTAAGTGTGTTCTTTTCCTCTGCAAAAGAGAGGTTAAAATGGCCTACAGCATAATTTTCAGGTACTTGTAGACTGATTTTGATAAAGTGTCCAGATGTCTTCTATTGTACAGTTTCCATGAAGCATCTCTGTTAAAGGTCACCAGGCCTTGATACCCCAAAACTGTTTTCTTTCTTTCTCTTCCATTTTTATTCTTATTGGAACCAAATTCCAAAAATAAAGATATTTTGCTTTTCAATAATTTTTAACTATTTCTGTCATGTAAAGCACCATCTTAAAATAAATGAAGTGAACATTACTGAAAATTAGTTATGTAGATAAGTAGACAAATATATATATATATAAATTCCCCCATGCTTTATGTCATCTTTATGTGATGAAACAGTGAGTGAGACTGTATGATGAAATGAGTAAAAAGGGAGGAAAAATTGTTCTGCAATTGTACTAAGCACATGATGGTACAAGTAAGTATTCATATGAAACCTCTTTTCATATTGTTTATAAAACAAATAAAATTTCCTCAACAGAAAATTTTTTCTTGTTGTTGAAGTTTTGCCTTCTTTTAAGATTTATGAAATTACTGCTCCATGATAGAGAAGCCAGGGGTGCACCAGGCTAGTTATGTTCTTGGTTTCAGTCCAGAACAGACATTATTGTAACGATGGTGAGTTTTAGTGGACTGCTAAATCAAGAATTTCCTAAAACAACCTCAATTTTTCCCAACTTTTGCCAAAGCATCGGGTTACAGAAGAGAGTACTTAAGGTTATGAAACATTGGACAAAACATTATAAGCTTCAGTTTTTAGTTGAAGCAAAGCTAATTTGATTTAAAATGAGCAAAGTTTTAGCTTTACCCTTGGATTCCGTAAAATAATGCACCTTATGTGGAAAAGTCCAAATTTATTTTTTTAAAATGTGTCTTGAATTGAGGTGAAATGGTGAGAAATGTGGGTGTTTTCATCCGTTTTCGTGTTTCTCATAAAGACATACCCAAGACTGGGCAACTGACAAAAGAAAGAGGTTTATCGGGCTTACAGTTCCACATGGTTGGGGAGGCCTCACAATTGTGACTGAAGGCAAAGAGGAACAAGTCACATCTTACGTTGATGGCAGCAAGCAAAGAGAAAGAGAGAGCTTATGCAGGGAAATTCCCGTTTTCAAAATCATCAGATCTCATGAGACTTACTCACTATCATGAGAACAGCATAGGAAACACCCGCCCCCATGATTCAAACATCTCCCACCAGGTCCCTCCCAAAACACATGGGAATTATGGGAGCTACAGGATGAGATTTGGATGAGGACACAAAGCCAAACCATATCAGTGGGGAAATCATCTGTTGGTGCCAAAATGGCATGGGTAAAGGTGGGTTTCTTATTTACAGCCCTGGCTTTTAGATGTCAAGCAGTTCCACAATTATTTACCTGGTGAACCATTAATTTCTTAACTTCCTTTGGAGTCCCATTGTAAGCTGCTATTTATATGATATTATGTCACGTTATGTATATTATATTATATTGAATTATATGAAAGTCATCACTGGTGATGAGAACTGATCAATAGAATCTGTTGCAATGAAAACGATTTGTAATATGAAAGTATCATGTTCTTACTTTGAATGACCACCTTTCCCTCGAATCAATTTCTATTTATATTTTAAGACTCAACTCTAATGCTTACCTTCTGATGGTTTTCATAGTTATTCTCACTGTCAGTGACTTTAATTAGTGGTAGACTCTATTATTATAACCTGAGACCTTGATTTTGTGCTACTTGTAGTTCTTGCTTGGGATATCATGATTAACCATTTGTTCTCCCAACTGAACTGAAAACTGCTCAATACTAGAGACAGTGATGTCACAAGGCAATCAAAATAGGCTTCAAGTAAAGACCAGACATCCTTGGGACTCTCTGAAGAACACTCCCTTTTCTATCAAATTGCACCTAAATAAAGGATATGATCTAATCTATAGGCCATGGTTATATTTGGCTGAAATATTGATAACTGACCTCAAGATGTTTGCTTCATTGGTGCCCCTCACAGTAACCAAGGGAATTAGGCTTATATTAAAAAGAGCAAATACAAGATCTACAGAACGTAGCAACAGTAAGGAAAACATAGAACTGGGTGATGAGGTAATGTGAGAATACTTGTGGTGTAAGTTGGGGAACCTAGAAAGCCGTGAGAAGGGAGACCAATAGCTACAATCTGAGGCAGAATCACACATGTCTCCCAACCTGTGGCAGGGACTGCTAACGTCCACTTCTATGAGGTTCCCAAGAGAGAGAACATGTTCTGTGGCAGATAAGAGATAATTGTATGCACAGCATGGAATCTGTCCTTGGCTATGTTCCTGGTCTATCCCCTACACAAGCCATGCTTAAATTTAATATTAGTATTAGTCAATTTTCACACTGCTGTAAAGATGCTCCCAGAGACGGGGTAATTTATAACAGAAAGAAGTTTAATGGATTCACAGTTCCGCATAGCTGGGGAAGCCTCAGGAAACTTATAATCATGGCGGAAAGTGAAGGAGAAGCAAGCACCTTCTTTATGAAGTGGCAAGAGAGAGAGAGAGCAGGGGAAACTGACATTTTTCAAAAACCGTTGGATCTCCTGATAACCTCATCACTATTATGAGAACAGGATGGGGGAAACTGCCTCCATGATCCAGTCACTTCCCACCAGGTCCCTCCCTTGACATGTGGGGATTACAATTCTAGAAGAGATTTGAGTGGGGATACAGAGCCAAACCAAATCAATATGGAATAGTGGTTTTCAAATGAAAAACAAAACAAAACACCAAAAGGAATGATTGTACTGAAATCGGTGAAATGCTTTGGGACTTAAACAGCATTTCTTGAGTGCCCCACTCAATGTGACCCAAAAGGAGAGAGATCTTTCCCTTTTCATCGTGATAGAATCTGTAGTTGAGGCAGATACAGAGGACGGGACTGTTCCTGGGGGAAACAGCAGCGCCTGGGGGGCACGTGATTACCCATCAGAAGTCTCTGCGTACTTAGGAATTCCATTGAGCAGTAACAGCGGATCCAGCAGGAAACTGGCTTGTTGTGAGCACACGCTAATTTACCTCTGTGAGGATCCCAGATACTTTTGGCCAGGACAGGAAAAGGGCTTTCTAGAGGACTGGAAATCAGAGTCAGTGAAAGTGACTTTATTATTAATATTGTGACTTGCATGCATCACCACCTGTTAAAGGATAGTCTTGATTTCAGTGTTAATATTTTAGGCAAATCTCTCCAACTATAGAAAAAGAATCAGAATTCGGGATACAAAACTCTTCTCTGAGGTGGACTTATTTATAACTTTTGAGAATGATGTCAGTGAACATTGGGTTGACTCAAAGTTCTTATTGTAGAAATTAATAGTTAATTCTTCTATATACACCAGAAATCCTTCAGAGAGGATAATTCTTCCTTTGGACAAATATTTTAAACATTGATAGTACTCAGGTAATCATTATGAAGTGTGTAATGAACACATTGAGACTTTTTTTAAAAAAATTTAATGTAACGTCTTCTGAACAAGGAAGGGATGTGAAACTAAGGGATATAATTGCTCCATGGAAAACACTCTTGTTTCTTTTTTTTTTTTTTTTTTTGAGACGGAGTCTCGCTCTGTCGCCCAGGCTGGAGTGCAGTGGCCGGATCTCAGCTCACTGCAAGCTCCGCCTCCCGAGTTTACGCCATTCTCCTGCCTCAGCCTCCCGAGTAGCTGGGACTACAGGCGCCCGCCACCTCGCCCGGCTAGATTTTTGTATTTTTTTTTTTTAGTAGAGACGGGGTTTCACCGTGTTAGCCAGGATGGTCTCGACCTCCTGACCTCGTGATCCACCCGTCTCGGCCTCCCAAAGTGCTGGGATTACAGGCTTGAGCCACCACGCCCGGCCCACTCTTGTTTCTTAAGTGTGAAATTTTATATCAGGGACAGAAGTTTATTAGAAACTTTGCCATAAACCCAGAGATTGAACTCTTAATATTTTAGAAGAAACAAAATTCTAGAATTAACTTTGGGCATTCACTGAAAATGGTAGAATTGCAGTTCTCATTGATGCCTTCAGGAATCCTGCATGGTCCTCCCTGCCTTCTCAAAGGCAATTTGTCTTTCCAGAAGTACACGTGATTTGAACTATACATCAAAAGAGCTAGAGGTCTGGGTCCTCTTTAGCCAATCATATTTGTATCAACATTTTCACCATCATTGGTGTCATGAACATCTCACTACGTGATAAGTATATGCCAGGCACTATGCTAAATGATCTACTTATAGATTTATTTGATTCTCTTTAAACAGACCAATGAATCAAGTAAAATCCCATTTCTCACTTCTTCTAATGAGAAGACAAGAAATAAGTAATACGTTCAAATTCACAGAGATGATAAGTGGCAGAACTAGAACCCGAACTCCGGTGATCTGAACAGAGCAGTGCCTTATCCATGAGGGCTTTTACTCTGCCCCCCAACTGCTCCTAATTATTTAAAGTCAGGTGCCCTTTCTCTCTGCCTGAGAGGAAAGATGGAGTTCATCCTTCTTGCTCTATGTTGTCTAGATAAGGAATCTTGCTTGTCT
Source organism: Rhinopithecus roxellana (assembly GCF_007565055.1). NCBI lineage: Eukaryota > Metazoa > Chordata > Mammalia > Primates > Cercopithecidae > Rhinopithecus > Rhinopithecus roxellana. The sequence continues at coordinate 17,658,599 of NC_044559.1, forward strand.
CCCAAAGAGATTTGTAACCAAGCTGTTTATGGAGTGAACTTAACTGAGAAAAATAGTAGCCAAAACGTTTGTCTCCATTTGCAAAATGATCAAACATCTGCCTCAATCTAACTGAAAAACTAAGTTGCCTGTTATTTGAGGGAGAGTATTGAGTGCTTTCATTTTGGGTTGAATATCAGTATTCTGTTTCCTTATCTTTCCCACCTTTGTTTCTATTCACCAATTTGAAGGTAAATCTATCTTCTTCAATAACCATCACCTTCTCCACTAACCCTCCCATTCTTAGCTATCATTTTTTTTCAAATCCTAGCAGCCATGTTGATTTGATGAACTGAACTTGCAATTCTACCCCGGGAACTATTTAATTCGTTTTTTTCATCACAATCTCAAACTCAGAATCACCCATATGCAGCATCCCCCGCTCTGTCTCACTCCCTCTCTATTTCCATCCTTCCTTCCTTTTGTTACTTCCTTCCTCCTAAATGGAAGGTATGTGTTAGGCATTGTGATAGAAACTAAGGTTTTGATAAATGGAAAGTGATATTCTTTGCATCTGACAATCTAATATAGAAAGATTGACAAGGAAACCCATTGTTGTAATGCAGCAATGAAATCCTGTAATAGGAGCTCAGAAGGTCTAGAAGCAATGGAATCTTAGTAAACCAGATTTTGGGGGTGGGGAGCAACTTCTATGTAGTGTTTGCCAATTTCCAAGTTGTGAATAATCCTGACCTAGAAGATTTCAAGGTATCTAAATAGTGTAGAATTATGTACCTAAAAGAGATATGCACATTTGCTCTAATAAGCTGGTATGAGTCACCTCCGACTCACTACCGGCTATAAGCAATTAATCTTTCATGGGTGTCAGAAGAAGCTGTCACATTGAATTGACATTTGATTTCTTTCTTGAATTATGAGTGGTTATCTTCCAGGCAGATAAGGGGAAATAAAACATTTCAGGCACAGAACAGCAATGCAAAGGAATGAAGTTGAGACCTGATAGTAGACTAATACAATAGTCAACATAAGACATGATGAAGGGAGTAGAAAAGAAAGGTAAAATTAAAGAGACCTTTTCAAGATAGAATCAACAGGAATTGGTATTCAATACTGTGAGAGGCTAAAAAACATATAGATAATCGTTCCTTATACCTCTATCTGGGGAAAATGGGTGAATGTACCATTAAATGAGACAAGTCACACAAGGAATTGAAAAGAGACTTGGGAGTGAAAGAGAACTAAAATTCAACCAGTAAGTAGCAATTCTGTTGCAGCAATTATTTATTAATGTGTATTCAGTTGAGAAATTGGGCATCTATTATGTTAGTAACCGTGTTATGTAAGTTGTCCATGTTTTGAATACCATCTTGGTTAATAATAATAGGCCAAATTTGGATTACTCATTAAGTTGGAGATTTCTATTGAACACTGAGGCAAATATATTTTGACTATATTTGAAAATATTTGATGTAGAGTTTGGGAATGAGGTAAAAATCTTAGTCGATATATTTTGACAAATGTGGTTGGAATCATTTTTGTAAATTGTCTGCTTCAAAAAGTATAGATTTCTGCCTCATGGACATTTACCTTCCTCACTTTCAAATTTCCACTGCATGTGCTTCTCATCTTCAGCCTCGTTGGTTCACCTAGAATCTTTTGACTTTACTCACCTCAAACTGGATCCCAGGGTCAATTTCAAACTTCAAACTGGATCCTAGGGTCAATATGTTTCTATTTTGTTTTTTTTTTGTTTTAAAATCTCATACCATCTCAAATTCTTCCGTTCTCAACCTACCAATATTTCTGTCCCACTCTAATACCTACTCCTATTTTTTCCATTTTGGTCATCCAAGACTGTTATAAAAATTATCACAGACTAGATGACTTAAACAACATTTATTCCTCACAGTTCTGGAGGTTGAGAAGTCTATGATCAAGGTGCCTAAAGACTTGGTTCTGGTTTGAAGACGGCCTTCTCCTTGCAGATGGGTGTTCTTACATGATAGAGAATGGAGAGAGCAAACACAAGCTCTCATGTCTCTTTTTATAAGGGTACTAACCCTATTTATAAGGGCTTTATCATCATAACCTACTTGACTCCCAAAGGCATCGCCCCATAATATTGGGGGTTACAATTGCAACATATGGATTCTGAGGGGACACAAATATTCAGTCCATAACACATCAAAATATGTATTCACAAAACTACCCTCTATCCAGTATGTCATCCTAAGTTTCTCCTGTCTCATCCTGCCCCTTCCCAATCAAATATAATTTTTGTTTATTCTGCCTCTTAATTAACTCTCATGCTTACAACCTTCCATCCTCCTTAATTCCTGCAGCCAATGCTTTAGTTTCACTCATTATTTCTCACTTTTCCTAGTGTAATATCTTTTAATCAGTACTTTGTGCTAATAATCATACCCCCTCTATCCTCCACTTTTTTTTACTCTATTCTTTCTAAAAAACTAATGGGACAATTTTTTTTCACTTGTTTAAAATAATTCATCACTTTCATTAGAAAATTTGAAATTTTCTGCACTGACTGTTCTTCATGATCTCACATCTAGCTATGCCACCCATACCATGTGTAGACATATTATGTGAAATTCTCCTGAGTTATCTCAGCCTGGGCACTTTTCACAACCACTGTAATTTCTTTCCCCATTTTTCTCACCAGCTGGTTAAACTTCACTCATCCATTAAGTTTCTATGCTTAAGTATTACTTTCCCATATAACAGAATGTATCTCTCTTCCATGACTTTATACATAATATTCTGATGGTCAATTCACTTTTCTTCCATGTCTCCTAAACTCGTTGATGCCTGTATGTCCTTTTAGATCCTCTTTACTCATGTTTCTTATAAATGCATGATAAATTTACTAATTCAATATAGATAGATTAATAAATGTATATTTACTGAACAGAACTAGGAAACATATACATATGTGTAAATATGAATATAAAATACCCATAAATATATATAGAATAATTATATATATGAGTTTTTACATTTTTTTCCAAGAGGCAAATAATTTCAAACATGACTAAGCTGCTACATTGCTACATGAAGCTATAAAATTATTTTTCATTATTTGATATCTACTTATGAGTTCATATTATTTTACTTTGGTGTCTCAATGCTGTCCAGCCATCCTTTTATTTCTTTCTTAATTTTTTTCTTTTATTATAATGGATGTTACAAATGTCCTCCTGTCTTCTGCAGTCATCAGTTCCACTTTCGAATCTTTCATTCTCACAAAATAACCTCAATTCCTTTTTTTCCGGAATTGAGTTCCAACAATATGATTCTTCATGTTTGGTGTCTCAAACTGCTTCTTCTGTGTCTTTATCCACCTGCTAAACATCTTTATGTTTGCTTCTCACCTTGTTTACTTCTGACTTCCCTAAAGCCTGGCTCCCACATTTGTCAACCTTCTCTCTTATATCTTCATAACTCCATTTTTATTAGCTCTTTCCACACACCTGTGAATAAACTTGACTTTGCTCTCCTAGTAAAGATTTTTTTTCAATTGGATATATCCTTAAACAATTCTTTCAGCTTTCCTTTTCCCTGCAATGTATACTTTTTAAGAGTTTTCTAAACTATATTCCCCTCTTTCTTCCTTTGACATTAATTTCTCAGTTATTTTGATGCTAGCTTTTATTCCCACTCTTCCGTGTTAATTTATTTCTTGAGGGTCACACTGTGTGCCTAAAGACAAACTCTGGAAACGTTTATCAGCGGGAATGTTGATTAAACTCTGTGCACCTGGCTCTCTTCAGACTTGCTCTATGTGAACACTTTACCACCTTCCTACTTCCTCACTGCTTCTGCGTCTCATTCTGCAGCTTCTTTTCAAATCCTAATTCCATAAGGACGTCCCAAAATGCTTCTGTTGGCCCCCTTTTATGGTAATTTAGCTAAGATTTTTGGATGCTCTATGTCTTTTTGAATATTTAGTGTTAGACATTTAACTTTAGCCAATCTAGTGGAGGTGCAGTAAAAATACTTTGTGTTTTTGATTTGCATTTCACTGATGACTAATGATGCTGAGTGTATTTTCATGCACTTGTTTACCAGTTTTATAGAGGAATATGTAAATATTCTTCTTTGAAATGTCTACTCAAGTATTTCATTCTTGTCTTCTTGAGTTGATTTTCTTTGTTGCTATGTTTGAGTACACTATATATATTCTGAATGGCAGCTTTTGACCAGTGTATATCTTTCTTTCTATCTAGAGCTTTGCCTATTCACTTTTAATAGTGTCTTTTGAAAAGCTGAAGTTTTAATTTTGAGGAAATCCCATTTATCATTTTTATTTAAATTTCTGATAGTCCTTTTAGTGTCCTGTTAAATGAATATTTTCCTATTTCAGTGTTGTAAAGGTAGTTTTATATATTGTCTTCTGGAAGTTGAAAATGTTGGTAGTTATATTTATGTCTATGATCCATCACATATCAATTTTGTAGTTAATTTGAAGTAGTGATTGAGATTTATTTTTATCTATACGGATATTCAGTTATTCCAGTACCATATGTTAAAAGACACTATCCTTTTTAAATAATTTGGGATCTTTGTAGATCAAACCACAGTACATGCATGGTTTTATACCTGAACTCCCTATGGTGTTCCATTGATCTGTTTTTATTCTTACATTACTACCAAAACCTATTTTGATTACTGTCACATTACAGGAATCTTGAAATCAGATAGTTTGAATCCTCCAAATTTGTTACTTTGTCAGGTTTAATTTGGTAGTTCTAGGTCCTTTACATCTCCATATAGATTTTAGAGCAAACTTGTCAATTTTTTCCAAATGAAAAACCTGCTAGGATTTTGAATGAGATTGAGTAGAATTTTGAAATCAGGATAAAAAACCTGACATCTTAAAAATATAGACTCCTTCATTGTATTTACATGAATTATCTCTCAACTTATTTCTATCTACTTTGTATTTTAGCAATGTTTTTTCTCCAGTGTATAGCTCCTGCATATCTTTTATTACAATTATTCCTAAATATTCATGTTTTCTTAGTGACAACATACATTTCAATTTACTATTCCAATTCTAAATACTAGTCTACAGAGATAAATTTATATTGATTGGCAACTTTGTTTTCTGTGACTTTACTGAATTTACTTAAGTTGTAATATGTTTTATAGTGTTTTTCACATATGTAATTGTATCAGAAAAGTATATTTCTACTTGTTTTATTCCTACCTGTATTCTTTTTATCTTGCTAAAGATAAGCCCTTCACATAATGTTAACACGATATGATAAAAGTAGACATCCTTGCTTCATCTCCAATCACATAAAAATTCTGTATTTTACCATTAAATATTTATTAGCTCTAAGAACTTCTATATTCCTACCTTATAAGTTTGAGGAAATTTTATTTCTAGTTTGCAGAGATTATTATAAAAGTATTGGCATTGTGAAATGCCTTTTCTACATTATTGATTATTGATTATATTTTTATGTAGCTTATATTTTATTAATGTGGAAAATTATACTTATTTAATTATAAATGTAAACAGAATCTTGCATTCTTGGGATAAACCTTGCTTATGATATGTTTCTTTTGATTTGTTACTATTTTAAGAATTCTGCATGTATATTCATGATGAATATTAATTTGTATTTTTATTTTCTTGTGATCTTGTCTAGTTTTGGTATTAGAATTATTCAATTATTCTGTTCTTATAAAATGTGTAAGAAATTCTCCCTTTTATTCTATTTTCTGGTTGGAAAACAGTATTGACATTATTTCTTCTTCAAACATTTACTACAAAATTCTGATGAAGCTACCTGTGCCCGGAAATGTAATTGTGGGAAGCTTTTTGAGTACAAACTCATTTTCTTTAATAAGTATCACACTATTTAGATTGCATATTTTCTGTATCAATTTTGAAATGAAGAGTTAGAGAGTATATCCGAGTTTCCCAAATAATTGCAGCTGACAAAACACAATGAAATTTTAAGATGAGCAAAAATTAGGCATTTTACAAATGAAGATAATATTAAGATGTGTTGGCTGGGTGCGGTGGCTCACGCCTGTAATCCCAGCACTTTGGGAGGCCGAGGCGGGTGAATCACAAGGACAGGAGTTCGAGACCAGCCTGGCCAATATGGTGAAACCTTGTCTCTACTAAAAGTAGAAAAATTAAATGGGCGTGGTGACATGCACCTGTAATCCCAGCTACTAGGGAGGCTGAGGCAGGAGAATCGCTTGAATTCGGGAGGCGGAGGTTGTGGTGAGCCGACATCGTGCCACTGGACTCCAGCCTGGGCGACAAAGCGAGACTCTGTCTCAAAAAAAAAAAAAAAAAAAAAAAAAAAAAAAAAGTTGTGTTTATTTGGAAAGACTTTGTTATGCCAGCGAGAAGTGAATACAGAGTGAAACATGAAAATCCCCACGGGTATTACAGATAATCAATCACTGATGGCTCCCCACTTTGAACTCACCTTAGTGTAGATGTCAAGAAGCATCCAAGCTGCCTGTTGAGGCTTCAGCTGAGGCTGACCTTCCCACCAGGCTAACCTGCAAGTGAGCACATGCATATGGTTGAGATATCAGTCATATGTCAGACAGTTAAACAGCAGAGAAGTGAAAAGAGAGGTTTAATGCACATAATCCTCTTTCAATAACTGAAGTGCTTGACCAAATGATGTCACCTTACTTGTGTTTGTCAACACCTCTTTTAGCAAGAAATCACTCTCTAACTGCTAACATAATCTGACAGCAGTCCCTAATTATTTTTCTATGTTTATTTATACTTGAAAAACAAATTTCAAATGTAATGCAGACATGATTCTTAGCAGTAATTTGGAAGACACAACAAAGAAAAAATAAAGAAAAAAAAGAAAAGCGTACTTTCAGAGTTAAACCTAGAATATTTATTTAATAAAATAATGTGTACATAATTTATAATTACTATTACACTATATTTATATCGTATATGTATTTATATTTCATAAGTTATGAACTTTTAAAATTCAATAAATACTTTCTTTTAAATATCTAACTAGTACAGTTTTATGCCATCTTGGAACTACGCTAGAATTTGTTCAGACATTACTTGCTTTGATTTTGAGTTGCATGGAATATTTGTATGTGATTCTCTGGTAGATTTTTTGAGTCTTTGAATAGATTCCAATAAATTGAGATAATAAGTTAACTGATATAGATTTTGTTAAGAGTATTGACAAGATATTTTTAATTTATTTTTATAGAGCAATAAGAACACTTAAATTCCCACCATGAGTATGTGAAAGTGCCAATTTTGTTGCACAATTGCAACCAATTTTTTAGTCCTTGAGTATTTGCTAGATAAAATATTTCATGGTTTTATTCATTTTAATGTCTCTAACATAAAACTTAACATTTTGACATATATTTTTCAGTCATATATACTTTTTTCTGTAAATCTCATTATTCTTTATTCCTACTTTACCTATCAGGGTTTTAGTATGAATCTTTATGAAATATAAGTCCTGTACAGAATAATACTCCATTTTGTCTGTAATATTTTGGCAAAGATTCTCCTTAGCTTTAGTAGCCTTTTAATTTAGTTTATGTGTTTTGAAATGGATGAGATTTTTATTGTTTTATGTAGTTAAATTTTTTAAATTTTCTTCTGGCTTATTTAATTGCATGCAATTTTGGAAATCCCTTTTAATATTTATAAAAATATTTATAGGCTGGCCGGGCGCGGTGGCTCAAGCCTGTAATCCCAGCACTTTGGGAGGCCGAGACGGGCGGATCATGAGGTCAGGAGATCGAGACCATCCTGGCTAATACGGTGAAACCCCGTCTCTACTAAAAAATACAAAAAACTAGCCGGGCGACGAGGCGGGCGCCTGTAGTCCCAGCTACTCGGGAGGCTGAGACAGGAGAATGGCGTGAACCCGGGAGGCGGAGCTTGCAGTGAGCTGAGATCCGGCCACTGCACTCCAGCCTGGGCGGCAGAGCAAGACTCCGTCTCAAAAAAAAAAAAAAAATATATATATATATATTTATAGGCTGTGAATGTTTTGCAGTTCTTTTTAATGCATGAAATTTAAATCAGCTGGAATTAATTTTACACTCTTAAGCCTTGCTATGAAGATATTCACCCTTTCATCTCTGCTCCATCAAATGAGCCAACCTTGCAGAAGGTAATGAAACCAACCTTGCAGAAGGTAATGAAGAGTTGGTCAGTGTATCTTGCATTCTTTCTTTTATTACTCCAAAAATACTACTTGTGTGAGTTGGGCTATCTTAAGCCCAGTTATTGGAACTTCTCAGCACTCATTTCCAGCTCTTAAACAGAGAACTCCAATTGGTTGCTATGCATACTTCCATAGTACAAGATAAAGAAGGTAAACATGTTATGGGGTGTCAGAGACAAGGGAAAGAAAGAAAAAGGCAGCAGTAGTGAGGGAATCATAGAAAATTTATTTTCAAACTACTAGAAACAAACAAAAAAAAAGATTAAAATAAACGTTCCTTTAGGCATCAAAAGATGACTTTTGAGCTTTGAGCTTCTTTTGTAGAATGTTTAGGGCATTTCCCAAAAATACACTATATTCAACCTAAATATCATCATTATGAAATTGTCATCAAATGAAGAACATGGGCTATTTTGTAGAATAACTGACCCAGAGTCATAAAAAGATTCAATATCATGAGAAATATGATCTAGTCAACATTGGATGGGAAGACTAATGAGACATAACAGCCAAAGTAATTTTATGAAATTTTCCTGAAGCCTGAATTTAAAAAGAAAAAATGAGTATGCTTTTTCAAATAATTGGAGATGAAAAATCTGCTATTTTAAAAATTAGTTGAATGAATGCTAATCTTTTCATGTATATCAGTGGTGTGGTTTATTGGGCAAATATCCTTGATATTGGGAAATCAATTCTCCAGTATTCTTATAATTAAGAAGCACATTTCGAAGTGTTACTATGGGTGCACTCTACCTTCAAATGGTTTAGTAAATGGACTGTGCGTGTGTGTGTGTAGGATATGCGTGTTTACATGTGTGTAATGAAAGAAACAGCAGTTAGTGAATATGAGTGTTTATTTTAGTCATTTTTTGTTTCCATTAATTTGAAAAGTTTCTGAATACATTAAATGCATACATACATACATACATACATACATAAAGGTAATAGTAGTTCCTACTTCACAGACTTATGAGTACTAATGTGCTATTTCATGTAAAGAGCTGACTACTACTATGTTTTATAAATTATTACTATTTAATGCATGTTAAGTAATAGTAAGTCACAGAGAATCTTGGGATGAGATTATTGAGAATACACTTTCCAGTGTTAATAATAATAATAATAAATGTGTAATTATTCAGGTATTTACATTCTTTTATTACTCCAAATATATTAGTTGTGCTTCTCCTATATTCCTGCCTATGTTTTCTCAAGCAGTCCTGCCATCTGCTGTCCCAGCATATGCTTCAATGCTTCAAATAGAAGTAACGTACTACCTTTTATTTTCGTCCTCTTTTTACAAACCCATGTTTCATGCCATTTTAAGTCCACTTTATTTCATGAAGTTTCTTTAGAGCATCCTGATCCCAATTGAGATTTTTTTCCCTGAATTCCTACAAATTGACTTCTTCTATTACTGCTCTGGGAATTCAGATGTAGATGTGCAACTATTGATTTCTTTGCCTCTTACTCTAAAATACTTTACAGCATAAAGTGTCCATTTCTAGTAGGAGTTTTGGAGAATAAAGAAAACACCTTCTTAAGAAAAGAAGAATATTCTATATTACGGCTGGAGCTAATCTTTCAGATGGTGCCTAATTGTGAAAGGTGAGTATTCCCAAAAGTCTGAAACTTAAAGTGAGAAAAATTATATGCCTTTGAAGATTTCTTCAATTGTACTATACAACCCAAATACAAAGAAGAACTGGATTTCTCTGTGCATTTTAATTCTGACGTTCACTACCTACTTCCTAAATGCAAAGAATTTTCTGTAATAAAAATTGGACCCATATTAGGATTAATGCAGATAAGATTTCCTCAAATGCAATACCAATCATAATCCCTTCAATTTAACTTTCTACTGTCATGAGATTTTCAAGGAAATAAATTTAATTTTTCTTGAAGTCAAATGTATTAATAGTTAATAAAAACAAAGTCCAATGATAGTGTTAGCAAAAAATAAGAAATGTATGTAAAGCCCTTCTATATTTGAATTAAATACCTGAATTGGGCAGCATTAACTCCTAGACATTAAATATGATGTGGGTGAGAAGAAATATTTCAGGAAAAAGAAAATATTTGCTTGTTGAGCTAAAATGATGAATGGATCTATATTATGAAAACAGACCACAGGCTTATTATCAGAAAGATTGTCTTTCCAGTTATTAGTAGAATGCAGATGTACATTAACAATGGTATAGGAAAGTCAGATACATTTAGTATGTGTTATCTACTACAAGACAAAGGCTATGATATATAGTGGACATATTTTTTAAAAAATCTTAACTCCTTTGCATTCGAATCCTTCAATATTCTATTTGGTTTATTTTTATTCAGTTCCAAGCTAGGCCTCTTCAATCAGATTATTCCAAATTCCTGGCTATTGTATCTCATTCAGAGTTTGGTGTAGAAGATGAGTCAGTCCATTGAGAGTTATCTCTGAGACCTTATTACTCAGATGGTTGAATTAACTAGGATGGGTAGGATATACCACAGCAACAAATAAACACCAGCATCTTACTAGCCTAAAAATATATAGACATATTTATAGGTCAAGGGAAGTCCAATTTGGGTTGGGTCATACTCCTGCTTATAAGTTGGTCACATGAAATATATGGCTTCTAAAGTCACTGCACCTGAGGGTGAAAGAATTGGAAGACTTAGAAATAAATATTTTTAAGAGACAGGACTATTTGTGACTTAGACCATTTCCTCCTACCACTCATTGACTAGAGGTCAATCATTTGACTTCAGCAATATGAAAATAAGGCTAAACAAATGAGTCTTCCTATATGTCCAGGAGGAAGAATAGGATGACAAAAATGTCTCTGCGTTAGTCTTCTTTCTATAGAAGTTAATAGTCCCATAAACTATGAGCCTTGAGTAATCGGGGTCCATTTCTTTTACACTCCGTATTTTAAAAAGAACTTTATTAGAATTAAATCAAACAGAGGCATTTTACCGATTATTTCAGGGAGGTATCTGGATGAAGACTTGCACATGACCTCATGAAAGCTTTTTTCCTTTTCTTAAGTACTGTTTGAGTTGAATTTCTCCATTTTAAAACCAAGAGTCATCACTAATTTAGACCTTTTAGACTACCCAGACCAATGCTTTATAAAATTAACACCGTTAATCAATTAATCAACTGGTGCATCAATTGGAAAGAATTTATTTTTCACGTCCTTAACATTATAGTGCACCTGGTAAACTTCTAATCATCTGTCAAACTTTGTTCCGGTGTCACTGCTTAATGAAGTGTCTTTATTCCATTCTGTACACAGCTCCATTAATTCACTTAATTCTCATGGGCAGCATGGCATAAAATATAAAACCATAAGCACTGAAATTAGAATCACTAGGTTTAAATCCTGGCCTTGCTAATTACCAGCTTTGTAACATTGGGCATTATGTATAATCTCTTTTTTCCTCAGTATCCCCAACTGCAAAATGGGGATAAAATTATTAAGTTATCTTAAAAAATAGAAGAGTTAATAAATAGAAAAATATAGAATAGTGACAGTCATTAGGCAAGATTAGATATTTTATTGCTATTGTTTTTATTTTTACTAGACTGTGAACTCAAAAACAAATGCAGTGATTATTTACTATTTTCTTCAATACCCAGAGCATGCTTAGTATAAGTGAGCACTCACTAAATATTAGTTGAATGTGTTGCACTAGTAATAACAGTAGTAAGATAATAATTATAATAACACCTAGCATTATTAAGCACCTAGGATGTGCTAAGCATGGTTCTAGGTGTTTTTCATGCATTAACTTATATAATGAGTAAGCTGAGAAAATAGTCTATCACTGAGGATAATTAATACTTGCTATTATTATGTAAAATACTAAAGAATTTCAATGGCTTAAAAAAGAAGAGTTTATTTCTCATTGGGACAAAATTTAACTTTGATGTTGCTAGTTTCAGAGATTTCCTGGGTAGAACTTCCAACGGTACTCACTCAGGGTTCTAGATTTTCTTCTTCCTACTGCACATCTTTTATAAGGCCTTCTGCAGTTACCTTGAAAGGAACAGAGAAAAGAATCATAAAATGAATTTGCTTTATTATTTAATTAGAAACAGGACTAGAAATATGTCTATTCCTTCCACAACTGTTCTATTGGCCAAAACTTGACACAAGATTGTGCAAAATGAAAAGAAAAGACCTCCTTTGTGATCATGAGTAAAATTAAATCACTTGATAAAAAGTAAATTTTAAAGATCTATTGAGGGGAGTGAAGATTAAAATCCAAAACAAATGAAAACAAAAGGCTGCTATCATTCCACTGAAAGTTCCACTGAAGAAACAATTAAGAGTGGCCTTGCAGGACGCAGACTAAGAAAAAGTAGAATTGCTGGAATGAAAGGAGAAAGCATTCCAGGTTAGAAGACAGGCACAGCTAAAGGTGTGGAGGGAAGACTCTACAGGAACAACTCCTGTTAAACAGCTGAGCTCTATGAAAAAACTCAGACTCAGTACATACAACGCTAGCAACAAACAAAGGTCATTAGAACCATGTAGCCATGCATCCTTCTTTTTAGAAAACCTTGACATGGAAATAAGCCTGTTGCTGGTGGGAGATTGGGATTTACTCCACGGCACCTGGTTATCAGATAAACAGATTCTTTATACTTGAATTCAGTCCTTTTTCAAACTCCTACATCCACATAAGATGGTTGACTAATCTTGTTTAGAATGACGTTGTTGGCAATGTTTTCTGACACTTTCCACCTGTTGCACTGTACTCTGAATCCTGGTTGTTTTTGCACAGTTTAGTCTTGCCTCCTTACTAAGACTATATACCATTCAAAAATAGAGACTTGAATACATTCAAAGTCCTAAGCACAGTGTAGCAGATATAATAGTTGCTTACATAACACTGACTTATCTCTCAAGTCACGGGATGTTGTACAGATACCTGGCACTGCAGTTTTGTGCTCTGCACACAGGCTTCTAAACAAGAGCACAGCAAAATCCCCACATCTTATCTATATTTTTTATCTTTTCACCTTTTCTATTAGTCAGTGAAGGAAAAAAAAACCTAAATTATGATATTCTGAGTCATGGAGCTCTCCTGGTCTCTGTAGCCCATTTTGTAAGGGATGAGGCAGAACTGAACATTAATTAGTAAATGATTGATATCTACCCTGCCCTGTACATGCAACCACCAGTGACCTATATTTTGCTGAATATGTGGTATTCTGATACATTAAGATACATTATTCTTTCACTCCTTCTGACACATTTTCAGGTTGGATGCCATGTTGTCTTGTGTGGGTGCCCAAACTTGGCTTAAAATTCTAGTGCTTTTTCTCTTCCAAGGGCTGAGGCATTTGGAGAAGGTGTAACTGCTTCCTGGGAATGCATTTGCCAAGTGTTAGAAGTTAAATAAGCAGAGAAATTTAAATGACATGTCATGTAAAACCCAATTCAGATCCAACTGGGGTGTCTCCAAGAAGCATCTTTAAATATAAATTTCTAATCTATGTTAAAATTACATCTTAAATTAAATGCTTATGGAGATGAATGGATTGCTCTATGACTCAAAATCATTTACATGGACTGTTTCATGCTTAATCTGAAACATATTTTCTCTAAGGTTCAAATGGGTAGGTTGACAGTCTTCTACTCTTCAGACAATTTCCTCTTTAGGTGTCTGAATTTTTCTTAAAATCTATATTGCCTCAAGTGGGCAAATGATGGCATATGAATTGAGTTTAGGGTTCTCGTGATAAAAATATGAGATGCAAGCTGTGTGCAGTGGCTTACATCTGTAATCTCAGCACTTCGGAAGGCCAAGGCGGACAGATCACGATGTCAGGAGTTCGAGACCAGCCTGAATGACATGGTGAAACCCGTCTCTACTAAAAATACAAAAAACAAAAAAACAAAAAGTTTAGCCGGACGTAGTGGCACGCACCTGTAATGCCAGCTATTCAGGAGGCTGAGGCAGGAGAATCATTTGAACCCAGGAGGCAGAGGTTGCAGTGAGCCGAGATCACACCACCACTGTACGCCTGGGCAACAGAGTGGGACTCTGTCATATATATATATAATGGAGACTGTGCATGTGATTTGTCTTCACTTATGCAGGGTAGAAACATAGTGGCTAAATAAGGTACCTTTGTGGTTTCAAGAAAGAAGATTTGACTGTTAGCTTAAGTAGGTGGGACCGAAGAGAAGCCTATAAATAAATATAGGGGCTATTATAGCAGTCAGGTAACCTTATTGTGTTTATTATCTTCTTTGCATTAAAGTAGATGCCTGAAGAATTAGGCTAATGGAGACACTGAGCAATGGATGAGGAGAAATGGCAAGATAAGTTTAGGATTAGAATAAATATTGTTCAAGGGAAAAGAGAAACCAGTTAGGGGGTTGCCATAGCTGGCCTCTCTCAAGCTCTCTCTTTTCCCCTCTTTTTTTTTTTTTTATCTCTACCTTTGGTTAAAACAAAATAAGCAGAAAACCATTAGCTTGGGATCGTTTCCGTACCCAGAATCCTTACACAAATAAACTGATACTTAACTTAAAGGCATTCCTTATAATGCATTAATTTTGAAAAAAATGAACAAATGAATTAAACTGAGTTTGAGCCATTCACAAACAGCTATTAGTTGTCTTACTAGAGGCTTTCCACTGGGCCATACACAAATAAAGCAAATGCCTCACTTTACTCAATCAAGTGATGTTCATACTTTAAATCTGCATTCAGTCTATAAAAGCCTGCTGCTCAGGCAGCTAAAGTAGAGCTCTCTGAACCTCTTCTGCTTTTGAGTGCTGCCCGATTCATGAACTTTTTAATGCTCAAGTGAACCCTGTTACATTTATTTTGCCTACAGGTTTTCTTTTAACACGTTATGTATTTTTTCAGCATATATGGCTTCCTTAAAGCTCATGACCATTTCATAGTCCAAACATTTGTGAACAGAGTAGCAGTTAGTTTCATTCACTCAATACATGCAAACAGAATAAGCCTTTGCCAGCTAGTCAGAAAGATATTATGTCAAGACTGCTTTGCTGAGGCAACAAATTCTCCCCTGTTGTCATTCAACTATACTCAAGGCTGAGTATCACTGATGAGGATGAACATAGATGTAGAGGTGAATAGAGATTTAATATATAATAGATAAATAGAGATAGATAAATGATAAATAGTGCTGCTGAAGATGATTATGACTATAATCAGCTTGATAATGATAATGACAGTGATCATTCATTCTCATATTTTACTTTCAGGCTCTGTTTTAACTAAATGACATGCTTTCACTTATTGAACTTTCACAACCCTATGAAATTGATACTATTATCATCTTGTATTTTACAGAGAGAAAATTAAGCCAAAAATAGGTTAAATAATTTATTTTAATGTACAGTAGACATAAAAAATGCAGTAATATTAAAAACAACAACGGCAACAATGAAAACAGCCCCAAACATGGAATAAACAAGGCTCAAGGAAAATAGCATTTACAAGTCATATTAATATCTGTGGTGTTTCCCCCAAAAGTAGTACAGATATTCAGTGAATCTTTTTTTGGAAGACTGAGTATTTGTAACCCATATCTAGCAGAGGGATGAAGATCCCAGTACCTTTGGTGATGATGCCAGAATGTGACTACTCTTGAGTTGTCCTCAAAGATATTTACCTATCAATGCAGAATATAATTCTCACTAAATTCAAAATTAAGGATATTATGAGTTGAAGGGTTATGTTCACTGATAAATGTGTCATTTAAATCTTAGTTATCATGCATGGATGTCTTAGACACTCATCTCTAATACCTTGTTCCATTTATAACTCATTTGATAATCCTGCAGTAAAGACTACATGCAGGCATTTAGAGAAGCTATACTTTTTCTAGCTTATATCTGGTTTCTACTCCAAGACCACAAGAGACAGACTCCCAAGAAGCAACACTTTTCAGGTTCCTGATTCCTCCAAAGTATAATTCATATATATGTATATATACAAATTACTATGTGTATATATATATCAATTTATATATAGTATACTTACTATATATTATCAACATATCTACTTTCCTGCAAATTTTTGTTCCTGTAGATTGGAACATTACAGATAAGGCTTGATCTTACAACTACAAATCTCTCACCTTGACGTTTTATATAGATTACATGTCAATATGAAATTTGTCAAGAATGGTGCCATCCAATAAATCTAATGAGAAGCATTACATTTTTCTCAATATACTAGCATTGTCAATTAGGTTTGATTGAAAAATGAGTTGTTCTCACTGGCACTAGAAGCAGTAGATCCCAAGTATTCATACATCAATAAATAGCTAATAACAGGCATTGTGTATGTCATTAAATAATCATAACAGTTATTCTTCCTTAATAGGACTGGAGTGCCTTGTATCCTGCAGCTGAGTAAATCACTGCACTTGATTGTTTTCTGTTTTATTCTAAAAAGTGAAGACTGTAAATAATGTGAGCTGTTAGCTGTCATACAACTCATATCATTAGTAGAAGGAATATTTATAGAACCCTAAACAAACCTAATATGACAGAAAAAAGATGAAGAGAAGACACCAAAGACAAGGTTGGTGGAAAAATAATAATAGAAAATAGCAAGTAATATGCTAAATAAAATATAATAATAAACAACCTGTTTAGATAAGCATACTTACAAACAAATAATGTGTTAAGGCCAGGCCATTCACTTATACTTGGTTGGATGTTTTGGTGGAAAAATATGTCCTGAGTTCCACTATTGTAACTTGAAATTTGGTTGCTTTGCTGAAGTAAAAAAAAGTGTTTATCCCAGAATAAGAATAACATAATTAGTTCAGTATGAATAGTTTTATGAAATTGTATTCAGGTATAAGTGTTACTCAGCTACTCATAACAAAGTATGGAAATATAATTAGCCTTAAGAAGATGAAAGTTAAGTGCCAGTAGCACAGACTCACATTTATTGGAAATTCGGTCTTCTGGTATTTTTCTTTTCTGCCATTCACATCACACACCTTGCATTTCAAATGTGCCTCATGATTCAAGATGATTTTTAAAATGAAGGAAATCATGCCCATGTTCTAGACAGCATGAAAAAGTGGGACAAAATGTGCTGACTCAACTTTTGTAAAAAGCTTTTCTGTAAATTATACAAATATCTTCTATTTACATTTCATTAGTCAAAATACTTAGCTTAAAGTAAGCTGGAAAATACAGCAGTAAAATAGGCATATGACTATATTTAATAAAATTAGTAACAAGGTCTTTTCTAGCAAAGGTTTAATTCATTGCTTGTGACTAATGTGCCCTCTTATAACTACCAAGTAATGTGAAGAAAAATATAAATAGATGAAAGAGAAAGAGAGAGAGAAAACATTGGAATGTACTGAAGACCTGCTAAGTGAGGAGTTTTGTGGTTGAGATCTACAGCAGGAGAAAATGCAATGATGTCATGGATTTGAAACTGCTAAATTCCATTTCTTAAATCAGTGGCTGAGAAGCTGAATACAACTTCTGACGCTTTTGTAGGGATGATGTGATACCAAAAGGAAAAGCCCTGATAAATACCTCAGCTTTTGGTCATGACTGCAATAATGATACATCCATGGAGAAGGGAGCAGAGGAAATAGACAAGCCCTTAAATAAAATAAAGTCCACTTTTAAATCATCTCAATCCCTAGTAGAGATTAAGATGACCTGGAATTTCTAGTTCTGCTAGCACAGCTGCTTTTTAAAAAACATAAGTAAAATTTATATGGAGGGAGATGGTTGTAGTAAATGCCTTGTATTATCTCTATAGGTTTTCACATTTAATGTCTGGATATGAAGAAATAAAACAACCAGTAAAGAAACCCATATGAGAGCACAAAGCATGAAAAAAAGCATGAGGGAGAAAAGTGACAGATAAAAGAGGCAGATCAACAGAGACTGCAACAATAGGCTAATTAGGCTTATGATGTTTTAATAAGAAAACCAACCTTAACGTGTTTATGAAATTATAAATAGGACTGTAAATTTCAGCTGGCAACAAAAACTAGAAGTAAAATAAAATAGAAATAAAAATGAAATAAAATTATCAAAATCATAATCAATAAATAGATGTGCTAACAGGTTAGACACAGATCACGAGAGACCTGGTGACTTGCAAGATAGAAAAGCTGAAAGCACATTTCCTCCTAGTGACCTGGAAGACATATAAGCGGAAAACACACAGGTAGATGCACATCAAGACAAAATTATAAAAATTGCAAAAAAGGAGCATAAAGCACATATGGAATTTATTATAAACTTCTAGTATGCATGGAATTGAAATCCAGAGAGGTGAGGGGACAGAAGAGGGAACAGAGATAGTGGTAGTAAATTTTCCCCAAACAGACGTAAGTCAACAAGGCTCATATTCAATAATAATATACTGAAGTAGGAAAAATTCCCCCAAAATCCCCACAAGAACACCATGATTAAAGTCCAAAAGAAAGAAACCCTTACAAATAGACATATAAAAGTCCGTATTACCTTCAAGTGAGCCACAATGAGAGCGGCAGAAGAGAGGAAATAGGTGAATGATGTCTTTAATTAATGAAAGGAATATGAATACTAATCTTAAATTGTCTATCCAAAACAATGCAAAAGAAAAAAATACATATATATTCCTTTAAAAAGCCAAAAATATTTTTAGTCAAACTCAGAAAAATTTTATTAGCAGATTTAAGCTAAAATCAAACCAAATAGCAAAAACAATGATACCAACATGAAAAAATTACCAGGTAAGTATTCTTTCAGCAGAATAAAAAAGAGCCTAGGAGAAAGGTGGAATGTGCATGAAGGAAAGGCAGTCAGATGAAAGTTATATGAATGAATCTAAATAAATATTGACAGTAACCACAAAAATGAAGATGTTGTGAGCTTTAATATATACACAAAATTAAAGTATAAAACAACAGTAATACTAAAGTCAGAAGAGAAATAGTGTTACAGTGTTTGAAACATTTTGAATTGCCTGGAAGTCAATAAAGTATTAACTTTATTCATTAGATACATTATGCAATCTCTAGCATACCAGTACAACTATAAAATAATCTATAATAAGTTAATACAGGGCAAAGTTAATAATAAAAATGTAATAACTCAATCAACAAGAATTCAAAGAAGCAGAAAAAAGGGAACATGGGCAGTCAGGTCAAATAGATAAGAAAAGGTAAGCTATTTGATATTAATAATGAATAATCATATTTATAACAGTAGTCTAAATATTTCTAACTAAGGGGAAGCAAACAAAATGCCCTATTAGCTTTTAAAGGATGCCCTAACAAATTACTGCAAACCTTTTGGCTTAAAATGACAGAAATGTATTCTGTTACAGTTCTGGAGGCCCAAAGTCCAAAATGAAGACATCAACAGACCTCCAAATATTTCACAGCAGAACATATTCTTCATCTTACAGTCTCTGGTAGCTCTAGAAGCAGTTCCTTGGCTTGTGGCAACATAATTCCCATCTCTGTCTTCAACTTCATATGGCCTTCTCCTCCCTGTTTTCTACCCTTCTGTCTCTCATAAAGACACTTGTTATTAGATTTAAGATCCACTTGGTTATTTGAAGATGTTCTCTTACAGAATCTTCAACTTATATACATCTGCAAGGATTCTTCTTTCCAAATAAAGTAATATTCATATGTACTGGGAATTAGAGTTGAGCATATCTTTGGGGAAAAACCAATATTGCCTATCATATTTGTGGGACAAACTCACGTATTTGCTGTTGCAATAGACCCTTAAGTAGAAAGAAAAAGAATCAGAAAAGATGTCCTATACAAACACTAACCAAAAGAAATGCAGATTTTAAGACAAGGATCATTATTCTTGTCATGAGGAGTGATAATTTCATAATGATCAAAGAGTTAATTCACCAGAAAATATAAAATTCTAAATGCATGTGCATCTAATATTATAGCCTCAAAATATATGAAACAAAACTATAGAGAAATATATAGGAAATGATACCATGATTATGGTATAAGACTTTCATACATCTCTCTCAGTATATGAGAGGGTAAAAAATAAATCAGTAAAATACAGAACATTTGAAACACAAAATCACAAACTTCACATACCTGGACTAACTTAACAAGCACTGAACCCAAAAATTTCAGAATACAAATCACTTTCAAGACCATATAGGATGTTTAACCAAATGGACTATCTGTTAAGCCATTACTCAAATCGTGACAAATATTCCATAATTGAAATACTGAAGAGTTGGTTCTCTAGTTTGAAATTAATCACAAATACACTAACAGAAACTGGCAGAAGTTTGGAAATTAAGCAATATGTGTCTAAGCAATCCATAGATTAAAAAGATATTATGAATGAATATCATAATTGCAACCAAAAATACAACATTCAATAATTAAGAAATTCAGATAAAGCTATGAATAGATAAAATTTTTATTTTTTAAATGTATACATTAAAAAATAAACCTGAGAAGTTAATCATTTAAGAATTTAAGTGAAATAAGCACAAAAGGACAAATGCCACAAATGTGCTTATATGTGGAATCTAACAAAGTCAAATTCATAAAAGAGAATAGGATGGTGACTACAAGAGGTATGGTGGGGTTGATGTGGAGGATTGGGGAGGTTGGCTGAACATACAAAGGAGGAATAAATTCATGAAATCTTTTGTATATTATGGTGACTATAGCTAATAATATATTTATGCTTAAAATTGCAAAGAAAGTCGATGTTAAGTGTTCTCATCACAAAAAAAATGTCTATGAGGTACTATATATGCTAATTAGATTGACATAGCCATCTTTCAATCTGTACATATATTAAAGCGTTATTTTGTACATGACAAATACAGGTGGCCCTCTGTATTTTTAGGGTGTGAATCTGCAATTTAACCAACCACAGTTTAACAATATTCAAAAAAGTAATAATAGATAATTATATTACAATAAAAACTAATACCAATAAAGAACAATATAGTACAAAGAGTATTTACATAGCATTTACATCATATGAGGTATAATAAGTACTCTAGAGATAATTTAAAGTATACAGGAGGGTGTGCATACATTATATAAAAATACTATGCCCTTTACATAAGGGACTTGAGCATCTACAGATTTTGGTAGCTGAAGGGGATCCTATAATCAATCTCTCAAGGATATAAAGTGGTGACTGTATATACAATTTTTATTTATCAATGAAAATTAGAATACATTTTAAAGGAGGGAAAACACTTAAAAAATAACATGTATCATAAATTTAATAAAAATTCATCTAAAGAATTTTAGAAGTGACACCAAACTAATGCTCCCAGAAGAGTAGAAGGAAGAAAATAATAGTGATAGAAGCAGAAGTTGACAAATAAAGGAAATCAAACATATAATGGGGAAAATCAATAAATCCCAAGGGTAATTTCTTAAGACTAATAACATAGATTTAATAATATAGATTAATCCATGCCAAGACCTTGAGGCAGACAGACAGGCTATGAGAGGGGCCTCTAGCAGGTCAGGTGGTGAGTGGCAAGGCTGGAATTTGCCCCTTGGGGCATTTCTGGAGCTTTCTTTGCATGCCGAGTTGATTGCTTGCATCCACAAAGTGCTTTGTTAGTTTTTTAAAGATGCCCTAACAAATTGCCACAAACCTCTTGGCTTAAAACAATAGAAATGCGTTCTCTTACAGTTCTGGGGGCCCCAAGTCCAAAATAAAGACATCAGCAGAGCTCCAAATATTTCATGGGAGAACATATTCTTCATCTTACAGCTTCTGGTAGCTCTAGAAGCAGTTCCTTGGCTTGTGCTTTTTGTTGATATGTCTCTAGGGGTCAGACTGATTTTGTTCTAGAGATCTCTGGGTCTTGCTGGTAATAGCATGGGGATCCACCAATTTGTTTTGCCACTGTCTTACACACAGACATAGTTTCCATTCATAGGTCATTATTAAATGCTTCTTCCTAAGGCTTAAAAAAAAGAATGTTGAACTACACTCTCAATTTTCAATACTAAGATAAAATGCAAATGATTTCCATGCAAAGATAACCTGAATAAAAATTATACTTCTTTCAGATTTTCCAGATCTGAATGTCTGCTTTAGGAGCAAAGTCTTTGCTCCTGGTGCAAGGCCTTGGGGCAATTCCAACTAGAAAGAAAATGCAAATAAAGTTTATCAGAGATTTATAATACTAGATATTCTAGATACAGAGACAGAGTGAAAAATGGGCAGATAGAGAAGTTGTCAGAAGAGTTGCCGCCGGGAACCCTGCTAGTCATGTTTCCTGGTCAAACCTGTTCAACTATGGCCATAGACATAGATCCAAAGCTAACACCCTCTGTCTTGTAAGTTTCTTGAGTTTTCCTATCCAAAGGAGTCCTAGCTCTATTGTGGGGAGCATGTAGAATATGAGATGAAATTTCAATTTTGTTCTAAATGTCAGGGGAAGTTACCGAGATTTCATTTAAAAGATCACAGGCTGTTGTGTAGAAGATGGATTTAGTGAACATGAGTGAAAGCAGGGTGACCAGTCCTAGGGATCTGTAGCAGTGTTCTGAGAGACAGCACCCATCCACTCCTGGGGAATCATTTTGGATAGAACAAGTGGATTTAAGTGACTCTGACTTCACAACTGCATTAGATATACCCCCATCCTCCCACCTCACCCACAACCCAGATTGCATTAATTAACCAGCCCCTCTTCTAATTAGCTTGGGGCAATTATTTTCCCTGTGAAAGCTGGTTTTGGGAAAACATTCTTCCTTTTCTCTTAAGAAGAGAGGAAGCTGAAAATCAAAAGTTATTATGTTTATGGCCAAAAGTAATATGAAAGACAGTGAAAGTCTTTCAGCTATAAAAGTAATTACCTAAAATCAAAGGCATGAAAATGATGGCTGGCTCTTATAAGTGTGTTTTAGGTCATGCAAATCATGTTAAAAGTTGCAATTAGAAATAGATTTTTTTTCCCCCTGGGAGAGCTACATGCAATATTCAGCTGAGGAAATTTACTTCTCTTGGACTCGAGGCAACCATCCCTCCAAATTGTAATCTGTTCTTCTATATTATATGTAAGAATCGTTGCCGAGGTCAATATCTTGGTGACATAAATCGTCTCTTGTGCCTGATATGTGTCTTCTGTTAAGAATATTAGGCTGAAATAGTTTAATGGCAGATATTATGGAAGAAATTGTGCACCTTATTTCTGATTGCTGGAAAATTGGTGATTCTCATCCATCAAAAATTATTTTCTAACCTAATTTTTCTTCAACTCTACTGTAGGGCTTTTAAGATTATTTTAAGATGCATCTTTGCTGCTACATTTATCATGGGATGTGAAAGGACAAAGTTTTAACATCTTTTGTCTAGAGTCCTTGGTCATTTTTTGTTGTAAGCCTTTGGGTTATATTTTGTTAGTGAAGTAAACTCTAGCGCAACTTTGAACAACTTCTAAGAATCATTCAGTTTTAGGATGGAGAAAGGCCTTCGTCATAGTCTTATTTTACAGCTTCTTATGTAAGCTGCAAAACTCAGTAAAGTACTTTGTGAGTAGAGTATGCCTTCATCCAGTTATAAATAAATACCTACCAGCATCTATGTTCAGGTACTGTGTTAGGTTCTAGGCATACAATAATCCACAAAACAGACAGCATTCTTGCTCACAAGGAGCCTTCAGTTTAGTGTGAGCAAAGGGCCATTCATTCAAGCCTCTTTATTCTGTGGGCCCCTGATAAGATGTAGAGCAAGTGCCAATGTCTACACTGAAAATTTTATTTTATGTTGAATGTGAAAGTCTGATGTTTCCTCTGAAGCTTTGGGCTTGCACACCTATTGCCTGTGGGCCTGGTGTCAAGATTGTGTCTGTAAGACATTGGAATCTACATGGTCTTTAATGTTTTCTAAAATTGTGGTCTGTGGATTTTTATTTTGAGCTCTTACTCCGCATCAGACATTTTAGCATGGGTGTACATGCACACATGTATGTTACCCGTGTTTTTGTGTCTTTGCAATGTCTCCTCAAAGCAGATTGGTGTGACCAATTTGTAAATGAGGAAATTAAGACTGAACATTCACTTGCCCTTGGCCAAACAACTGGCAACTTGTAGACCTAGGATTCAGGCTCAAGACTGTCTGCTTCAGCAGCCTGTACCCTGCGCCTGCGCCTACTCCAGCACATCCCCGTCTTTTTGGTTTGTACTGCTTTCGGACCCCTTCCACTTAATCTTGTAGAACAGGGCAGTTCTTACGAGTTTCTCATTTTCATACTAAAAATTATTGGTGCTTTAACCTGTTGGTGCTTCAGGTTACTTTCTATATTGTGTCTTTCTCCTTAAGAAAAAAAAAAATGAATGGGAAATTAAACTAAGGGCGGATACTCAACTTAGATTGTATATGTGGCTACTTGTATGTATATAATACTTGAAACTGTTCAAACTACAGGATGAAAATATACAAGCCCCAAAATTGAAAATTCAAACATTGTGCTATGAACTAAATTATGTGCCCTCAAAATTCATAGTTCAAGCCATAACCCCTAATATGACTGGTTTAGAAGATAAGACCTTTAAAGAGATACTTAAGATTAAATGAGATCATAAGTATGGGACGCTGATGGGATTGATGTACCTGTAAGAAAAAGGAAGAAACCCTAGGGAACTCACATACACACAAAGGGCCATCTGAGGCACAGTGAAAAGTGAATATCTCCAAGTCAAAAATATCTCCAAGTCAATCTCATGAGAAATTGGACTAAACAATGTCTTTGATCTTGGGCTTTTAGCTTTCAAAACTCTGGAGAAATACATTTTTGCTGTTTATTCAGTCTGTGGTATTTTGTTATGACAGTCCTATCAGATTAATACACATGGTGACATTAAAAGAGGAAGAAAGAGGAAGGGAGGAGGAAATGGAGGAGGGAGAAGAAAAGGGGTGAGAGATAGGAAGAAAGGATGACAGGGAGGAAGAGTGAGAAAAGAAAGCAAGAAGGAAGGGGAAGGCAGGGCAGAGGAAGGGAGGGGAGATGAGGAAGAAAAGGAAAGAAATGAAGGAAGGAAGGAAGAAGAAAGAGAAGGGAGGAAGGAAGGAAAGAAAGAAAAAGAAAGAAAAGAAAAGAAAAGGAAGGAAGGAGAAAAGAAATAAGGAAAGGAAAGACTAGGGAAAAAAAAGTAAAGAAAATAACTGCCCATTAGAAAGATTTTAGAGGGAAGAAAGAAAAGATTTTTTTAAAGTTCAAAAGGGAGGAAATAAGTGGACAAAATAAAGATAAAATGTCTTGAAAAGCAGCCCAGTGGCTTTACAATAACTAGTGGTAAAATTCCCTTTTTTGCAACATTAATTAATGTCCTCTTCTGTAGGTCATTCAGTGAGTCAAGGTTCTTCCCGCAGATCAGGCACCCTACAAGGGCTTCAGAAACACCCACTTCCCTCCCAATGCAACTGCCAAGAGATTGTCATATCCTAGATAGCTAACTTGTGCTTCCTCCCCGATCATGAGAGGGAACACATATCTGGCTCTCAACAGTGGAAATGGCAGAAGAGCTTCCTTCTCTGTGCTCAGTTTAAGGGCCTTGTGGGACTGAACGTTCCCCGTCTAGTTATCTGATAGACACTCTATCCCACAGAGGAAAAATCTCTCTTTCACTTGAACAACTATCAGCAGAATTTCCTTATAATCTTTGTAAGGCCCTGGGATGCTTCTCTGATTGGTCCAGTCTCCACTAGATACCATGGAGCCAATGGTTGAACATCAAAATGCTTATCTAATCGGGTGAGTAGAGGGGAGATCTGACATTTTCTGGCTTGCCAGACATCAGTTTTAGTATCTGTGGCCTGTCTCACAAGTCAGTCCTCACCTACTGGTCATCATAGAACCCGTTTTATCCACTGACAATATTCCTATTTATATATTCCTGGTACTTTCCACCACATGTTCAAGCAAATTAATTATATCACTTTATTTTACAGGCAAAGTTGCATGTGCTAAAACACTTGTGGGCAAATTCATAAAAAACTCACAACCTTAATTTTCATAAGAGCCAGTTTCTTCACCTGTAAAACTGAGATAATAACAGGTACCTTGCAAGAATAGTATGAGGATTATATGAGCCAATGTGCTAAAGTACTTAGAAAAGTATCTGGTATATATAAGTTATTTAATAAATAGGAACTAACAATATTGCAATTATTCAAAATAGGCATCCAATTTATTACTTCTTAGGAGAATGATACTATTAGCAAGCTCTAAAACTATAGGAAAGAGTGCCACCACTTCCACTATTCCTGGGGTGGTATTTCCAGGAGGGCTGATTGCTGACTTCCTCCCTGTCCACCAGACAAAGCCAACTGGCATCCTGGTGAAGACAAATCCCAATTCTTGTTCCCACTCCCCTCTTCTCTCTGTAAATAAGGAACAGAGCCACAATGTGGATCAATTAACTTTTGTTTTGCAATTTCAAGTGTGTGCTGGCTCCCTAACACAATCTCCTTTTAGGTGGACTTTTCACCAGACATGCTATTATCTTGTCTGGGGAATGCTGTAGATATATACATTAAAAAAAAAAAATCCCAAAGAGATGTTTTGAGTATACAAAAATGTAACTCCAGGAAGAATTTTATTCCTTCTTATAGCAGAACTCTCTCCTTGTTTCCCTACTCTGGGGACACTTAGTGAATAATGTGTGTGAGCTCAGGAGTAATTGAGAATAATAGCAGTGTCAACCTTAGGACAAGTGATAAATCTTAGTTTATGACTTAGAATTTTTATTAATGTTTGATCAAAAGAACGCTTCTTAGTTGTAATTAAAATACACTAGAGCAATTCTTTAGCTTCACAAATGAAGAAAGAGGCTTGCAAAGCAACTTTAGAAATTTCCTCCCAGGAGCCACAAAGTAAACTTTGATGAGAAGTAGCCAAACCACAGATTATTCTAGAGAATGTGTAATTTCAAGGATCTGTTATAGTATAATTTCATTTATTTTTAAATAGTCATATGTCCTGGCTGCCTACTATCTACTGTGATGACACTGTCTCACTCACAGGGAAGTTGGGTGGAGATAGATATAAATACATAAGTGATTACAAAAATATGTGATAAGTACAAAAATAACATTCTATACTAAGTGCTATGGGAGCACAAGAGCTGTGATGCTTGAATGGGATCTTTTTAGAAAGGAAATAATATGGCCTCAATCCAACAGATTTTGATTTAATTATCTTGTAGTAGGACCCAACTTAGGTATTTGTTTTTAAAGTTTCACTTGTATCTATGCGCAGCCCAGATTGAGAGGTACTGCACTAACAGATACCAGTCCTGCTGAACTTCCTTATTCTTGGCAGTAGCAGCTTCATGATCTCTCTCAGGGAAAGAAGGCAATGAAAGTTTTTTATATTCTAGTTTTAGGATCTCATCATGAGAGAACATGAGACTCAGCATCCTCTGCACCCTGCATGTGAACAGAGGAACAGAGATGCCCATTTGGCACAGGAATGGGAGGCAACTAAAATTAACCAGAAATACTTGGAGACCAGGACTTTATTTCTCTGAATCTTAATTTCCCATTCTAAGACGAAAGAATTAGACACTACTGACCTTCTGTAAAAAATCACAAGTACTGAAAATTCTTGAGAGAAAGAGACTGGGATGGTAATCCTCAAATTTAAGTGGTTATAAGAATCCTCAGATGAAACTTCTTATAATGCATATCCCTGGGCCTTATCCCCAGGGAACTTGTTTGAGTATGCTAAGAGCAGGGGATTATGTGCATAAATTGTATATTTTTCATAATCTAATTGGGTTACTTTTCTGTAGGGAACTTGAATATACTTTGAAAAAAATACCACAGTGGGGCTTGAGGAATCCCAGTTGGTGCCAAGAAGAAGGTTTTATAATTTTTTTAAGAAAATAAAAGAAGAACAAAAGAGGAGAAGTCTTAGGTATGACAGAAGAGAAATTGTCATGTGCCAAAGTATATTGTGGTTTAAAAACAGTGCTTTAGTGTTGGAAAGGATAACCAAGGTGATTTGGTCTAATTACATGTAGCAACATCAGTTAAGCCATCATAAATGAATAGCCATGTAGCCTGGCTGAATTCTCTCAGGGGATTCCCTACATCCCTTTTCCATTTCTGGTTGATTCTTGTTGTCTCTTCGCTGACCACATCCATCAATCTATACTTTTTGCCTTTTGGCTTTCAGCAACATTGAATAAGCCAGCTTGTTCCTGCTCACAGCCCTTTGTATATATTTGGTAATGGCTCTCTTGTCATTTGACAAAACAGTCTTCCTTTCTCCCTGAAGAGGCCTCTTCCTCCAGTTATTATTCTTTTAATAGTTTTCAGAGCGTTCACCATCCTGCTCACATTACTCTGAAAACTGCAAGTCTCAGAAACGGTCTTCCTAAATGTTTCCCGAAAAGTATTACCCACATCTCCTGTCCTCTACCCCATGGACAATGAGAGCATTGCTTCCTGAAGTCACTTCCTATTACTTTTTTCAATGTATTTACTGAATATTAGCAAATCAACTTGAATTAGATCTAGAAGAAATTGATGATTCCTTCCAATCACTGACCCACTTGGCAAGGAGTAAACTCACTGAAACAAAAGAAATTGAATGCCTTAGAATCAGTTAACCAACTCTAATCTACCTGAAATCACTCTTAGAACTGGTGCCTGAGAGTACCTGAACTAAGTGTGTCAGGATTCTGTAGATTCTTGGAGGCCGAAGGAGCAGAGAAATTATAAAGATTAAAGGTAGTTATCAGGGCTTTAATCTCACTCCACATCCAAAACCCAGTGTTTGGATTGTCATGTTCTGATTCCATAAAGCTTGGCTCATCACCACAGGTAGTAAATGGTCATTTTATGGAAGGTGCTGTCTACTGGGTTGGCAAAACCAAAACCATAGTTTCCTCTATCAAACTTTGATTTGCAAAGTTGATTTTTTAACACCAACTGTGGCAGAAGTTTTCTATTTCATGCACAAATAAGGCAGAAGCCTCTGTTCTTTAAGAGACCAAGAGGAAACCTGGCCCAGTGGCTCACACCTGTAATCCCAGCACTTTGGGAGGCCGAGGTGGGTGGATCACTTGAGGTGAGGAGTTCAAGACCAACCTGACCAATATGATGAAACCTCATCTCTACTAAAATATAATTAGCTGGGCGTGGTGGTGTGGGCCTGTAGTCCTAGCTACTCAGGAGGCTGAGACAGGAGAATTGCTTGAACCCGGGAAGCAGAGGTTGCAGTGAACCAAGATAATACCACTGCACTTCAGCCTAGGTGACAGAGTGAGACTCTGTCTAAAAAAAAAAAAAACAAAAGAGGCCAGGAGGAATGAAGGAGGGAAAGACAGAATGTCTGTTTCTACCCAAGTTTTATGCAGTAAGAAAAGGTGTTGTGGAAGAAAAACTGGGAAATAAAATGGTCTAAAAATCTTCTAAGGGAAAATAAACAAAACATTTTATTCTCTGTGGAAATGTTAATGCTATTCAGTCAACTAAGGTGACTGGCAGTCGAGTGGGAGGTGAGTTATGGGCAGAGGATCAGAGAACTAGAAGATTGGACTACTCCATCTTTTAATAGTAAACATTCTCCCAGACATGCATAACTCAGTAAGACATGGTCAAGTGTACACTCTTGCTCAAGGATCTATAATGATGCTTAACCCCCTTAGCACACAGTCCTCTGCAGGCTTTCTGCCTCATGAATTACTACCTGTCCATAGCACGCAAATTCTCCATAATGAAGCTCCAAGGGACCATCCTCCAGAGTCAGGGCCAGAGACTCAGCAGTGTTAGCTGTTTGCTGTGCCCTGAACATCGTAGTCTCTTTCATAACCCAAGTCATTATTCTTGCTGGCTCTTCAACAGCCAGGTTTCTTCTGATCTCTTTCCAATGAAAATCTAATTATGTTTTAACATCAACCACAATGCTATCTATGTCCATTAAACATTTCTTGATTTTTTAAATGATTGCTATGATTTATAAAGCTTCAATTATATAGCAGGCATCACATTAAGCGATGAATACATTATTACTTATCTAATTCCCATAACCATCTCATAATATAAAACATTATTTTTTTCTTATTTTGGGACTAAGACCAGAAACTTAGACAAGTTTTGTCTTCCTGTTAATGCCACAAAAATTATAAGTTGGTAACTTGGACTTTGGACCCAGATCTGCACTTACCAGAATCAATAGTCATGGTCCTCTGTCACCTTTCATTATTACTCTTGCCCTCTACTTATACTTCCTCAAATAATACTTGTAAGTATACTATACTTATACTATACTACTTATACTTCTTCAAATGTAAATGTGTCTCTACTGAGTACCTATTCCAACTTTGAATATAATTTGTTCTTTTCAGATCTACTTTCATTGCTCTGCTGTAAACAGTTCTTTCTTATCTCCCCATCCTTCCTCTTGGTTGGAGGAAGAGCCATGCCAGATAAAAATTTCTTGAACTCAAAGTGAATGAAAAATGAATAAGACTTTTGCTTCTGGCTATGATGTACCTTGTATCAGAGTAACTCACATGAAAAGAAACACAAAAGGAAGGCATTTAGTGAGAAGGAATATAACCCCTGGTAAAAGATGAGGCAAAAATATATTTTTAGAGTATGATATAAATAACCAGATATAAATAAATAGACACTGTTTAAAATAATAGTAATAATGGTTTTGGGGTTTTAATATACATTGTAGGTAAGGGTTGCAAAATCTTTGGTGTGGAAGTGATAAAATAGTTTTTATTATATATTCTAATAAAAAGGAATAAATGTAAAACTGAACTAAAAAAATAAATAACATGTAAGCTATTAGAGGGCAAATGGATGATTTATAAAATTTGTAATTATTTCAAAAGAAGGCAAGACTATGAAAAAAATAATACATGTGAACACATATAGAACAAAGGATAAGATGCTAGATATAAGTAAAAGCATATTTGTAATTTAATTAAAATAGACTAAATCCTCTCTCTAAAATAAGAATTGATAGGCTGGATTATAAAAAGAAGAAAGTAAACTGGCTAACCCATGATTATAAGAAGCACCATTAAATATAAGGACACAGAAAAACATAAAAATAAAAGGAATGTAAAGATTAAAAATGCACCAAGGAAATACTAACCAAGATGAAAGCCAGTGTTACCCTACCACCATTGAAAAGGGAGATATTTATGGTTAGAAATATTTCCAGAGGTAAACAGAACATTTCATGATAATGAAAAAGTCTACTCAACAGAAATATGCATCTATTCTAAACTTATATTCCCTTTTTGTTTTCAAAACAACATGTGAAGTTTAGTGTATTTTACTGATGCATACAATTTTTTAGATAAGAAAATAGAAAATTGATGGAAAAGGATAAAAATTATGCCTACTGGAAATCACCGAAGCATATCTCAAAACAAAAAGGAATCACACAGGAGTAATCTAAATTTATCAGGAAGAACTTGGACTGGATGGGGTGAAGAAGGCATAATCAAGAAAGCAAAAAAAAAAAAAATAACAATTTGTATAATGTATGCCCTTATTACTATGTCCTGAAATAACATATAAAATGAAAGGTGGTGATTAGGTCAATCATAGTATGTAATTTCTCTTTCTTTTGACTTTTTCAATGATATGATTATTCTTTTTATCATGTATGTATAAAAAGCCTAATCATGAATGTTTGACATTAGAGATAGTTTATGTGGTATTATTTCCATTGACATACATATGCCATTATGTATTCATACATATGCAATATTTATGTGCAGTTATATCTATACAAACGTGCATATAGTGCAACCAAATAAAGTATTAATGCTGATGTGTATAGGACAATAAAATGATCCCTGTATGGAAGAGAGCTAAAAATTTACCCAACCTTATATGAACCTTAAATCACCTATCTGTGACTACATGATAAGCATAATATGCAGATCTATGCAATCCTCAGCTTTATAAAAGTTCCTTTGGAATATGATGCTGTGTTAAGATCATCTCTTAATCATTTATAATTTTTCTTAATATTATTTTCTTTATTAATTATTAAATAGGTAATACACATTGATCAAAATTCAACAATATAGAAGTGAATACAGTGAATAGTGTGCTTCCCTTCTTCCCTATTTTGATCCCAGATAAATCAGTTATTCTCTTTGAAAGCAATGACTAATGTCTATTTAATTTCCAAAGGTATTCAGTACATTTAATAACATTTAGTAATTATATATATAATATATATATAACAATGGATATATGTATATGTGTATGTGTATATGTATGTGTGTTTATATATGTCCTTTTTCTTTAGTCACATTATTTTATAGCTGAATTTTTCACTTAAAACTACCACAGGGAGATTTATAAAATTGTCTTTTTACATGGCTATAGAATATTTCATTTTATGAAGGTATCATAATTTATTGTACTTATCTTCTTATATGGAAATTCATTTAGTTACTTTATTTTACAATGATAATTATGCAATGAATGTCCAAGCACATATGTTATCTTGCTTCCACCCCACCCCAAGAAAATGAAAGTGCTTCTGTAGAAAAACTACGATATTCAGAACGCTGGATTAAAAAGCCTTTTCCATTTTAACTTTCAAAGCTACAGCCAAATTGTCCTGTATGAAGACAATTCAGGTTGACAGTTCCACTAATAGTGACTTACCCTTATCAACGTTCTCAGCATATGATTCTGGGAGAACTCCAGGAGAGTGGGAGAGAAGCATAAAAAGGCAGATAGAAGCTTCTGAAAAGGCAAAGTTGCAACACTCTCTATGATGAGTGGTGACTGACTACATTCTTGAGCTAACCTGATTAAGAGGGGATTCTCAGCATTAGAAACTCTGTTAGGGTCCTCTTTCCTCCAGACAAATAATATGCAGCAGTCATTCTTTGAAACTACAAGACTTCAATAATAAAAATTTTAGTGTTTGCCATTATTTCATATAAAATCAGTGGAACAAGTATTAACAAAAAATCAACTTAAAGAGTGAAAAAAGCATTTAAAAACAAATGCTATTGAAAGCCCCATGATAGATTGTGTCGCAGGGAAAAATGGGTATTTATGGAAGGGGAGGCAGAAGGAGAGGGTTGAGAATTACATTAAACCTTTAAAAATAAATCATGTTTTATTCCTCTGTATATGGATGTTCCATTCTCTCAGCACCATTTATTAAAGTGACTGTTTCTTCCCCAATGTTCTTGGAATCTTTGTCATAAATAAATTGGCTATAAATAAGTGGATTTACTCCTGGGTCCTCTATTCTGTTCCACCTGTCTATGTG
The DNA here is from genome assembly GCF_007565055.1 of Rhinopithecus roxellana. NCBI lineage: Eukaryota > Metazoa > Chordata > Mammalia > Primates > Cercopithecidae > Rhinopithecus > Rhinopithecus roxellana. The sequence continues at coordinate 17,692,087 of NC_044559.1, forward strand.
CCTGTTTTTATGCTAGTACCATGCTGTTTTGGTTACTATAGTTTTGTAAAAATATTTTGAAGTGACTTAGTGTGATGCCTCTGGCTTTGTTATTTTTGCTCAAGATTGCTTTGGTTATTCAGGGTCTTTTGTAATTCCATATCAATTTTAGGATTTTTTTTCTATTTCTGGGGTGAAGACTGTCATTGGTATTTTGCCAGGGACTGCATCGATTCTACAAATCATTTCTGTTGGCATGGTTACTTTCAAAATATTAATTCTTCCAATCCATAAATGTGAGAAGTCTTTCCATTTTTTTATGTCCTCTTCAATTTCTTTCATCGGTGTTTTATATTTTTCCTTGTAGAGATATTTCACTTTCTTTGTTAAATATATTCCCCCCCAAAAATTATTTTTTTGTAGCTATTGTAAATGGGATTGCTTTCTTGATTCTTTTTACCCTAGAGTGTAATTTGTGTACAGAAACCCCACTGATTTTTTTATGTTGATTTTGTATCCTGCAACACTATTAAATTTGTTTATCAGCTCTATAACGTTTTGGTGAATCTTTTAGGGTTTTTAATACATAAAATTATGTCATCTGCAAAGGCAATTCGACTTCCTGTTTTCCAATTTGGATACTCTTTGTTATGTATCTTTTGTTAATTCAAAGGATAGCAGACTGGTTCTAGAAATAACAAGGACTATTTTGATATATGAAATACAAATCAAATTTTCTTCATCATTAGAAAGGCTTTGAAACCTATCTTCTTCTCCCCTCCCTCTTTCCCTTTCCTGTTCTGTGAACTTTATTATTCAAGAAAGATGACTTCAACTGCTGCTAGCTTCACATAATTTTCATCTAGTTCTCCATATAAATACAGGTTATTCAGGAAGGCTGAGAAACCTGCCTACAAGAACTAGCCCACACACTTCCAAAGCTGTCCATATAATAAATATAATGTAATAAATAAAATAACTAAGTTCTATGGCTTTTCCCCATTGGTCCAGGCCTATATATATTCTCTCATCATTGCATCCTTTCATGTAAGGCAGTGCTCCTGGATATATTTATGAAATTGCTCCCATATCTGCTCAACAAGTTGGCTTTCAGACCTCTGTAGCTGGTGACTGAGTAAACTGTCAGGGTAGTTCTCAGGGGCAATTTGTAAACATTTACCACATACAATGTGGTCAGAAGTTGTGAAGCAGATGGGGCAGAAAGTTCCCTGAATTAAGTAGAAGGAAGGAGTAGAATATTTTTAGAGAAGAACTGTGCTCATAGTTTATTTTACTTTTTAAAAATTTTCTTAAACACCCTACATGGTTAGTCATTTAAATAATTGGGGCACAGGAAAGAAAGGGAGAAAAAATTACACTTTGATTAACCATGTTAAACCATTCTGTTACACTTCATTTTGTTTTTCTTTTCCTATTTTTTAAACACAGGCTATTTCGTGTACATTTATTGAGTATCAGGCATTATACTAGATGTAGTTGTGATTATGTTATGTAGTCAATTTTGGATCCTGAAAATTTTCATTTGACTTTACAATTGAATTATTTCTTGATATTACATATACTTTGTTATAAATATTAATTGTATTTTAACAGGAAAATTATCAGACTGAGAATGCTAGTTTATTTTTTATGTGCTAAAAGTAAAAAAAAGATAACTTTCTTTAGAGCCAGATGAACACAAATCCAGATTCACCTCGTCCCCAGCAGGGTAAATGAAGGCAACATATTTAGTTAATCTGTTCCTCATTTTTTTCTTTAGAAGTTTAATTGCCTGATCATATGGTAGTTCTGTTTTTGAAGACCCTCCATACTGTTTTCCATAATGACTGCACCATTTTGCATTTCTGCAAACAGTATAGAATTGTTCCAGTTTCTCCACATCCTCACCAACATTTGTTATCTTTTGTAATATTTTTTCATTAGAGCCATCTCTTGATTATCTCCTCTCCGATCCATATCTGCAACGTCTGCCTTACTGTTTACCTATTTCATTAATGATCAAGCATGCAGAAGTCTTTTCCAGTTTTAAAAACAAAGCAACCAAAGTAAAAACAAACCATAACCACTTCTTCAAACCCATATTTCCGTCCAGCTACTTCCATTTAATTTATACTTACAGGGAAACCTCTCAAAGGTAGCGTTTTCACTCTTACTCTGTTTTTCACCTCCCATTCTCTACTCAACCCACCCTCATAAGGCTTTATCCTTTCCACTCCAGTAAAACAGCTCTCACTAAAGTCAATAATGGCCTTCTTTTTTATAAAGCCCATTTACACTTCTGAGTCCTCATATTAATTGATCTAGGAAGAGCATGTGAAACATTTGAACACTTCCTCTTTTTAAAAACACTTTTCCCTTAGATATTCTGGTATCACAAATTCTTGGTTTTCCACATAACTTTCATGCTGCTCCAATTCAGTCTTTACTTTTGACTTTATATTCTTACCTGTCCTTTTAGTTTTACTTTAATGTATGTATTTTTCCTACTTATTAATTTATAAATTACATACTAGTATGGGCTGAATTGTGGCCTGTCAAAATGTATATAATGAAGTCCTAACTCCCTGTCTCTTAGAATGTGATTGTATTTGGGACTTTATAATTATCTTTCTCCCTATTTAGAAAGGTAATTAAAGGTAATTAAAATAAAATGGGACTGTTTGGGTGGGTCCTAACCCATATGACTGCTGTGTGTATAAGAAAGAGGAGATTTGGACACAGGCATGTGTCTGCACACAGAAAAGACCAAATGAGGACATAGCAAGAAGTCAGCCATCTGCAAGCCAGGGAGGGAGGCCTCAGGAAAAACCAAACCTGTCAATGCAATGATCTTGGACACCTAGCTCCAGAACTGTGAAAAAATAAATTTATTTTATTTAAGCTATCCAGTCTGCAGCATTTCGTTATAGCAGCCCTAGCAAAGTAACACACATACACTGAAAGGTAAAAATCTTAAGTGTTCAGTAACGCAGTTTTATACATTTGTAAGGTGGTATATAGTAATCACCTAGATGAACAAATAGATCATTACCAGCCTCCCAAGTGTTCCGACAAAGTAACCACCATCCTGATCTCTAGTAGCACAGATTAATTTGTTTTTCAATTCCATGCAAATGGAATCATACCGTGGTAAGCTTTTTTTTTTACTTCCTGTTTCTTTTGTTCAAAATTACATCTGTAAGATTCATTCATTTTATTGGATGTAACGGTAGTTTGCTTTTTTATTGCGCAACTGTATAGTATTCCATTTTATTGCTTTAATTTTGGTTATCTGTGCTATTCAAACTAATATGTTCTTATTATTTATTGCTAACATTCTAAGAATGCAATTGACTCTTCAATACAAATATTTTATCCAGAGACCATGATAATTCCCTTAGACAAATTAGATTTTGAGGTGAGGGGAGTTATGAGGTGGCAGGGAATGTTTTCTATGTACACAAAATGCCTCCTGTAAATAATGAGTCTTACTTCCTCTGAATGTTTGCTTCCTTTCTAATCTTTGTAAATTTTGTTTCTCTTTGCCCTACTGTAGTAGCTATGCCTCCAGTACCATGTTGAAGTAAAATTGAAACCACCCTTAATTTGTTCCTGAGCTCAGGTTGGAAAATGTCAATACTTTACCACTGAGTACATTTGCTGTAGGCTTTTTGTACATACCATATCTTTTTAAGAATTATAAAGTTTCTTCTATTTTTTTCCTAGAGATTTACATGTGTATGTGTTAAATTTTCATTAAATGTTCTCTCCATATTTAGCAAAATCAGCATGTATCTTTATTCTATTAATGTGGTACATTATATATGATGATTTTTAAATCCTGTTATAAAATCTACTTGATCTGGCTATACTAGGTGGCTCCTGCCTATAATCCCAGTACTTTGGGAGGCCAAGACGGGCAGACCACTTGAGGCCAAAAGGTCAAGACCAGACTGGCCAACATGGTGAAACCCCATTTCCACTAAAAAATACAAAAATTAGCTGGGCGTGGTGGCCAGTGCCTGTAATCCCAGCTACTCGGAATGCTGAGGCAGAAGAATCGCTTGAACCTGGGAGGTGGAGGTTGCACTGAATCAGGATCACGCCACTGCATCCCAGCCTGGGTGACAGAGAGACTGCATCTCCAAAAAAAAAAAAAAAAAAAAAAAAAAAAATCTACTTGGTCTTAATGCATTATTATTTTTATATGTTACTGGGTTTGATTCATTATTATCATGTTACAAATTTTGTCAAGTTTTTACACAGATACAATTCTGATATAAACAAGTTGGAAACATATGTTTATCTTTTCCCATTCTCTGAAAAATGAGTGTAAAATTGGTATTAATAGTTCCTTAAATGTTTGAAAGAGTTTATTAATGTATTCATGTGGAGCTATAATTGTGTGAGGAAGATCTCTTTTTAATTGATAAATTAATTGATCATATGTAAGTTCACATTTCCTATTTCTTCTTGTTTCAGTTTTGACAAACTATTTTTAATTGATAATTTTATGTTTTTGTAAATTATTTGTCATAAAGCATTTTAAAGTAAGACTGGATATTTATAAGGTCTGTAAAATGCATGGTAGTTTATCGTCTCTACTCACATACTCTGCATGCCTCTTATAGTGCTGTGTCTTGTTTTAATCTTTCATTTTCCTTCTATGCTTCCATTAGATTTTTTTTATTGACTTCTTCTCAAACTCATTAATCCTATCTTGTTTGTCATGTTTTCCAAAATTTTACCAGTGAGTTTTATATTTCATATATTTTGTTTTCCAGGATTCTATATGGTTGAGGGGTATGGGATTGAGTTGAGCCAGAGTCGGGTTGATGTTTTTAGTAAGGGTCTGTTCAATTCTAGTTTGTGCCTCTTTCTTACGCATGGACGTCCTTGGCTTCTCATTCAAAACCTGGTGTGTTTCTATTTCCTTATCCCCCAGAATAATGAAGAATATTCAATTCTGCCTTTTCTGATGTTTTGGACATACTCTTTAGCTCATTCTTTGAAGCTTCAGAAGGGCAAATATCTTAATGGAGGGGCAAGATGTGTGCTCTAGGCAGGCCCATCCTTCTCGCTGGAGTGCAATGGCACAATCTCGGCCTACTGCAACCTCTGCCTCCTGGGTTCAAGCAATTCTCCTGCCTCAGCCTCCCAAGTAGCTGGGATTGCAGGCACTGGCCACCACATCCTGCTAATTTTTTTGTACTTTTAGTAGAGACGGGGTTTCACCATTTTGGTCAGGCTGGTCTCGAACTCCTGACCTCAGGTGATCCACCCACCTCAGCCTCCCAAACTGCTGGGATTACAGGACTGAGCCACTGTCCCCAGCCAACACACCCTTTGATGTAACTTCCTGGGCTGGACAGTAAATTGTGTCACAGTACATGTTAATGAAGTTAGTTTTTAGTAGATGCTTTTAATCAATCACATAATTTCATGTACTGTAGTGAACTATCAGCTGATGAAGAATTTCAAATCATATAAATGCTTGCACTTTGATTACCCTTGAATCTTCACTTTCAGTGGTGTTCATGAAAATATCTGCATACACTTTGCAGCTACATCATTTTCAACCAAACCACTCCCAGGATCTGATTAACCCACAATAGTAATGTTGTGGCCTTTAGATCTAAGCTGACTGCAAACCCTTGGAACTAAGTTTATGCTAGAAGTCACCTTGTGGTTTATTGTTTAATACGCTCAGTTAACTCTAATGGTGGTTGTTTTCTTTCTTCAGCAGACACAAATAATTTCCATGATTGAAGATAAAAGTAAACTTTGTATGTATTTATTGCTTTTTCTTTATTTTCTGTTGCTTGATCCATATGCTGTCAACTTAGCACAAACATCATATCTTTCCAAACAATTCTTCGATATAAGTTATATTTTCTGCCTTTCTCCTCTCGGCATGCAAAGACAGAACCAAGTGCAAAAGAGGCCGACTACTCTGCTGCTGTGGGTCCATTCCACATTAGGTTGATAAATCATTTAAGTGGAAGCCATTTGTCAAAAATACATTTATTGGAATCAGAATTACTTTATGTGCAGGGGTTGCAGGACCGGTTTGCCAGCTCATACTAAATAATTCATCAAATCCTGATTTGCTAGAAATATAATATAGAAGGAACACATAATAAAATTAAATAAAGTTCCTCTGTCTTATAATAGGACTTTGAGAGAAATGTAATTACACATCATGGTCCTATCATAAATACAATTATGCTGAATTCAGTAGTCAAATGTGTGCTCATGTATTTCAGAATACATACAATAAATAGTGGTTATATTTTGTTACCAAACTTAACTTCATAGTAGTGAATATTTTTCAATCGTACCTGTAACCCTTTTGTAGGTCTTTCTACTGCTGCTGATGAGAAAGTAATAAAAATCCTGTTTGATAAAGATGAAACCTTTGGTTGTCTCTTGAGTTTCTCACTAAACTCCAGGTAACAAGGAATTGCCTTTTGCTTACCTATGAAATGCTTCTTTATCAACATTTTTACCATATATTTTGGTAAAAATATCTGGGATCTCTCTCTGATCCACCTTTGAAATTAAAACTCATGAGTCTATCTGAAAATTAAAGAAAAAAATGCAAATTCCTTTCAAAAATGATTATAATGTCTGCTACTGAGGAACATGACAACAAACCTCTGTGTTAGTAACTTAGTAACAGTGTTCACTATTTGGGCAATGGGTACCCTAGAAGCTCATTCCCCACTAGTATACAATATACCCAGGTAACAAACAAGCATATGCACCCCCTGAATCTAAAATAAAAATAAATAAATAAATGAATGAATATCTTATGTTAATTGAAGGAATGATGAGCATATCATCTTTTAAAAACTCAGTGGAAAATTTTCTCTCAGCTTTGCTTAAGATAACTGCTTTCAGATCACATGACGTCAGGAGTTCAAGATCAGCCCAACCAACATGGTACAACCTCGTCTACAAAAACACAAAATTAGCAGGACGCGGTGGCACACGCCTGTAATCCCAGCTTCTCAGGAGGCTGAGGCAGGAGAATCGCTTGAACCTGGGAGCGGGAGGTTGCAGTGAGCTGAGATTGCACCATTGCACTCCAGCCTAAACAACAGAGTGAAACTTGTCTTGGGGAAGGGAAAAAAAAAAACTGCTTCTGCCTCTCTTTTTTCTTTTTTTTTTTAATTTTTGTGGGTACATTGCTTCTGTATCTTCTAACCTTTGTTTAATTTTGTATCTTGCAAGCTCTGCAATTCATGTAAGTAATCATATTTTCTCGCTGCTTTGGCTCTTTTGCAACTAACCAGCACACTCTAACATCTGAGCAGAATTTTTCACCCGTGTTTTGAATAGCTATCACTCTTCCATTGACATTGCATGTGTTTTTCCATCATTGTGTGTGTGTGTGTAATGACCTTATGTATTATTTATGACAATAAGAAATGTAAATTCTAAGGTATCTTATCATACACAATGACTGACTTTCAATTTGTTGTCAGAGTATTATATTTTTATTCTCTATTCCATTTCAATTTATTCTATCAAGTATGTTTCTTTAAAAACTTATCTTTTTGTTTATTGAATTTGGCACTTCTGCTTCAGAATTCATAGTTTCCTCACGACTTGGTAGCTCCTAGTGGTTTTTTGGTTTGCTCATTTTTTTTGTTTCTTAATCATTTTCTGAGTAGTAGTCTGTATATTTTCTCTATTTGTTTTTCTATACACCTGATTTTTTTTTCTGCTATTTATCTTTAAGAATTGCCTCAATTCTTCCTTTTCTCCCATGTTATTGAGGTATTGTTGGCAGATAAAAATTGCATATATTTAGGGTGTACAATGTGATGTTTTGATACATTGGTAATTATTTCACAATGTATATGTATATCAAAACAGAGTGACCTTAATGTCTTGCGTGCTGATGGCAGTTACTGTTTTTGTTGTGTTTCCCTTTTTCCTATGATTTTCCAACTTTCTGTAATTCCATGCATGAAAGGAACACAGAGACTCAGTTAGCCATCTTGGTTTAGTCTCCCCCGATCATTTTCTATCTGTTGGAAAAGGGCATCTACCATTGACAGATGTGTGTGGTCTACTTCTGGACCCTCACTGCTGTTACATTCATCCAAATGTCTGTTCTTTTACTAAAAACACAGTGTCTTGATCACTGGTTTAGATTAGCCGTAAAGTTGGATAATATCCATTGTCTAACTTTGTTCTTCTTCTTTAATATTGTGTTGGCTGTTCCGGCTTTGTTTGGTTTGTATTTTTCCTTTTCATATAAATTTCAGTATGAGTTTATAGACATCTACAAAATAGACAGTTGGGATTTTGAGTGTAATTGTATTGGTTTAATAGATCCAGTGGGAAGAAAATGACATCTTAACAATATTGAGTCTTACAATCCATGAACGTGAAAAATTTCTCCATTTATTTAGTGTGTCTTTGGTTTCTTTCATCAGAGCTTCATCATTTTTCACATCCATTTATAGTGATCTTATAAATATTTCATTAGATTTATACCTAAGGATTCACTTTTTATGGTAATATAAATTATATTGTGTTTTATATTTCAAGTTCTGATTGTTTGTTGCTTTTATAAAGGAAAGCAATCAACTTTTTATATTAACTTTTTATCTTGCGGCCCTACTAGATTTTTTAAATTAATTACAAGCACTGTGTCCTTGATTCTAATTTTCTTTACTCACTGCATTAGCTAGGATTTTCAGTACAATCTTCAGCAGGAATGGTAAGAGAGGATATCTTTACCTTGTCCCCAACTTAAGGTGAAAACATTCAGTTTCTCACAATAAAGTATGATATTAGCTTGAGGTTTTTATACATGTTCTTTATTGAGGTGAGAAAATTCCCTCATCTTGAATGAGTACTGGGCTTTTTCAAATGATTTTTCTATATCAAGTGATATTATCATATTCTGTCTTTTTTACCATATTGATTTCATGGATTCTTTTTTCTCCTTTTTGTTTTTTTGAGATGGAGTCTTGCTCTGATGCCCAGGCTGGAGTGCAACAGTGTGATCTCGGCTCACTGCAGCCTCTGCCTCCAGGGTTCAAGCTATTCTCCTGCCTCAGCCTCCCGAGTAGCTGGGACTACAAGTGTGTGCCACCATACCAGCTAATTTTTTGTATTTTTAGTAGAGATGGGGTTTCATCATGTTAACCAGGATGGTCTCAATCTCCTGACCTCGCGATCTGCCCGCCTCAGCCTCCCAAATGCTGGGATTACAGGCGTGAGCCACTGTGCCCGGCCATTAATTTTTTTTTTAATGTTGAACCAGACTTGCATATCTGGAGTAAACCACACTTGATTGTGGTGTATAATTACTTTTCTACATTATTGGATGGCATTTGATAACAATTTGTTGAGATTTTTGCATCTGTGTCTACAAGAGATATTGGATGTAGTTTTTATTTCTTGTAATGTCTTTATTTTTGGCATCAGGATAATACTGGTAATACTAGTAATACTAAGATTAATTAGGAAGTGTTTTCTCTTTTATTTTCTAGAAGTGATTGTAGAAACATGGTTTAATTTGTACCTAAATATTTTTTAGAATTAGCTAGTGAAACCATCAGGGACTGGTGCTTTCTTTAATGGAAGATTATTAATTATTGATTAAATATATTTAATAGTTTTAAGTCTATTTAGATTATCTACTCTTCCTTTGTGAATTTTGCTATTTTTTGTTTTTCAATAAATTGGTCTATTTCATCCATTATTAAATTTGTGGGCACAGAATTACAATGTTTTATTATTATCCTTTTAACGTACATAGGATCAATAGTGATGAACCCTCTTGCATGTCTAATAATAGTAATTTGTGTGTTCTTTTTTATGGATAATTTCTGCTTGGTTTTAAAACTGCCATTAGACAAGCTGTTTCATATTAGAAATGTAACACTACCCCTCCTACAAGCAGCAGTTGGGAGGTGTTTAGTTCTGACATTTTATGTAGGCTTTTTGTTGGTTTCTTTATTTCCCTTCTCAGACTTATTTGCTGATTTCTTTTATGCACAATGTCTTTCTTGTTAGATTTTCTCATATCATGCCACAGAAATCCACAGACATAATCAGAGTCTAGTCTCTTGAAGGGTATAAGCTGCCCAGAGAGAAAGGTGAGCTGTGAGAAGATTTATTCTTTGGAAGAGCCATTGGAAGACACCAAGCCAATTACCAAGAAAGATGTCTACACAACTTTTCAACTATCACAGTAGTTTGAGATCTTAAATTTCACAAATCATTTAATATATCAACTCATTCCACAAAGCATCAAATCCTCTGATAAATAAATGTTACCCTGATGTTTTAGAAATGAGGCAAAAGTGACAATGGTAAGAAACTGGTTATCAGACCAAATGTCACATGTGTTTCCCTTTGATGGAAATTCCTGGTGAGTTACATTCTGATATCTTTCTGTTGTAAGAAGGAATTCCCTGATATGAATTAGGCATCTTTTTTCACTTTGCTGGCCTTACTAGAAATATCCCCAACAGAATTTGCCCTGCATAGTGACTATCACACTAGAGGCATCCTTACAGGTTCACTTACAAAAGCATTTTTCTTTGATGTGATTTTTAAATAACGTCTTCACTGAGATACAATGAAGGTTTATTTTTTATTAAAAAGTTATTATATGTTCTGCTTTTGACCATAAAAGAATTAGTAGTACTGGACTTTTCCCACTCTCAAAAAGCAACTATAAAATTGGAAGTGGGAGGTAGACACAGAGAAAGAGAGAAAAAAATTCTAGTTCCAATATCAGGAGTGACAGAAGAGGTATCGCTATAAATGATAGATAATTTAATATTGAAATAAAAATAAAATATGATTGACAATTTTTTGACAAGATATTTACAACTTAAATGGGCAAGTTACTTCAAAATGAAACTTACCATAACGGGAAGACATATAAAGATAATACTTTACTACTCCTGTATCTTTTAAATAAAATGATTTCATAGTTAAATACATACCCACAAAGAAAACTCTGGACAAAGATGGGTTTATTTGAGAATGGTGTCAATCAATGCATAAACAAATAACACCAATTCTACACAAACTGTTTCAGAAAATAGAAAAGGAAAGATTTTCTAGCTGATTTTGTGAGGCCAGCATTACTTTTTTAAACAAAACCAGATAGGAGTGCATGTGAATTAAAAAATAGGTAGATATTAGTCATGAACATAAA